>NC_059168.1:78199056-78499056 GCF_019923935.1 Bubalus bubalis
AAATTTTTTGAGGTAAGCATGCATTCATGTTTTTTCATGCTCAATGCTTAGAAAAGCTCTGAAAGTTTATTCTTCATATAAAGTTTATTTTCATATAAAAATATATACTTGGGAGAAAATATGTACAGATTCTATATCCAGAATGTATGAAACTCAACCACAAAAAGACAGCTCAGTTTAAAAAAGGGACAAAGGACTTGAACAGACATTTCTCCTAGAAAGATACTCAGATGTGCACATGAAGAAAGCTTAACACCCTTAGTCATTAGGGAGACGCAAATCCAAACCATAGCTAGCTCCTTTTATGTCTACTAGGATGGCTGTATTTTAAAATATAGAGAACAATAAATGTTGGTGAAGATGTAGAGAAATTAGAACTCTCATACATTGTTGATAGGAATGTAAAATGGTGCAACCACTGTGGAAAACAGTTTGGCAGGTTCCTTAAAAAACTAAACATAAAATTATGATATAGCCCAGCAATTCCGTTCTAGGTATATACCCAAAAGTATTGAAAACAAGCACTTAAGTGAACTAGTGTTCATTTCAGCATTATTTACAGTAGCCTGAACATGGAAACAGTCAAAAATGCCCGACAGATGAATGTATAAACAAAATGTGGTATATATATACACAGCAGAATATTGTTCAGCCATAAGAAGGAATGAAGCATTTCATACATGCTTACTCATGGATGAAACTAAGTGAAATAAGCCAGGTACAGAAGGACAAACATTATAAGGTTCCATTTATGTGAAATACCTAGAATAGACAAATTCATAGAGACATAAAGTTGACTAGGGCTTCCTATTCTACTAGTAGACTGGTAGGGGAAAGAGTGGGGTTATTGTTTAATGAGTATAGTGTTTGTGTTTGAGGTAATGGAAAAAATTTGGAATCAAATTGTGATGACTATTGCAAATGGTGAGAATATAGTCAATACCACTGAAGTCAAAATGTTGTATTTTATGGTTAAAATGTTATATTTTATGATATATATTTATTTTTTAAGTGTATGGTCTTTACACTAAATGAGAAGTTGAATACCTAAATGCTTTCTCTGTACCTACTTGCCAAATGTAATATTTAAAAATAGATTCAGTAGACTGAAAACAGTGAGTTATTCAAGTTAACAAAGTAATAATAAAATCTTTTTTTTCTGTCAGTTTGGGAGTTTGGATCAAAAATTAGCCCTAGCGACTCGTATTCGTGGTCATGTTCTACCCTTAGCATTGCAGATGTATGGCTGCCGTGTTATTCAGAAAGCATTAGAGTCTATTTCGTCTGACCAGCAGGTAATTGTAAGTTAAGACAAAATTTTTGTATTCTTTAAAAAATTGTATTTTATGTCTCTTTAATTTGAAAATATAAAGCATTGGGAGTAAGCTTTAGATGAACCAGTTCATGTTTGGATTTTTTTTTTTTTTGGTCCGCTCTGCATGGTTTGCAGGATTGTAGGTCCCCAGCAAGGGATCCACTCCAGTACTCTTGCCTGGAAAATCCCATGGACGGAGGAGCCTGGTAGGCTGCAGTCCATGGGGTCACTAAGAGTGGGACGTGGCTGAGCGACTTCACTTTCACTTTTCACTTTCATGCATTGGAGAAGGAAATGGCAACCCACTCCAGTATTCTTGCCTGGAGAATCCCAGGGACGGGGGAGCCTGGTGGGCTGCCGTCTATGGGGTTGCACAGAGTCGGACACGACTGAAGCGGCTTAGCAGCAGCAGCAAGAGATCAAACCGAAGACCCCGGCAGTGAGAGTGCAGAGTCCTAACCTCTGGACTGCCAGAGAATTCCCTCCTGTTTGGATTCTTTAGTACATTTGCTTTTGTAACTTAGTCCTCTTATAACAACATTTGTGTAATATCTTGAGTTCAAGGATTCCTCTGTCAGAATACAACTGAGACTTTTTTGGGTGAGAGAAATTTTAAATATAAATACTGGAAATTTCCTGGTGGCTCAGTGTTTAGGACTCTGTGCTTCCAGTGCAGGGGACAGGAGTTCAGTGCCGGGTAACTAAAAACTCACTTGCCATGCGGCATGTCAAAAGAAAAAAAAAAAGAATACCTTTACACTAGGTGTACTCCATTTCTTCATAATCCTATTTCCTATTACACTGATTAGGTACACAGATTATTGTGCAGTTACTTACATTTTTTCCCCAAGGATTAAGATGTGTGTTAATGAAGTCTTCGAATTTTATGGGAAAAATAGTTAAAAGAAAATGCACTGTAAGTAAGTTTAACCTTATTATTGAAGAGTGCAAGTGAAGTCGCTCAGTCATGTCCGACTCTTTGCAACCCCTGAACTGTAGCCCACCAGGCTTCTCCATCCATGGAATTTTATTCAAGGCAAGCTTGAGGATTATAACCTGGGAAGAGCATCTCAGAAAGCTCTGACACTGTTTCCAAAATATCTTTATCAGTCTGAGAGTTAAGAGCAGAGAAGCTCTAAGTATCTATACAAACTACTGATCTTTCTCCATTATGACACAACTTCAGTGACTCTAAAGCTCGGGATTTCTTCAAGAGGAATGTAATTTTCTCACAGATGTTCACTGCTGTGATTACATACATATATATTATTGTTTTTAATTCTGGAATTTATTGTATGTGTGTAGCTTGAGAGTCAAAGTCAATCTCTTTCTAAACTTACTATTACCAATACCTTTTAAGAACTAATTGTTTTCTTCACTCACTGTATTTATGCCCGCATTGCAGGCAGACGCTTTACCGTCTAAGCTTATTAATCAAATATAAATTGAAAAATGTCATCTTTGCCCATTAAATGAGCAAAGATCTAAAATCTCCTGAGAATCTGTCCCTGAGGAAGGTATAAAATGTTAAAGGAAAATATTGAATCAAGTTGTGGCTGGTCCTGTGCCCACCCATTCGTGTGCATGCACCACCACTGCCCCCCACCCCCTCCCCCGAATTGTGTAGCTTGAAGGGTCTTAGTTCCCCACTAGGGAGAACCTGGGCCCCCAGCAGCAGAAGAGTCCTAAAAACTGGACCACCAGGAAATTCCCTGAATCAAGTTCTTTATTATAAGATTACTAAAAAGAAGAATAAAAGTGCTCAATAATAATTTTTCATAATTGATATATTACATGAAAATTACACGGCTCTTCAGGGCTCATTCAGCTCCTTACCCTTTTCTGTGTGCTTGATAATCTCAAATACCCATCAGTAATAACTACTTGGGGGAATTCCCTGGCAGTTAGTGGTTAGGACGCCACACTTCCCACTGCAGGGGGCACAGGTTTGTCCCTGGTTGAGGAACTAAGATCCTGAATGCTGCACAGCACAGCCAAAAAAATGATGATGATGATTACTGGGGGGAAGGGGTATGCTTAGTAGAGAAAAGTATAGAATTCTGATATCATTATATTAGTTGTCAGCTGAGAAAGATGAGTGGAAGATACAAACAGTGAAGACAGTTTAAATACAGCAAATTGAGTATCACTAGGTTACAGCAGCAGCAGCAGGTTTTATTTTAGCAAATATCATTTACATTATAATCCAAAATATTTTAGTAATTCTCACCTTCAGTGGCTTCTGCTTATTAACACTTTCAGGAATTTTAAACTTTGATATATAAAAAATTGGAAACAAATTTTTGAATATACTTTTGTTCCCATCTTCTTTTATGTTGTTTGGTAAGGTAATTTAAATGTCTTCTCTTTTGCAGAGTGAAATGGTAAAGGAGCTGGATGGTCATGTACTCAAATGTGTGAAAGATCAAAATGGAAACCATGTTGTACAAAAGTGTATCGAATGTGTTCAGCCACAGTCACTACAGTTCATCATTGATGCTTTCAAAGGACAAGTAAGATTGACTTTTGTCGTCTACTTATACCTAGTACTTTCATACAAGGAGATAAATACTGAATGTGTGTTAATTTCTGCCTCTTTCATAGAGTGTGAGTCAATATATAGCTTCATTTTTGCAGCTGAAAAATGTAGATGAGTTTAATTATATTACTCTAAGAAATAAAGATAACTGCTGTTAGCGTTGTAAGCCCGACAGTGTTTTCCAAACTTCCTGGGAGAGGGAGAAGGAGAGAAGAAGACTTAAGATTGTATAATAAAAGACAGAAAAATAAATATAAATTAGTAACTAATACATAATAATTAATAGTGTCTGATTATAATGTGCACTATCACTACCCCACAATCCATTCTTTGTCATTATTACATGCCTTCCTTCTTCTGATTAGGTTCCTTTTGATCAAAATATCTGTTAGCTCCTAAACTGAGTGCCCTGTTTCTCGGTCTTTGCCAATGTGGCAGTTGATGTATTAAATGTAAATTACCTGTTCTTGTATGTTAAATTAACTCAACATGTTATCAAAAACCTGTGTAAACCCGTCTTTCCAAAAATGTCACAGATTGGAAGTTTATTTCTTCTAATTGTTTTAAGGTATTTGTACTTTCAACTCATCCTTATGGCTGCAGAGTAATCCAGCGCATTCTGGAGCATTGCACTGCAGAGCAGACCTTACCTATCTTAGAAGAACTCCACCAACATACAGAGCAGTTGGTACAGGTATAAAATCCCTAAAATTTGAAACGTTTATATACTTTTGCAAATGGTTCTGATTTTTTAAAGGAAATATAATTTATTGTTAACACTATAGAGTTAACACACAGTGAAACAAAAGCCTTTTGTATTCTCTTGATTGTACTATTGGATTTTTAGAAAAATAATAAACATCTTTTTTAAGAATTACCGTTATTCCTAACGAATGACTTTAAGGAAATCAATTTTTAAATGTCTGCACTCAGGATCAGTATGGCAATTACGTTATTCAGCATGTACTGGAACATGGTCGACCTGAAGACAAGAGCAAAATTGTTTCTGAAATCCGAGGAAAGGTCTTAGCCTTGAGTCAACACAAATTTGCCAGGTATTGCATTATTTTCTCATTCCAAGGGAAAGGTCTTTTAACACTCTGGCTTTTTAAGCACAGAAATGCATATAGACTATAACATTGGAATACAATCTCTCTCTAATTTTTTTAGTGGAGGCAAAAGGTACATCTAGAGTGTTGCTTTTGTTCTCAAAGAATCTACATGACAAATTGGTTTGCCCCCATATATTCCATTTTTTAAATCTGTGTTTGGAAAATTATTTCTTCCCAAGATGTGTGGATAATTGCACATTTATTTAGTTCATGCTCATGAAAGCCTCAGACCTTATTAATGACCTAGTTTCACCCCCATCCCCCCTCCTTGAATATGGGTCTTTGATTTGTTTTTGTTTGGCCATACCACATGGCCCTCTACATTGGAAACTTGGGGTCTTAACCACTGGACTGCCAGGGAAGTCCCGATAGTTTAATTATTATTTAGTTATCATTTTAAGAGGCCTGCCATTAAACTTGGGGATGTCCCATATGGATTCTTCCATGATATTAATTACTGTTTTAGAAGTAACTGGAGAATTAGAAGAGAATCCTGTTTTGACTCTTCTGCCTGCCAATGCACTGAACACGTTCTTTCAAAAGCCAGAGAAAGTTTTCTGTTAAAAAATGACAAAATAATTTTGTTTATGTACTTTAATTTTTAAGCAATGTAGTAGAAAAGTGTGTTACTCATGCCTCCCGTGCTGAGAGAGCTTTACTGATTGACGAAGTTTGCTGCCAGAATGATGGTCCTCACAGTGCCTTATACACCATGATGAAGGACCAGTATGCCAATTATGTCGTTCAGAAGATGATTGATATGGCTGAACCTGCGCAGAGAAAGATAATCATGCACAAGGTAATACTATTTATAGCACTTAAAATAGATGATTCAGTTTGTTTAGGCTACTCTTTTAACTTCCTCAGAATGTCTGAACTACAGAAAAAGTTTAAAATCAGTGGAAAAGCTTTGGCAGATGTAGGTATACTGTACTCTTTTGTAAGTTCTTAAGGTAATCAGCTCAATAAAATCACATTCATTTCTCATATTTACCTACCATTTACCTAATCAATTAAGCTGGTTTCTCTCTATCCTTTTTCTACAGTCTAATGATTCTCAAAGAAATCATTACTTTCCACGGAAAACTTACTGTTAAAAATGAACACTGGTGGTATTTTTGCCCTCTTGATTTTGTTTTTAAAATTTAATATTTTTGTTTAAGAATATATACCTGTAACAGTTTTTTCAGTGTTATTTTTAACTGCATTATTTATTTACCAATTTCATATTTAGAGCATTTCAATTACTTATTTTTTAGTAACTGTTCTTAGCAATGTTTTATACATCTTTGCATAATTAAATGTTTTTGTAAGGTAAATTCCTAGATGTGGAAATTGATGGCACAAAGTATGTGAACATGTTACATTTTAATAGATTCTGCCAAGTTGCTTTCCAAAAATTTTGTACAAGTTTGCATATCTGTCTGATATTTACCTGTTTACATTATCTCATCAATGCCAGTTATTGCTTATAAAATCTTTTCCAGTCTGGATGGAAAGATAATGATATGATTCTTCTCATAGGTGTTTTTAAAACCACTAGGGAGATATTGAATATCTTAAATGTATTAGCTCTAACACATCTTGCTTGTTCATGTCTTTTGCTCCATTTTGTATTGAATTTTTGTCTAGTTGCTTAGAGTTACAGAATTCGGCCCTCATAAACTTTGTAAGAATATACTAGCTCATTAGTGATACTTCTCTTCTATGTTTGGAGTTTCTCTATTATTTGCATGTGTAATAGTTTATGGGAATAGTGGCTTGTTTTATTCATTAGACAATTTTGGAGAGACTGAGTGGAACAGAACTGCTTTTGCAAACAACTTTGTTTGGATTTGAATTTTAAAATTTCAGTTATTTCTTCCAAATCACCCAGATTTGGGGGCAGTTTTTTTTAGGAATCAGAAACTAAAATAACTTAGATTTCCTAAGCAGATTATTTATTTTTCAGATTCGACCTCACATTTCTACTTTACGCAAATATACATATGGGAAGCATATACTGGCCAAGTTGGAAAAATATTATTTGAAAAATAGCCCAGATCTAGGGCCTATTGGAGGACCACCAAATGGAATGCTGTAAAGGAAAAAAAGAAGATAATGTAACCATGTGAGAGGAGCATTTCTTTTGTGAATTATCAAAACACAACTCAACTATGAATCTTCAAATTTTTTTTAAAGCAAAACTATTTATTGACTTTATTCATCCATTTGTAAATTTTTTAAGGTTCTTGTGTATATTTGGGGGTGGGGGTGGCGAATAAATTATATTCAGCCCTGAGTGGAGACCTATCAGAATGAATTGCTGGCAAAGCACAGAATGCCTGTATATGATGTAACTGTATCAAAAAATGCTGTCACATATTTTGTAAATTTTTACCTTGTAAAGTCACAAAAATAGTTTTTAAAGGGAAAAGTACAGTATTCTTTTAATAAACTGGCTTGCAGTCTGGTAGGTCTACGGACCCCATAGCACAACAGGTTTATAGAGATGTATATAAAAATATAGTCCTTATTTTTTTTTTGTCCTTTGTGTGAAGCCTTTTATAACAGATTAACAATCAACTGCATAAATTAATATTTTAAAAAGAAAGTTAAGTTGTATTTTGGTAATTCACAAACTATCATGCAAATAAAAACTCAGTAAGATAAGAATTAAATGATTTGAAAGGAAAAGAACTTATAGTATTTACAGTGGATATGGTTTTAATACAAATACTGCCCTAAAATGTCTCTGGCAATGTACAGAAGTATTGTATATACTTACATATGTAATTGTTATAAGAGGTAGAAAAAAACGGAATCATGGTGACACTTCCATCCAGTTAAGTATACTAAACGAAAAGTTAAGTTCCATTTTAACTTTTCAGTTTGGTTTGCGATGAGAAAGAGTCGAAATTTGTACATTGTTTTGCTTATAGAATTACAAGGACATGTTGAGAAAGTGTTGAGCTTTATTTTGCTTTTTCATAGTAGATTCAGAAAGTAGGAACCTAATAGAGGTGAAAAGGGGCCACTGAAAAGTGAATTTGATAGCTCAACATTTAAGCATGATTACATATTCAGATAGCTTTTTTTGCTTCCTATAAATATATGCATTGTGTGTGTAGTAATAGATGTAAGTTTACACTTTGAAAGCAAATCTTGTTTCAATGTTTATTATAAAAGCCTTGCTAATTTGGTAGTGATGCTTTCTTTGGTTGTACAGGTGTATATTTGTAAACCTCAATGCTGTAAATGGAATTTGTTTTATCTCTTTGGGAAACATTTGCATTTTGGTGTACATTTATGTCCCTGCCCTCTGACCTGGCATATAGTGTTGTATAATGTAAATTGATTTCTCCAAATTGAGAGTGATTTTTTAAAATTTTTTATCTTTATATGGTTTCAGAAGTATGAACCAGCTTTCTTTTTATTATTGTGGAAAACATTTTGTTTTATAACATAGTTGTTGACTCTGTTAATATGGACATGCTAGGATTTGGATCACTTTCAAGAAGTCAGGGTATTGTGCATAATAGAAAGTATTGGACTGAGATATTTGATGACCATGGAGGCCAATGCTTTTTCCATCTTATTAAATGTGATGTGACTTTTTTTCTTTGTACAGAAGAGTACTGTATTTTTGAATAGCCTACTCCCAAGTAATAGCAAATCTGTATGATAACATTTTTTCTCTGGACATAAGACATAACAGTAACATGATGTACATTTACAAGCGGCCTTATGTACATTTCCCAACAATCTTTTTAAGGCAAAATTGTGACCATATGTGTATAATTAAAATCGTTTTTAATCCTTTGCCTATGAAAATATTTTGGAAAAAACTTGCTTTGTATATTCAGTTTCTGAAAGATAAAGAAAGTGCTTTGTATTTTGTTGAAGTCAGTATTTTGTATAAAACTTTTATGTTGACCCACTTATGTTTAGTGCTAAAAACTAATGAACTATGCTATCTCTTTCAATTGAATATGTAAGGGATTTTTTTTATTGGAAGTCTGCAGAAGAATACCAGTCTTCTGAGCACAATAGTGAACATAAAGGTTTTTCACATAGCTGTTCATATCATGAACCTAAGAATAACAGCATGAAGTTTGGGGTGCCAGGCATAGTTTTTCATGTTTGATGTTGAGTTATTGTAGTTTTCTAACCCAGCATTCCTTGTTGAGGCCATTAAATTTAACCACTTGTTCACTGTCCCTTCTCACAGTCACACTTGTTCATCAGCATGTCCCAGCCATAGTGACAGAGCTTTTTTCCCCTCCATACAGGGCTGCTCCCTGCCGCCCTTCCCGCTTTGTTTTGCCAGCCTCAGAATGTCTTGGCCCTGTGCTGAACTTTTGTTCCCAGTATCAGCTCATGGTTTCAGGATCAAGTTGTCCTTGTTGGAGATTGGTGGTGACTTTCCTGGATTTGCACAGTTAAATTCCTGGTTTTCCTTTATCTTCTGTTCACACAGACAAATTATTTCTGCAGATTTAGAAAGTCCTAGAGAACAGCACATTGGGAAACTGGACCATTGTCTTGAATTCCTGATGTTCTTGTGTGTCTCATTATTAACAGCCCAGTCTTCCCAGTATTTTAGGGCTTATCGTAGAAAAATATCTATTACTCTAGAAATTTTGGTCTGCCATTTTTGATGCCCACCTCTCTGATTCCACCTTTTAATAAATTGGCATGAGGTTTTGGTATAATCTGAAAATGACATTTTAGAATAAACTTAATTGGGCAGAACCACTTAGGCTTTACTCTTGGTTGTCTTTTGATATGAATTGTTTCTGGACCAGTTTGTCTAAGTCCTGGCTCTTATTGGTTCGTATGAAATAATGTTATCTTCACTTCTTTGTATATTATGTATAAATTAGAAAATGAAAAATGTGTGAATAACATTGTATGAAATAAATCTGGTCTTGTGTTTTTCTCTACATAAAATACCCCACTGTACCTCAATTACAATTCCCATTGACCAATCAAGTTTACTCTGATTTAAGGAAAATGAAAATACCTTTATCACATGGATGCTAGTCTGGGGCCAGTGATTGCACTGATGGTATGAATCCTGTCTTAAAATATTCATAATTTCTGTCTAACTACATAGAGTCATTACACACTTCATCATATGATGAAACTTGAACCCTGTTTCTTTATTGATAAAATGATACTTCAAAGTTGTTTTTGAGGATTAAATTAAATCATGTATCTTTACCCACAGGTGTTCGTTTCCTTTGCACAAACATGCACTTTAGGAGACTATGTTGTCTGAAAGTACAGTCTGGGTTCAGGCCTGTATTTAAAGTTAACCTCACTTTTCACAAACCTTGTGAATTTGATTATGTTATCTCAGCCTTAGTACCTTCATTTTTAGTATGAAGTGAAAGTCACTCAGTCATGTCCAACTCTTTGTGAACCCATGGATAGTCCGTGGAGTTCTCCAGGCCAGAATACTGGAGTGGGTAGCCTTTCCCTTCTCCAGGGGATCTTCCTAACCCAGGGATTGAACCCAGGTCTCCCACATTGCAGGTGGATTCTTTACCAGCTGAGCCACAGGGGAAGCCCTCATCCTTAGTATGTGAAAATGAAGTCGCTCAGTCGTATCCGACTCTTTGCAACCCCGTGGACTATAGCCCACCAGGCTCCTCGGTCCATGGGATTCTCCAGACAAGAATACTGGAGTGGGTTGCCATTTCCTTCTCCAGGGGATCTTCCCGACCTAGGGATCGAACCCAGGTCTCCCACATTGCAGGCAGATGCTTTAACCTCTGGGCCACCAGGAAAGCCCTTAGTATGGGATGGAGCTATTTTTAAATCCTCAGTCGTTTTAAGAATTGATATATAT
Source organism: Bubalus bubalis (assembly GCF_019923935.1). Lineage (NCBI taxonomy): Eukaryota > Metazoa > Chordata > Mammalia > Artiodactyla > Bovidae > Bubalus > Bubalus bubalis. Next base: position 78,209,859 of record NC_059168.1, read on the forward strand.
AAAGAGACCTAAAACCTAATTCTCAACCAGTGCTAATGTTTCCATTTTCCTGTTCCTTCTATAGGTGATTTTTTAAATCTGTATAGGTTATTTGGTAGAATTCAAAATGGATATCTTCATAAAACTAAGTGGAAAAGGAATTTTTCTCATACACATTGTTTATCCTCCATTTTAGTTTTATCCTGGTTTCTAAACTGTTAGCCCTTCGGGAGTGTTTCACATACCCCATTATAGTGATGAAATTAAAGTTCCTACAAGGGAAATAAATGTCACATTCTCCCACCCTAGTTTATCAACATCACGAAAGTGTTTTCCTAAAGTGACCTGGGTAGTAGTCTGTTTGCCCTCGTAACAATGGTTTCTCCAAAGTGGATGGGGGAAAGACGGAGAAAACCCTAAGGAGTAGTCTTCACTGTCTACCTTACCCATCTGACTTGAAAGGACTGGATCAACATATGGGATTTGAATGTGCAGCCATTTGGTAAATTCATCTCTAGACAGAAGGAATAGAGCTCTCGGTAGAGGCTCCAGTGTGCCTCTGGAAGGTACTGCTGAGGGAAAGGAAAGGGTTGGGCCCTGAGGTGTGAGAGCTGTGTGGTTTACCCTTTAGGCCTCTTAAGTTATCTGCCTGTAAGTGTGAAGAGTTGACTCATTGGAAAAGACTGATGCTGGGAGGGATTGGGGGCAGGAGTAGAAGGGGACGACAGAGGATGAGATGGCTGGATGGCATCACCGACTCGATGGAGGGGTTTGAGTGAACTCCAGGAGTTGTTGATGGACAGGGAGGCCTGGCGTGCTGCAATTGATGGGGTTGCAAAGAGTCGGATGCGACTGAACTGAACTGAAGTAGAAACAACATCCTGACTTCCTGTAGAACCTCAGATCTGAGAGTACTTGATGCTAAGAACCTTAATAAGTATAGAGTAGATCCTATGGGAAGCTTAAAATTCAGTGGAATATTTGTTGAACTTTTATTATCTATCTACACATGCTGTTGATAATTTCTTGTTTCTTTTTGTGCCAGTCATACTTTTTTTTCCCCCTAAAGTTTGATAGTTTAGGAGCGAAATTGGCTACATTTAGATTCAAATTTTCCTGGGCTTAAGAGTGTAAATGGTTCAGTGTTTGAACGCTAGAACTGGACTGCCCAGGTTCCTTTAGTTTTACATTTTTAGACAGGTGTTTTCATCTTTTAAGCTTTAGTTTCCTCATGTGTAGGCAAGGGAAAAAACACCTACCTCCTAAAATTGTGAGGATTAAAGGAGAATATATGTGACGTGCAGAGGCAGTGAATATTCAGTGCCTTCTGTTAAAGGGGGTTTTGTTTTTAATTTGCCTATGTACAGCCTCAAAATATTTGACTTGGAGCTCTGCAAATGACCTCTTGATTCAAGTTGTCGGATAAATCACTCAGAAGAATACTAGAAGAAGACATGAGTGGGAAACTATAGCATTTTCATTTTTTTCTTGGTACATTTAATTTTTTTTTTCTTGGTACTAATGGAGGTATTAGTAGCTTTGGCCTGTTGGTGAGTGGATGCCAGGATGGAAGCAGCACAAAGAAATGAAAGGCAATGTGGTAGAGAACTCCGTCTCTCACACACACCTAGAAATGCATAGTAAAAGCGAGGGTTTTGGTCTCTACCATTCCTCATGCCCATCCCTCGCACCATTTTCACTGAGTGAGTGATTCAGGAACCCTTTAAGCTGCGATTATGCTTCAGTCAGAGGAGTGCTCTGCTAATATATTCATGTTTTGCTGAGGGGTTGAGGAGTCGCTCTGGATCGTTTCTGGGTATCTACTTGGTTTGAGAGCTGAGCTATAGTGATAGCCCAGTGTGGAAAAGCTTTCTGTGACTGATGTGGCCTAAAGGAATCCACAGTATCACTCCTCAGTAATTTCTGCCAATTTGGCTTATTCTAGCAAAGGAAAGCATTTAATGGAGAAAAATGCCCCTGTTGGCCTTCTAAAACAACCCCTCCAGCATCTACCTGTGCAACAAAGTTAAGGGGAAGTCTCCTCTCAAAGCAGTAGGTATGTAGAAATCAGACCAGAGGGTCTCACCCAAGTCTTGATACCAGTCACAGAATTGAGCCTTCAGGGTCTACGTGATAACTCCTAGTGGACAGAGCCATCTAACTTCCTAGGCTAGTCAAGGGCTGCCTGAGAAGATTGTGATTCTCGCACCTCGGCAGACATGTTAGTAGCAGTGCTGGGGCCCATGCAGTTGAGTAGGAGGTTCTCATTAAAAGCTCAGGACCAGACCGTTACTGGGAACCCAGAACCTAAGTCATGGTCAGGGTTTATGGAAAGAGTGGTAAACAGTGGAGAAAAAATATACCGCAAACCACTGCATGATCAAATGATACTGAGAAAGCACTGTCCTATTTATTGTTTGGAAAGAGTAAGCCTGAGAAAAAATTAGTTGATACCTCAACAGCTTTAAATTTAGAAATCAAGAATTCAGATATAACCACAGGTGAGAAGCACAGCACGGGTTGGGCTAGGAAGGAAAAGGAGAAACGAATAGACTTAACGCTAGATGAGCAGGTGGGCCTGGGAATTTGGGGTTGAGGCCCTGGCATCAGCTACTGTGTTTCCTTACAGTTGTGTTTAATGAACACCTCAAAGAGTGAGATCCCTGAAGCAATGCTGTGGTTAACAACAGGGAATCCTAAATTCTTGAACAAGGAGTGACAGGTGCAGTGCTGGAAAGGACTCACCTACATGATGGGCAGAGCTTTGGAAGTAGGGAGAAACTGAAGGGAGGGTGAAGTTACCACTACGAGTTACAGAGTTGAAGAATTCCCATTACAACTGCCAAGTCCTCAGTCTCACTCAGGCCTTTCATGAGAAGCCTTGAAAAGCCAGGATGTCTTAACATCTGGTGGGCCCTTTTTAAGCAAGGGTTGAGAGGAAAGCATGTGGATCACCCAGAGGAGGGGAGTGATATTTGGGAGCCCTCCCTGCCCCAACTTCTTTGAAACTCAGTTCTGAAATCATAGAGGGCACATTCATTGAATGGACTGCAGTAGGATTCACTGAACAGAATTAGAAAAGGAGACCAAAAATATTCCTTAGAAGTATATCTATCACTAGAAATATATCTTAGGAATCTTTAAAATACCATTCATTCCTAATAGCTCCTAGGTAAAAAAAATCCTACTCTGGAATAAGCAATTTGCGCTAACTTAAAAATTAATTATGGTCAGAGTATTGTACAACGCCTGGGGGATTCGAGCCAAAGGCTATTCAGAGAAGAATGTTTAGCCAAGAAGATCTAATTTACTAAGCAATTTGTTTACTAAAACAAAATAATTACCAAAAAAAGTAGAAGGAATTAGTAAACCCCACAAAAAAGAATAGATTCAATCAAAACCAATAATGAATTAGACATGCTTTTGTCAGATTTGAATTTTGAAAAAGGACAATATCAGATATAAAATTATTTTTCTAATTATGAGACCATTTATATTAGAAGTCTACCTGTAAATTAAAAATTGAAATGGGTAATTCTCTAGGGCAATATAAAATTCAAGAACTGATTCAAGAGAGAAATACAGTATCACTTATATGTAGAATATAAAAAATAATGCAAATGAACTGCAATACAAAGCAAAAACAGACTCACAGACACAAGAAACAAACTTGCAGTTACCAAATGGGAAAGGGAGCAGGTGAGGAATGAATTAGGAGTATGGCAATAACCTCAGATATGCAGATGACACCACCCTTATGGCAGAAAGCAAAGAGGAACTAAAGCGCCTCTTGATGAAAGAGGAGAATGAAAAAGTTGGCTTAAAATTCAGCATTCAGAAAACTAAGATCATGGCATCTGGTCCCACCACTTCATGGGAAATAGATGGGGAAACAGTGGAAACAGTGACAGACTTTATTTTGGGGGGCTCCAAAATCACTGCAGATGGTGGCTGCAGCCATGAAATTAAAAGATGCTTGCTCCTTGGAAGAAAAGTTATGACCAACCTAGACAGCATATTTAAAAGCAGAGACATTACTTTGCCAACAAAGGTCTGTCTAGTCAAGGCCATGGTTTTTCCAGTGGTCTTTTATGGATGTGAGAGTTGGACTGTGAAGAAAGCTGAGCGCCAAAGAATTGATGCTTTTGAACTGTGGTGTTGGAGAAGACTCTTGAGAGTCCCTTGGACTGCAAGGAGATCCAAGCAGTCCATCCTAAAGGAAATCAGCCCTCAATATTCATTGGAAGGACTGATGCTGAAACTGAAACTCCAATACTTTGGCCATCTGATGTGAAGAACTGACTCATTTGAAAAGACCCCAATGCTGGACAAGATTGAAGGCAGGAGGAGAAGGGGACGACAGAGGATGAGATGGTTGGATGGCATCACCAACTCAAAGGACATGAGTTTGAGTAAACTCTGGGAGGTGGTGATGGACCAGGGAGGCCTGGAGTGCTGCAGTCCATGGGATTGCAAAGAGTTGGACACGACTGAGCGACTGAACTGAACTGATGGGATTAACAGATACAAACTACTGCAGATAAAATAGGTAAGCAATGAGGATTTACTGTACAGATTACAGGAGAAGGCAATGGCACCCCACTCCAGTGCTGTTGCCCGGAAAATCCCATGGATGGAGGAGCCTGGTAGGCTGCAGTCCATGGGGTCGCTAAGAGTCAGACACGACTGAGCGACTTGACTTTTTCCACTTTCCACTTTCATGCATTGGAGAAGGAAATGGCAACCCACTCCAGTGTTCTTGCCTGGAGAATCCCATGGATGGAGAAGCCTGGTGGGCTACAGTCCATGGGGTCGCACAGAGTTGGACACGACTGAAGCGACACAGCAAGCAAGCAAGCAAGTACAGCATACAAGATATTACAAAATGTAATAACCTATCATGGAAAGGAATCTGATATATATATACACACACACACATCTGAATCACTTTGCTAACACAATATTGTAAATCAACTATACGTCTAAAAGAATTGATTTAAGAAGAATAAAAAACTTGAATATACCCAATAATCATAAAAGAAATTAAGAAGGTAGTCAAAGGAACAAAGTTGAAGGAAGGGCTCAGGTGTCCTAATTTCAAAACTTTTAAATCAAGCTACAGTAATAAAAAGTGTTTAGATGTTTCTAACTGTGGTGATTATTTTGCAGTATATACAAATATCAAATCATTATGTTGTACACATGAAACTAATACATTATATGTCAATTATATCTTTAAAAGGTCAAAATGACAAAAACAATGTAGGATTCTCATAAAGACAAACATGTAAACCAATAGAAGAGAGGGCACAGAAATAAACCTTCACACATATGATCAAATTATCTTCAACACAAGTGCCAAAAACGTTCAAATGCGGGAAAGCACTGTTTTCAATAAACGATGTGGGAAAACAGGATATCCTCATGCTAAATAATGAAGTTAGACCTTTGCCTTACTGCATACACAAAAATTAACTCAAAATGGATTAAAGACCTAAAATTATAAAGCTCATAAAAGAGAACATATGGGAAAGCTTCATGATACTGGATTTAGCAATGATTTCCTGCATGTAGGGCTTTCTTGGTGGCTTAGATGGTAAAGAATCTGCCTGCAATGCAGGAGACTCTGGTTTGATCCCTAGGTCAGGAAGATTCCCTGGAGAAAGGAATGGCAACCCACTCCAGTATTCTTGCCTTGAGAATTCCACAGACAGAAGAGCCGAGCAGACTATAGTTCATGGGGTCACAAAGAGTTGGATACGAGGGATCGACTAACACTTTCATTTCACTTCATGCATCTAACACCAAAAGTACATGGAACCAAAGCAAAAATAGATAAATGGGACTGTATTAAACTTCAAAATGCCTGCATCAATGGGCCCAATCAGCAGAGTGAAAATAATGGGAGAAAATATTTACAAGCCATGTATCTGATGAGGGGTTAATATCCAAAATATATAAAGAATTACAACTCAAGAAGAAAAAAACACAGTCTTATTTAAAACAAAAAAAAAAAATGGGTGAAGGACATTAAGAAACATTTCTCCAAAGATGGTTTATGAACAGTCAACAAGCATGCGTTCAGTTCAGTCACTCAGTCGTGTCCGACTCTTTGAGACCCCATGAATCGCAGCACACCAGGCCTCCCTGTCCATCACCAACTCCCGGAGTTCACTCAAACTCACGTCCATCGAGGCGGTGATGCCATCCAGCCATCTCATCCTCTGTCGTCCCCTTCTCCCCCTGCCCCCAATCCCTCCCAGTATCAGAGTCTTTTCCAATGAGGCAACTTTTCGCATGAGGTGGCCAAAGTATTGGAGTTTCAGCTTTAGCATCATTCCTTCCAAAGAACACCCATGACTGATCTCCTTTAGAATGGATTGGTTGGATATCCTTGCAGGCCAAGGGACTCTCAAGAGTCTTCTCCAACACCACAGTTCAAAAGCATCAATTCTTCAGTGCTCAGCTTTCTTCACAGTCCAACACTCACATCCATACATAATTACTGGAAAAACCATAGCTTTGACTAAACAGACCTTTGTTGGCAAAGTAATGTCTCTGCTTTTCAATATGCTATCTAGGTTGGTCATAACTTTCCTTCCAAGGAATAAGCATCTTTTAATTTCATGGCTGCAATCACCATCTACAGTGATTTTGGAGCCCCCCAAAATAAAGTCTGCCACCGTTTCCACTGTTTCCCCATCTATTTCCCATGAAGTGATGGGACCAGATGCCATGATCTTAGTTTTCTGAATGTTGAGCTTTAAGCCAACTTTTTCACTCTCCTCTTTCGCTTTCATCAAGAGGCTTTTTAGTTCCTCTTCATTTTCTGCCATTAGGGTGGTGTCATCTGCATGTCTGAGGTTACTGATATTTCTCCCAGCAATCTTGATTCCAGCTTGTTCTTCTTCCAGCCCAGCGTTTCTCATGATGTACTCTGCATATAAGTTAAAAAAGCAGGGTGACAATATACAGCATTGACGTGCTCCTTTTCCTATTTGGAACCAGTCTGTTGTTCCATGTGCTGTTCTAAATGTTGCTTCCTAACCTGCATACAGGTTTCTCAAGAGGCAGGTCAGGTTGTCTGGTATTCCCATCTCTTTCAGAATTTTCCACAGTTTATTGTGATCCACACATGAGGTAACTGCAAATCAAAATCACAATGAGATATTACCCCCTCCCATTAGGATGGCTACTATCAAACAGAAAATAGCAAGTGTTAAGTGAGGATGTACAGAAACAAGCCCTATGCCCTACTGGTAGGAATGTAAAAAGGTGCAACTGTTATGGAAAACAGTATGGCAGCTCCTCAAAAAGTTATAAACTAGGATTAGCTTATGATCCAGCAATCCTATTTCTGGGTACATATCCAAAAGTACCAGTCAATCCTAAAGGAAATCAACCCTGGGTATTCATTGGAAGGACTGATGCTGAAGCTGAAGCTCCAATACTTTGGCCACATGATGTGAACAGGCGACTCATTGAAAAAGACCCTGATGCAGCAAAAGATTGAAGGCAGAAGGAGAAAGGGGAGACAGAGTATGAGATGGTTGGATGACATCACCAAATCAATGAACATGACTGGGCAAACTCCGGGAGATGGTGAAGGACAAGGAAGCCTGGAATGCTGCAGTCCATGGGGTCGGAAAGAGCCAGACATGACTGAGCAACTGAACAAAAACAAACATCGAAAGAAAGTAGGATCTCAAAGAGATATTTGCATATGCATGTTTATAGCAGTATTATTCACAATAGCCAAAAGATAGAAATCCAGTGTCTATTGATGGATGAATGGATTAAAAACTGTGTTATATACATACAATAGATCATTATTTAGCCTCTAAAGAAGGAAACTTTGACGCATGCTATAACATGAATAAACCTTGAGGACATTATGCTAAGTGAAATAAGCTAGTTACAAAAAGACAAAACCGTGTGATTCTGCTTAAATGAGGAATTTAAAATAGTTAGATCCTAAAAGCAGAATAGTGGTTGCCAAGAATGGGGGTGGGGGACAGGAAGTAGGGTAGGAAGGGGAAATTAGTTGTTTAATGAATGTAGAGTTTTAGTTTTGCAAGATAAAAATGTTCTAGACATCTGTTGCACGACAATATGAGTATATATAACACTACTGAACTGTACACTTAAAAATATTTAAGTGCTCACTTCAGCAGCACATATACTAAAATTGGAACAATACGGAGAAATTAGCATGGCCCCTTAAGCAAGGGATTTTTCCAGTAGTCATGTATGGATGTGAGAGTTGGACCATAAAGGAAGCTGAGCGCCGAAGAATTGATGCTTTTGAACTATGGTGTTAGAGAAGACTCTTGAGAGTCCCTTGGACTGCAAGGAGATAAAACCAGACAATCCTAAAGGAAATCAGTCCTGAATATTCATTGGAAAGACGGATGCTGAAGCTGAAACTCCAATACTTTGGCCACCTCATGCGAAGAACTGACTCATTGGAAAAGCCTCTGATGTTGGGAAAGACTGAAGGAAGAAGGAGAAGGGGACGACGGAGAATGAGATGATTGGATGGCACCACCGATTGATGGACATGAGTTTAAGCAAGCTCAGGGAGTTGGTGATGGACAGGGAAGCCTAGCATGCTGCAGTGCATTGGGTCGCAAAGAGTCAGACACGATTGAGCAACTGAACTAAGCAAGGATACATACAAATTCATGAAGCAGTCTATATTTTTAATTTTTATAAATATTTTGTGTGGAGGGGAAAGAAGTGGATTCTGCAGTTAAAGTGAAAGTGCAAATGTTTATAAAAATAATTTTATAATTTGTTCTTCAAATAAATTTATATCATTTATCTATTGAGAGTAATGTGTGTGTGCTAAGTCACTTCATTCTTGTCTGACTCTTCACAACCCCTTGGACTGTAGACCACCAGGCTCGTCTGCCCATGGGATTTCCCAGTCATGAATACTGGAACAGGTTGCCCTTTCCTACTCCCAGGGATCTTTCTGACCCACAGATCAAATCATGTCTCCTCTTAAGTTTCCTACATTGGCAGGTGAGTTTTTACCACTAGCACCATCTGGGAAGTCCATTGAGAGGAGAGTGTTGAAAATATCCCATCATAATTAATTTTTCACTGTTTTTGCCCTGTATATTTTAAGGACATGCTATTAAGTACATGCAAATATACAGTTGTATTTTCCTGATAATCTATCCGTTAAAAGAATATTTTGTTTAAGAAGGAAGGAAAGTAAAAAGAAGAAGTTATCAAAGATATACCCTTAAAGGCACAAGCCCAGACTGTTTTGGAGGCAAGTCTACTGTAAACCTTCAAAGAGCATATAATTCCTAGTTTATGTAAAATTTTACAGAGCATGGAAAACAATGAAAAGTTCCCAAGTTATTCTACAAAACTGTAATAAACTTGAAAACAAAACAAAATGATAGTACACACACAAACAATAAGCATGGGCTATTTTCATTTACATGTATAGATACAAAGCTCCTAAGTAATATGTGAATCTACCAAACCCAGTGGAATCATACTTCATGACCCAGCAGAATTTTATTGCAGAAATTCAGGATAGTTGAACATCAGAAATTTTATTAATGTAAGTTTAGTGCATTAACACATGAGCAGGGAAAATATATCAAATAATAAGAAAGGCAATGCTACTGCTGCTGCTGCTAAGTTGCTTCAGCCGTGTCCGACTCTGTGCGACCCCATAGACGGCGGCCCACCAGGCTCCCCCGTCCCTGGGATTCTCCAGGCAAGAACACTGGAGTGGGTTGCCATTTCCTTCTCCAATGCATGAAAGTGGAAAGTGAAAAGTGAAAGTGAAGTCGCTCAGTCATGTCTGACTCCTAGCGACCCCATGGACTGCAGCCTACCAGGCTTCTCCATCCATGGGATTTTCCAGGCAAGAGTACTGGAGTGGGGTGCCATTGCCTTCTCCTAAGAAAGGCAATAGATAAATTTCAATACTTATTTCTTTTTAAAAAAAATTTTATTGAAATATAGTTGATTTATAATGTAGTATTAGTTTCGGACGTACAGCTGGATATTCATTTCTGATAAAAACTCATGACAAGCTAACAATGTTGAGAAGTTTCCTTCAGCTAAAAAGTAATATCTATCAAACATTTAAAGCAAACAGCAAATTTAATGTTGAAACATTAGAAGTAATCCCATTAAAGACAGAAGCAAATAAGAATGTCCACAATCGTCACTGCTATTCAACATAAAGCTGGGGTCCCTAGACAGTGCATTAAGAAAAGCATAAGAGATTTAAGTATTAAAATGGAAAAAATGGTAGAATGATTTACCTAAAATTCCAAGAGGATCCACTGAAAAACGTTTTAGAACTATTAAGAGTTCAAGAAATTGGCTAGACAGAAGATTCATATACAAAAACTAATCAACTGATTGTAGTTACAGCTGTCTAGACACCAAAAAACTAATTTAAAAAAATCATCATAGTAAAAAAAACCTTTCAAATAACTGTGGAAAAAAATAAATTCACGATGTGAAGAGAATAATTTTCATTGAAAGATGGCAAAGAAAATGGATTAAGTAGTGACAGCATATTCCCAGATAGGAAGAGTCAATGCTATGAACTGTTATTTCTCCCCAATTTAATCTGTAAATTCAATTCATCCAAAGAGTTCAGACTGAGGTCTTCAAGTTCCATTTCTTATTGGCTAATTGCAGATCTAGGGTAGGAGGTATCCAGGATGAGCCTGGAACATTGAGTCATCTTCTAATGTGTCTTGGAGAAGGCAATGGCACCCCACTCCAGTACTCTTGCCTGGAAAATCCCATGGACGGAGGAGCCTGGTAGGCTGCAGTCCATGGCGTCGCTAAGAGTCTGACACGACTGAGCGACTTCACTTTCACTTTTCACTTTCATGCATTGGAGAAGGAAATGGCGACCCACTCCAGTGTTCTTGCCTTGAGAATCCCAAGGATGGGGGAGCCTGGTGGGCTACCGTCTATGGGGTCGCACAGAGTCCGACACGACTGAAGTGACTTAGCAGCTTAGCAGCAAACCACCTCTGAATCCAGTGGCAGAATCTTCATCTTCCTCTTCCCCTTCCTTTTTTTCAAGCTCATACATTAGTAGTGTGGGCCAGGATCAGAAGGCAACGTGTCTATACTCGGTGTCAGCTGGGGCGGCCTGAAGGCTGGGAGCTGGAATCACAAGATGGAGAGTTTGCTCACATGTCTGGCACTTGATGCTAGCTGTCAGACAGCTGACACCCCCAGAACACCCACATGCGGAGGCCTCTCCCCTTAGCCTGGGTTTTCTCACTTTGTGATGACTGGGTTCTAAAAGGAGCATTGAGGGGAGGGAGGCTGCGAGGGGAAAGGGATAAACCCCACCACCACCATCACTGGTCACCCTCACACCTACAGTCAGGCCAGCATTCTTGACTCTCTTCCAAGGGCCCATAGGACTTGTGTGTGTTCCACAGCTCCCTGCTGTGAACTCCAGAACACTTACATCCCAGCGACACACTTTCCTCATTTGTAAAATAAGGTATGCCCAGGACTAGGCTGCAACATTCGTGTTCTATGTAGTGTGTGTGTGTTACTCGCTCAGTTGTGTCCAACTCTCTGTGACCCCATGGGGTGTAGCCCACCAGGCTCCTCCGTCCATGTGATTTTCCAGGCAAGAATACTGGAGTGGGTTGCTATTTCCTTCTCTGTTCTATGTAGTATTGTTTGATTTTTTATGATGTGACTTTATTCATGTATTATGAAATTGAGTTTTACTATATGATCCAGTAATTGTGCCCCTAGATATTTACCCAAATGAGTTGAAAATTTATGTCCATGCAAAAAACAGCACACAGATATTGACACAGCTTTATTCATAATTGCCAGAATTTGGAAGCTGCCAGGATGTCGTTCAGGAGGTGAGTGGATACACAAATTAATGCATCCAGACAATGGGATATTATCTAGAGATAAAGAGAAATGAGCCCTCCAGTTATGAAAAGACAGGGAAGAACCTGAAATGCATGTTACTCAGTGAAGTCAGTATGAAAAGGCCATGTGCTATGTGATTCCAACTGTATGACATTCTGGAAAAGGCCAACCTATGGAGACAGTAAAAAGGTCAGGGGTTACCAGAGGTTGGGTGGTGGGGAGGGATGAACAGGCAGAGCGGAAGGGATTTTTATGGCAGTGGAATTACCTTCTGGGATATTATAATGGTATGTACATGACCATATATATTCGTCAGAACTCACAGAATGTACAAGGCCAAGAGTGAGTCCTAATGCAAACTTCAGACTTCGGTAATAATCATGTATCAATATTGGTTCATTGGTTGTAACAGAAGCACACCCCCTAATGCAAGGTGTTAGTAATGGGGAGACTAGGGGTGGGTGACTAGGATATGGGATCTCTCTGTACTTTCTCCTCAATTTTCCTGCAAACCTAAACCTGCTCTTAAAAAAATCTATGAATTAGAAAAAAGGCAGGAAGGAGGGCAGGAAAGAAGGAAGAAAGGCAAAGGAAGAAGCCCTTCACACAGGACCTGCTTCATGGTGGGCTCTTAGCTGATGGGAGTTGATGCCTCTTCCCCTTCCCACCCTCCTGGATCAGCCTTGACCATGTGCTTCTGGGTGAGAGAGAGGTCAAGCATCTCTGCTTAACCCCCTGTGTGACCATCCTCGGGCGACAGTCACTCTCCTAGCTTGGCATCACCTCCTGCCACTCACATCCCCCATGGCCCTGAGCACTAAGGAGACAGTGGTACTCACCAGGGCATGGCTGGCTTTGGCCCTCTTCCACTTGCTGCTCTGCCCAGCAAAACTGTGCTCCTGGAAGCCCTCCTTGCTCCCCTCTGTCCCCAGTCCTGGGCCCCCATGGCTCACCCCATCATAAGACCCTAAGACTGAATCCCTGGCTCTCTCTCCTACCAGCCAAGAGCTGTGCCAGAACCTGGCTCAGAATAGGCACTTGGGGCCATTTGAGAGCCCTGGGCAGGAATGTGGAAGCCCAGCCTGGAGGGGCACAGTTCAGCAGGGTTCTCAGAATCTCTTGGGCCGCCCCTCCACTTCCATCCCAGGCAAGGTTTATTCTCTCCATGAAGAAGCCCAGGCAAGGATATTCGGTGGCATTTTTTTGATAGTAAAGTTTTTACAAAAACACCCATCAGAAGGGAGATGGTTAAAAATCAATGTAGAGCCAAACCAGGGAATCCCCACACAAGACTGAGTCTGGTTATAGATACTGACATTTCTAAGACATATTAAATCAAAACGGTGAGTTGCAGATGTTACTATAAGTACTACTTATGTGTGTAAATGCAAAGGACAAGGTCTGAATAAACCCCTCCCTTCTTGTATTGCTAGAATTTGTTTGAATTTTTTAAGTCTATTGGTTGTTACAATATTGTTCTACTTTTTTTTTAATTTTTGGGGTTTTTTTGGCCAACAGACATGTGGGATCCTAGCTCCCTAGACCAGTGATGGAACCTGCATCCGCTGTATTGGAAAGCGAAGTCTTAACCACTGGATCTCCAGGGTTAAATTATGCAGTTAAGGTCATGTAGCTAAAGTAGTGCTAAGAATCTGTTGGAAGAAATTGCAAAGAGTTTTTAGCTGGAAGGAAGTGGCTGTGAGGGGGTTGGGGTGGGTGGGAGAATGAACTTGGCCTGCCTCTTCCTGGCTCCCCAGCCCTCCACTACTCCACTGATGAGCAGCATCAGTGCCCCTTCCCCACCTGGGGCTGAGTCAGAGGCAGCCAGACACACAGGGAGGGAGGGGATGGAGTGGTGAGGGCCGGGGGCAAGTGGCCCCATCCTAGGAAGTGGCTCAGGATGAATCCGCACCGGGCGGCACCTGGGTGGGCATGGGTGGCATTGGCACACCTGCCTGCTGGAGAACTTCCTGTCCAAGGCTCTGACAAAGGCTGCTCCTTCCCAGGTGGCCCAGAACTGAGTCAAGAGCCACAGCGGGGTTCAGTGCATGACCTCAGTGGTGGCAGCCACTTCACACAGTGACTTGGGCTATTTACAGAAACCAAGTGGAAAGATGCCCACCACTGATTTTCAGAATCGCCCACTTCCCTCTCCCCTATCCATCACACCACAGTCTATCTACTTCCTCCTAGCTTCCCATCCTGCCCCTTCCCTCTCTTCAATGTCACCCTCTCCAGACAGGCCAGTCCTCTCTCTCTGTTGTCTTTCCCTGTGTCCCAAGCAGCGTCTCCTTCCCTTCAGCCCGTCTTTCCATACAGGGGTCAGGGGATCTTTCTAACACGCGACCCCATTGAGTCCCTCCTCTGCTCGGTGGCTCCTCTGGCCTAAGCGTGACTGGGGAAACTTTTCCAGCTCTGACCTCTGACTCAACTCTCCAGGGACCTGTGCTCTGGCCAGTCCATACTCCTTCCAGGTCCAGAACACTCTGAACCTCTTTCTTGCTTCCCTGACTGTTCTTTGTTGGGTTCCCCCACTTGGAACCAGGTTGGGAATGCCCTCTCTCTATCAAAATTGCTGGAACTTGTGAATATTACTTTACCTGACCAAAAAAAAAAAAAAAAACTGGAGAGACGTCTTCTGCAGATTTGGAGATGTGATTCAGTTAAGCTTTTTGAGATGGGGAGCTTATCCTGGATCATCCACATAGGCCCTAAAGCCAATCAGACACTTGTATCCTTGTTGTTAAGTCACTGAGTCGTGTCCGACTCTATGCTACCCCGTGAAGAGCAGCACACCAGGCTTCCCTGTCATTCACTAGCTCCCAACGTTTGTGCAAACACTTGTCCATTGAGTAGGTGATGCTGTTCAACCATCTCATCCTCTGCTGCCTCTTCTCTTGCCTTCCGTCTTTCCCAGCACCGGGATCTTTTCCAGTGAGTCGGCCAAAGTATTGGGAATTTCAGCTTCAGCATCAGCCCTTCCGATGAATGTTCAGGGTTGATTTCCTTTAGGATGTAAGAAGGAAGCGGAAGGCAATTTTATTACACTGAGATAAGAAGGCGATGTTAAGACAGAGTGGAGAGAGCCCTGAAGACTGGAGTGAGGCAGACACAAGCCAAGTGATGTTGGCAACCACCCCTTTCTTGGAAGAGGAAAAGGAACATGTTCCCTTAGAGCCTCTGGAGGGAGCTCAGACCTGCTCGGAGCTGGGAGCAGCAATTGGGAGATTCAGCCCAAAGAAACTGAATCGGGGTTTTTGGCTTCCAGCATTGTAAGAGAATAAATATGTGCTATTTTAAGCAGTCAAATTTGTAGTAATTATTACACTAACCACAGGAAACTAATAAACTGCAAAACCCTCTTTTCATCTAAAGACAGGTTCTAAGCTTCCCCAACCCCCAGTCCACATCCATGAAACTTTTGAGAACCTCTTCTCTGCGTTCCAAATTGATGTTTCCCTTAAGCCATCAATAAACAGGCTGACAGGATAGTTCTTCTTTGCTTTATAATGATTGTTTATATCTGTTTCTTCCCCCAGACTAGGACCCCCTGGAACTTGAGAACCTTATTTGGGGGCTGGTTCCAGCAGGCACTCCTGAAGCTGTTGCAGTGCTGTGCTGCCCAGTTCCAGGGGGCACCATTCAGGCCAGGTGTTATGGGACGTGAATCCCCAGGGATCCTGTTTACCTGGGAGGCACTGGGATGGTATTTCCTGGGAGTTGGGCAACATTGCTACTTTGAACACAAGTATCAAGTGCATGAACTATTATACTCCACCCTCCTCCAAAAAAAACCTATTCTCTTAGAGTCTCTAGGCCTCCCTGGGGTGATGGGATGGGTAGCAAGGTGGCAACAGCATCAGGTGATAAGCAGGGTCTCCAGAGGGGACCTCTTTGGGGAAGTAATACTCTGACTTGGATGGGTAAATTCCAATGATATTTACATAGGATGTATTTAGTCTCTCTTCCCTGCTGACATTCTATCAAATATTACAGGCAACTCAGAAGGCAAAGGATTCCCCATCAAGGGATATACATAACAATATCTTTGAGCTGTTTTGCAGATACTAAAACCTCCAACAAGTGGGAGAAGTTAATTGTATGTTGCCCATAAGCAGGTAGACCCCACACTGGTTGGAACCTGAAAGTCAATGATGCTGACTCCCACTTACTTCACCACAGAAGGTAAGCAGAAAAATGTTCAACCAATCAGAAGAATGTTCACCAGCCGATCACGTCTTCTTTGAATTATTTTACTATAGAATCCCTCACTACCCCCTCCAGGTCAGGACACATAGTTTTGAGGGCATTAGCCCCCCGTGGCCCCCTTTGCCTGGCAAAGCAATAAAGCTGTTCTTTCCTACTTCACCCTCCTCACCCCCCCAAAAAAAAGAATGCAAGGGAGACTATAAATTAGAGATAGATGGGTAGTGAGGTAGGCGTGAGGATGGGATGGAGAAGCAGGGTGTCAAGTCCAGTATACTTGTAATAACCCAGTCACCCGTTGTCTGTTTCAGTAAAAACAGAACACACGCAGTCACACAGTCCTCACTCTCTATGAGAACAAGTACACCCATTGCTTAGAAAAACAAAAATGTCCCAAGGTTTTTATTCTTCGTGTCTCCCAAAGGACTCAACCCCAGCCTCACAGCAGGTGTGGGCGAGGAGTTACACGCCGAGCCTCCGTGGAGGTCAGGGCCATGCCTGCCACCTCCTGAGACCACCCTCCAGGAGCAGATCCCTCGAGAAGCAGAGGGGGTTGCACAGACCTCAGACTCTGAAAGCACTGCCTCACTCCAAAATGGTATTCCTTGTCTAGACTTCTTCTAGGGAAGGATGTTAGGTGACTCAAGTCACGTCCAGAGTTTAACTCACAGTCCAGGCCTGGGAAACAGGCCAGGTTGCCTTCTATAGGGATGTATTGGTGTTTCCTCATAACCGCTCCTTTCTCCGTCCTCCCCAGACACACACATGTCCTCCCTTGGGTGGTGTGCATAAGACTGAACTGATCAGTGTATTGTTAGGATTGGATTCCTGGTGAGAGATAGAAAATATAGGGTAGCAGTGTCTGAAGCAAAGCACAAGTCTCTTTCTCCATCATGAGTATGTCTGGGTGGGCAGTCCAGGGCTGGAGCAGTGATTCATGGGTCATGGGTCCACCAGGCTGGTTCCTTCTAACCTGTTCCTCTGTCACTCATGCTTTGGTTTCCAAGTTCACATCATCATCCAAGATAACTGCTCCAGCTGCAGCCATCATATCTGCATTCCAGCTGAAAGGAAAGAAGAAGGGAAGGAGAAGGGCATGCCTCCTCCCTTAGACACTTCCCTGAAGGTGCACAGCCTCCGTTCAGTCTAATCAGCGAAACACTAATCACTTGGCTACACATAGTTGTAAGAGATGATGGGAAGGGTGGTCTTTATTTCAGGAGGCCATAAGCCCAACTGAAATTTAGGTGTTTTCTTTTCTTTTTTTTTAATGGAAAAGCAGAGTAAAACAGCTGTGGGGAGCAAACAGTACCATCTGCCCAAACAGTCAGCAACAAAAGGGCTCAGCAAAATGTTTCATAACAAGAGAGCCATTCAAAATCAAAATGACAATGAGATATCATTTTACCTGCATCAGATTGGCACAATACAAAGGGTCCAATGAATGTCAAGTCACAGAATGTAGAAAAATGGAAACTCTCATAATTGCCGCTGGAAGTGTAAATTGCTGTAAGCCCTGAGGAGAGCTTTGGAGATTCGTTTAGAAAAATTGCTTAGAGCAATTCCTAAGAAAGTCAAAGATACTTATACCTACTGCCAGGAGCTCTATCTATCTATCCTTCTAGAGAAAACCTCACATGCACTTACAGAGAAAAATATAAGAATTGACTGCTGCACTGTGAGTAATATTGAAAAACTGAAAACAACCGCATGTTCATGGATAAATAGTGGCCTATGCATGAATTATAATACAGCAATTAAGATAAATGACACAGAGCCACATGTATCAACACAGATAAATCTCAAAATATAAATTGAGAAGATCTAGTTAAATCCACAATGTTTTGTTTCATTAAAAAGAAGAGGAAAAAAGATATCATGTGAAGATTTGATAAACTAAGTATTCATTATATTATTCTTTTTTCAAGATTAAGTTGAAGGATTTTTTTGCATTCTTTTTTTTCTGTAAAATATACATAACAAAATTTACCATTTTAACCCTTTTTCTTTGATGAGAAGGGTGCAGGATTTTCAGTTCCCTGAAAAGGGATGGGACCTGTGTCCCCTGCAGTGGAAGCAGAGAGTCTTAACCGCTGGACTGCCAGGGAAGTCCCCCATTTTAACCTTCTCAAGGGTACAGTTCAGTGGCATTAAGTACATTCACATTGTTGCGCAACCATCAACAACTATAGAACCTCTTTCATCTTCCCAGAATGAAACTCTGTATCCACTAAGCTAATGCCTTGGACATCCCTGGTGGTCCAGTAGTTAAGACGCAGCACTTCATGCAGGGGGTATAGGTTCCATTCCTAGTTGGGGAACTGAGATCCCATGTGCCACACGGTGCCACCAAAAACAACATAATGTCTCTCCAACCCCTAGGAACCACCACTCTACTTTCTGTCTCTAAGAATTTGACTACTCTCGGAACTCCATACACATGGAATCATACAGTATTTGTCCTTTGGTGACTGTCTTATTTAACTGAGCAGAAAATCTTCCAAGTTCATCAACGTTGTTGCCTGTAACAGAAATTCCTTCCTTTTAGGGCTGAATAGTACTCCACTCTCTCTCTATATATATAAATATACACTTCTTTTTATCTATCCATTCATCTATCAGTGGACACTTGTGTTGCTTCCACCTTTTGGTTATTGGGAATAATGCTGCCATGAATGTGAGTATACAAATATCTGTTCTAGTCCCTGTTTTTACTTCTTATAGATATATATCTAGAAGTGGAAATGCTAGATTATATGGTAATTCTATTTTTAATTTTTGAGGAACATTATTTTTTATTATTTGTTTCAAATGCTTCACAATAAAATGATTAATGGTCTTTTTAAATTCTTCATGATAGGAAGAAGTTACTATGAAAAATGTTTTATCATCTTGAAAAATGCCCTTACACACATCTGAGATGCTTTAAGGAGTCAAAATATTTAGTGGATATGGCATCAGTTTTCCCAAATCCAAGCCCTTGGAAGGTTAATCTATACCCACGCTGGTATGGAGCCTCGCCTTGCAGTGCCAGCTTCATGAAGGCATGGAGCTCACTTCAGGCCAGTGAGATGGGAAAAGAAGGTATGTGTCCCAGGGGTGAGGGGGGATGGGGTTAATTCAAAAAACTATTTCCTCACTCCTAAGAAAAACATCAGGAGAAGGCAGCCTTGTTTCTGGGCATGGCTGTGTTAGCTCTGATGGCTAGAAACAATGCTGCCATCTTGCCTCCATACAGAGTGGGGAGCCACAAAGGAGATGGCAGAGCCAAAGGGTAGGAGAGGCTTAAATTTCCATGTTGTGGAATTTTAGTTGTTGTGTAGATAATACAGGTATGCTATGCTAAGTCACTTCAGTCATGTCCGACTCTGTGCAACCCCATAGACGGCAGCCCACCAGGCTCCCCCGTCCCTGGGATTCTCCAGGCAAGAACACTGGAGTGGGTTGCCATTTCCTTCTCCGATGCATGGAAGTGAAAAGTGAAAGTGAAGTCGCTCAGTCGTATCCAACTCTTAGCGACCCCATGGACTTCAGCCTACCAGCCTCCTCCATCCATGGGATTTTCCAGGCAAGAGTACTGGAGCGGGGTGCCATTGCCTTCTCCGTATAGGTACGTGCAATAAATGCCCTAATATTCAGGTTACTTGAGGGGAAGCTATTAGTTGAGGTTGAAAGCATCTCCACTGATTCAGTAAATAAATTTAAGTAAACTAATTTAAGAAATTCAGTTCAGTTCTGTCACTCAGTCGTGTTCAACTCTTTGAGACCCCATGGACTGGAGCACACCAAGCCTCCCTGTCCATCGCCAACTCCCGGAGTTTACTCAAACTCATGTCCTTGATGAGTTGGTGATGAGAACTTGAGTTGGTGATGCCATCCAACCATCTCATCCTCTGTCGTCCCCTTCTCCTCCTGCCTTCAATCTTGTCCAGCATCAGGGTCTTTTCCAATGAGTCAGTTCTTTCCATCAGGTGGCCAAAGTATTGGAGTTTCAGCTTCAGCATCAGTCCTTCCAATGAATATTCAGGAAGGATCTCTTTTAGGATGGACTGGTTGGATCTCCTTGCAGTCCAAGGGACTCTCAAGAGTCTTCTCCAAGACCACAGTTCAAAATTCTTTGGCACTCAGCTTTCTTATAGTCCAACTCTCACATCCATATATGACTACTGGAAAAACCATAGCTTTGACTAGACGGACCTTTGTTGACAAACTAATGTCTCCTTTTATTATTAAAAAGTAATATGCTGTCTAGGTTGGTCATAACTTTTCTTCCAAGGAAGCAAGTGTCTTAATTTCATGGCTGCAGTCCCCATCTGCAGTGATTTTGGAGCCCCCCAAAATAGTCTCTCACTGTTTCCACTGTTTCCCCATCTATTTGCTGTGAAGTGATGGGACCAGATGCCATGATCATAGTTTTCCGAATGTTGAGTTTTAAGCCAGGTTTTTCACTCTCCTCTTTTACTTTCATCAAGAAAAAGTAAAAACTTTCATTATTAGTTCTTCACTTTCTGCTGTAAGGGTGGTGTCATCTGCATACCTGAGGTTATTGATATTTCTCCCGGCAATCTTGATTCCAGTTTGTGCTTCATCTAGCCCAGCGTTTCTCATGATGTACTTTGCATATAAGTTAAATAAGCAGGGTGACAATATACAGCCTTTGTGTACTCATTTCCCTATTTGGAACCAGTCTGTTTGTCCGTGTCCACTTCTAACTGTTGCTTCCTGATCTGCATACAGATTTATCAAAAGTCAGTTTAAGAAATTAGACAAGTAATATATATATATATATATATATATAATCTAATTATAAATACTTTAAAAATACAGAGCAAACTTAAAATTTCCCCTTCACTTTCCCTATCAAAATTTCCTCCCCTAGACCTTTTTTATTATATATATATATATATATATATATAATCTATACTTAAACACGTTTTTATTTTTTAAGAAAATTTTGGCCACACTACATGTAGATCACTCTTCAAATCACTCTTTTTATCTAAAAGTAGGTTTTGAAAAATATTGCAGGCCAGGAGTTTTCCATCTTCTTAATTTTAAAAAGTGTTGTATAGTATTTCATGGTGTGGGGATACCCACATTTATTCTACTTTTCATTTATCAATGAACATTTACACACACCTCTTTGGGCACTGAAATACTTATGAAGAGTGAATTCACTGAAGGAGAATTCCTGAGTTAATGAATAGGTGTATTTAAAGTTTCTAGCTGTGGTGAGTGGGGACTACTCTTTGTTGCGGTGCTCGAGCTTCACTAAGGTGGCTTCTCTTGTTATGAAGCACAGACTCTAGGCGCACGGGCTTCAGTAGTTGCAACATGCAGGTTCAGTAGTAGTGGCCTGTGGGTTTAGTTGCCGCGTGACATGTGGAATCTTCCTGGACCAGCGATCAAACCCATGTCCCCTGGGTTGGCAGGCACATTCTGATCCACTGTATCACCAGGGAAATCTGCATTTTAAGTTTTGATAGATATCGACTTGCCCAGAGAATATTTGTGCCAGTGGAGGTGCCTAATGCATAAAAAGGGCAACCCTGTGCCCAGGGTCTCTGCCCCTCCCCTCTACCCACCCCAGTCTGCTGCTGGTCTCTTCCTACCAGCGCCCCTCCAGCTGCCACTTCCCCCTCAGTGGCAACAGCATGCATTTCTCCAGAACGAAGCCCAATGCATTCCTGGGAAGAATGAAAGAAACCAGAGGAGAAATGAGAAATGAAAGAAACGAGAGAGAAACGAGGGGAGGAGCCACTGGCCCTGCCATCCAGGAACTTTCTTTCTTTTATGGGAAAAGGAAGCAACATTCAAGGCGGTCAGTGATTCAACAGGGATGCTATTAAAAATATTTAACAACCTGTATTAGGAACAGAGGGACAGAGGCCTTGCCTTAGTGCCTCCAGTGGGGGAGGCTAGAGGCTCTCTGCTCAGCCAGATGTTTAACCCTTTAGTTGTCAGATCCATGAAGGTCTGGGAGGATCCCAAGGAAGGGGCTGATAAGAGTTCAGATAGCATGGCCACAGCAGTGCAAATGGGCTGACACCCCTGTGGCATTCCTAGAGGTCGTAGGGTATCTTGGGAGGCACAGGTCCTGGGTTAATATGGGACTCCAAGAGAGCTTCTGGGAGGAAGAGATTTTCTTGCAAAACTTGGGTTGGGAGGATAAGCAAGCAGCCCAGGAGTCAGCAAGGTCAAGGCAAGCCCTGATGCTCTAGTCCCCTTCTCTGTGCAAGTGTTTTCCTTGAGGCCTCTCCTCTTCGTAATTTGCCCAAAGAAATACACATTGATCTGGGGGCAAATTTACTCAGTTTAAAAGAAACAGTGGACCGGTCATTTTTATAATATAAAGACCCCATCAAATGTTCCCTGACCCCAATTTTCTTTATGTTGTGCAGCAGACAAAGGCAAGATTCCAAACTGATCTACTTTTCCTCCATATTGGGTTGAAAAGGCCAGACAGCTGACCTCAGACCGTGAGCCAGCTCCCGGTGAACACACTCACAGGTCTTTCACTAAAAGGGCCTTCTACCCCCACCAGGACCCTGTGAGGTCCTTGGAGGAGGCTTGTCTCACGCCCTGCTATTGGATGATCCCTGAAACTAGGGCCCTAGAGACCCTGCATCTGGCACCAAGGACCTGGATGAGGATCTGCCATCCCTCACAGACAGACCTGGGGACACTGAGACCCCGCCCCTCCGCCCCCCCCCCCCCAAAGGGAGAGCTGCCTGAGGTCAAACAGGTACACAGAAGCAGAGGCGAAACCAGGGGGCTTTACTTAAATGGCAACCCACTCCAGAGGAGCCTGGTGGACTACAGTCTATGGGGTCGCAAAGAATCGGACACAACTGAGTGACTTCACTTCACTACTTTACCGTGTCTGATGGGGGAGAGGCTAAGATGGAGATGCAGGAGGCTGCTTAGTTCAGGGCACACCCGCAGGATGGAGAAGAATCCACTGGCCAGCAGCCAGTTGTCCCTGCCTGCAAAACCCAGGACTCAGGAATGTTTAATCCGTTTTAAGAGAAACACAGGAGACTGCCCAAGAGACCAAGAAGCAGTCAGGGAGAGTTTTTCGGTTCCAGTTTCCGCCGGGGCGGGCCGTGTCCTCTGCCTGGGGACGACGCCATCTTTGGTGTCCAGGTCCAAGGCCCTTTAGCACCATCTCTCCTGCCTACCAGATTGCCGTCAGGGCTGGGCCAGTGCTTCCCCTTTTCTTTCAAGGCTGTTTGCACCACACCCGCGGGCCTTCTTTTTGCACCGAGGTTCCAGATTGGTGATGGAAACACAGGTCCAGGGTTTCTTGGGGAATCATGAAGAGCAAGAACCTCAGTGATGCTTCTCAGATCTGCAGCTCAGAGGTCACCTTGGCACAGAGCCGTTTATTTTTACTTTTAGCCCAGAGGATGAAGAGAGGGCATTTTTTGTTTTTAAATTAGGTCTTTTTTAAAAAAAATTATTTTAATTGGGGGCTAATTACTTTGCAATATTGTAGTGGTTTTTGCCATACATTCACATGAATCAGCCATGGGTGTACATGCGTTCCCCATCCTGAACCCCCCTCCCACCTCCCTCTCCATCCCATCCCTCAGGGTCATCTCAGTGCACCAGCCCTGAGCACCCTGTTTCATGCATCGAACCTGGACTGGCGATCTATTTCACATATATTTTTTTTTTATAGAAAGACACTGAAAAGTCCTTTTTAAAAAAATTTCCCCCCTCGGCAGGCGGAGGTGACTGGTTGTTCTTAAAAAAAATTTTTAACAGCCCCTCCTGTGCGTGTCCAGTTGTTTAAAATAAGGTTCCGAGTTTCCAGCACTGGCAGATTGGGTGAGGGAGGGCGTACAGCGCCCCCATCCGCAGCCAGGAAAGGGTCCCTCGGTTTCAGGCCCCATCACCCCGGGGGCCCCCCTGCACAGTTTCCGAAAGGATTCCTGCCTGGGAGTCCTACGCACCTGGAGGGCGCTCGGTGCCCGCTCCCAGAGGGCGCTGCAGACTGGAGTCCAGAGTCGACGACCAACTACCGCCCCTCCCGCCACTCTCCCGGGCAGAGCCTCCAAACCCTGGGCTAGGGAGGCAAGGACTGCGCCCAGCCCCCACCACCGGTGAACCTGGGGTCCGCGGAGCTGAAAGGCCGGGGAGCCACGGTCCGCGGGGGACCAGGGCTCCGCAGGTAGGCGAGGCTTCGGCCCCTCGTCGCGGGCCGGGGGCGGGGCTGAGGTGCCGTGGTTGGGGCGTTCCTTGGCCGGGGAGGGGGGGACGGGCCTCGTGGCTCAGGGGGCGGGGTCCTAGGGGGTGGGGACGAAGGCTGGCCCCGAGACCTGGAGAGCTGGGGGTGGGCGGCTAGTTTTTGCAACGGCTAAGGCCCTGCGGGTTTATTATAAGGCGGAGCTCGGCGGGAGAGGTGCAGGCTGGAGCAGAGCTGAGCCGAGAGGAATCCAGCCGTAAGGGGAGCTGAGAGCGGCCGGCGGATCCGTAGACCTCGCCTAGGACGGCCGCGCGCTGGGCATCGCTCGAGGGAGCTGCGCGCAGCGCAATCGGCGGCGCCGAATCGGAGCCCCGCGCAGTCCGCGCAGCGCGGCGCAGCCCTGATCCGCGCAGCTCGCCGCTCTACTCCAGCCGCCGGTCCGGGCAGCATGAGGCGCGCGGCGCTCTGGCTGTGGCTCTGCGCGCTGGCGCTACGCCTGCAGCCGGCCCTCCTGGTGAGTGCGGCCCGGGGCCGGGCTGCTAGGCGGCGGGAAGCCGGGGCTGGCAGACCCGCCGATGCCGGCTGTTGCACACGTGGAGGGGGAGGGGAAGCGGGGACTTCCCTTCTTCCCGCGCTAGCCCGGCGGGCCCCGGGACCCGGAGTCCCGAAATCAGGACTCTTTCTCCAGTTGCCTCTTGCCATCGAGGGGCGCCGTGAGGGTTTCGCCTCTCCGGGCGGGGGCCTGGGGAGCCCTGCGGAGCGGAACCTGCGTGGGACCTCCGCACTTATATAGGAACGGCTCCACGGGCGAAGGCACCGGGGGTCGCCGGCTCCCAACCGGTCTCCCAGGGCACCGCGGCGGCCGGGCCCCCCGCCGGTGACCCGGGAGGATGCGGTGATCGCTGCAACTGCACCCCGCCCGCGCACCCTAATTCAAACCAGACCCGCCGAGCTCCGGCTCCTGACCCCTCGGCGGAGGCAAGTTTGGGCGCCGCGGACTCGGTGCGGGAGCAAGCGGGCTCGGTGCGGGAGCAAGCGGGCGTGTTCGCTCTGGAGCCCCAGCCAAGGTTGCGCGGCGAACGACGGCGGGCGGGTGGAGGTGGGGTCCTCGGCTATCCGTTGGCCGCCGGAGAGAAGCCGGGCCGAGCTGGTAGCGGGAGATTCCGGGAAGTTGGCCCCGGCATTCTAGACACCCGCAAGAACCCAACTTCTGGGCTGCTGAAGTTGTGCTGCCCGCGGAGGGGCGCGAGCCGGCGCTGGGCACCGCCGGGGCGCCCGGGCGGCTTCCACGCTAGTGGACCCTGGAATGGCTTTTCCCCTCCCCCGACCTGGCTTTGTGCTGGAGCCGCGCGGAGGGAAGGCGGGTCCCTTGGCCCGCCCAGCGGATCTGAAGGAAAAGGGGGACAAATGTGGAGCCCGGAGTTGGAGGGGAGGCCTTTGGGTAGGACTCCAGCATCCACCTTTGGCGAGGGGTGGGTCCCCTCTCTGAGAGGGACCTAGCCGACAAAGAGCATCCTGAGGCTCCCCAGAAAGTGGTCTGTCTCCCCAGCCGCCGTCCCCTGGCCCGCCTTCCCCAAAGGGGGCGCTTTGTTCTCGGTCCCTGTAACTCTTTCCTGGGAACCGCCCCGCAGCGCCGGCCCGAAAGAGGGCTGGGACCTGGGTTGCCGCCAGGTGTCAGCGCTGGCCGCGGGGTGCTAGCGTCCACACCCCATCCCCCACACCCATTGCTGGAGTCCTGGGGTTCTCCCCGCTGGCCGTGTTGGCCATCCCTGGGGGGGATGGTGAGGGGAGGTGCGGACCGAGGGGTTTTTGCCGTTCCGGAAGTGGCGGTCTCTGGCCACCACATCTGGAGGGCTCGACTTCCCTAGCTCTGGCAAAAGGAGGCACGTGGGAGGGGAAGGAGCGGCTCCCGGGGCGCGGGTACCCCCATCCTCTCCTTATAATGTATTATCTGGACAAGTCTCTGGGCAACGCCAAAACCCTCCATAAGCGTGTCCCTCCATAATAATGGTAGCTCGCAGCTCTTGAGAACCTTGGTGTATTTTTCTCAGGGTCTGGCTCAGGTGAGGTGTATTTTCAGGTGGATCTGTGAAGTGCCTTTTTGTTTTGCTTGGAAACATTTTGGAGTCGAGGAACAGGTCCCTAATGCCTCTTGGATCGCTGATGAGTTGGAGCGTGTGCCTCTCGGGGAGCCATGGGGACAGATAAGATTTCTGAGCGGAGTGTCCAGAGCACTCCTGGCTCTTAGGCCCAAGAAGTTGGCATCTGGCTTCTTCTCCTTCACTCCTGAAGTACCGTGGCTTCTTAGGGATTCAGACTGCACCTTGAACCCACAGCTAATACTCTGGAGAAGAGGGTAGAGGTATTTGGCTCACGTCCCTGGCCCATCTGGCCTTGCCTGGCTGCTCCACACTCTCTCCAGGCTGAAGACGGGACCTCAGCAGTACTCCACCTATTTCCAGCCAGAGTCAGGAGTGGTAGCAGCGGTTTCTTTGCTAGCCTAGGTGAAGCTGGCATTCATACTTCTGAGCGGGGATCCCAGAGCGCCCTTTAACACTGGGAGGCAGATGGGGTTAGAGATCCTCTGAGGACCAATGGCACCCCACTCCAGTACTCTTGCCTGGAAAATCCCATGGACAGAGGAGCCTGGTAGGCTGCAGTCCATGGGGTCACTGAGGGTCGTACACGACTGAGCGACTTCACTTTCACTTTTCACTTTCATGCATTGGAGAAGGAAATGGCAACCCACTCCAGTGGTCTTGCCTGGAGAATCCCAGGGATGGGGGAGCCTGGTGGGCTGCCGTTTATGGGGTCGCATGGAGTCGGACACGACTGAAGCGACTTAGCAGCAGAGGACCACTTTCCCAGAGTTTTCCTGTGTCCTGGGAAGGAGCAGACAGCTGCTTTTTTTTTCTCTCTCTCTTTCTCTTTTTCTCCGCTAGAAACTGAACCGTTGTGGAAAGGCAGAGCAGAGCCAGAGGCAGTTGAGTTTGGAGGGGGGAAAGATGGGTGGGAGGGAGGGAGACTCATTAGAGCTGTGGTGGTGGGAGAGCTTCCTGGAGGAGGTGGTTGAGCTGAGCCTGAAAGCACTAATCTTTGGGGTCAGACTCTGGCTCAGAATTTAGGGTTTGGTTCCCTCCTCCCCCTATTTACAAAGTTTAGTCTGTTTTCTCTTTCCCAGCCCTGTTCTCTCCCTTTTATAGTGGCTGTCCGTGTTTGGTTCAGAGTGGGGGCATGAAGTAGAGCCCTCTTCTGCCCTCTTCCTGAAATAAATATGGCAGTGGGATTTGCCAGGATAGGAGAAGTTGTCCACCAGTCGCAGAGGTCTGGCCTCTCCCAGGGTTCACTTTGGTCCCAGTGGGAAGCAGGTCAGAACCCCCTGGGGACCAGGGAGATGGGGTGTGACCCTGGGCGCCTGACTTTGGACAAGGAAAGGCTGCTGGGGCAGGAGGTTGCTCAAAACCACTCCCAAGAGACGAGAACAGGTTTGTCTAAAAAGGTTTCTGTGTGTGGTTTTGCCTGTGTGAGATCCCCGTGGTCTTTTGTTTCTGCCATGCAAGAAAAATTGCTTGTTCTGGAAAGTTATTCGCTGTTTCCCTCTCTTACTCTCTTCCTTTTCTTGAAAGGCATAAAATCCCTTTTTGCCTTAATTATGGGGGCTAGTAGAGACATTTCCCTTCGGCCTGGAGGAGTGGGTGGGGGCAGGGGGAGGCAGAGGGAGGCGCTGACTGCTTCTGCCTGGGCTCCAAGCCTCCTAGAGGTGATGTCACTCCTGGCTTCAGCTCCACAGGGAGGGTGGGGCTGGTTTAAGTCTCTACCTGTGGCTCATGGTGGGTTCCAGTAAAATCTCATTAACCCAGATTGGTGGGGAGAGGGATGAGAAGGGAGAGGAGCCTGGAAAGAATTAATGAAAAGCTTGAATTTTGGAGGCGTATTTATGGAGGAATCTTTTTTTATGGCAGCAGAATCTTGAATTCTGAAATCCCTTGAGAATGAGGTATCCTTTATATCCAGGTTTTCTCAGTAAGCTGAGAATCCGTATTACTCTCAAAAATATTCTTACTTTGGGCAGGACTCTCTGAAATACTTACTTCTCTTCCTTTATTAACAAAACAGTACTAAGCATAGTTTGATCTTTGGGTGCCAGGGGCCTCAAAGCTGTCACCATGTTGGGTTACGGCATTCATCTCCTGGGTTTATTGAGCTCTGAAGAGCACTTTGCC
The DNA here is from genome assembly GCF_019923935.1 of Bubalus bubalis. Classification (NCBI taxonomy): domain Eukaryota; kingdom Metazoa; phylum Chordata; class Mammalia; order Artiodactyla; family Bovidae; genus Bubalus; species Bubalus bubalis. The sequence continues at coordinate 78,238,362 of NC_059168.1, forward strand.
CCTGGGCCTGGTGCCCTCATGTTGGTACACTTGGAATTCTGGTTTGCTCTTTATCCTCTCCCATCCCTGTCTGATAGCAGCCAAAAGTGACATTTGTGGACCTAAAGTGTAGCCGGCAGCTTTTCAGTTCAGTTCTAATTGGCACTTTTCTCCAGCAGTACTAAGGAATTTGTTGGATTTGTTAGAATTATTTCTAAGACAAGAGTTCTCAGGGCTGAGTGAGGGTCTCACCTGTAACACTCATGAGCTGTGATACATGGATTTTGTGCCTTCAGAGGCCCAGCTGGGACTTCTGCATTGTTCTGATACTCCTAGAATAACCAAGAGGCTGTCAAGGGAGGTTCCTGCGGGACTCAGATGTCAGTGACCTCTGAAACAAGCACCTGACGATGACCCCATGTTCTCGGTTTTCCATTTGGCTGAAGCTGTAAGTGACTTGCCAGTCACAGGTAGCCTGGACCTGGTGAGACTAGCGCACTCTAAATCCTGGTTGGCAAGGACCCTCATTCTTAGCTTGGGTCCTGTCTCCCTTTTCTCACCGTGTTTTGTTTGGGTGACAGTGCATGCATACTGTTTGACAGGCCAGAAACAACTTTGGGTAAGGTAGAGCTTTGGGACTGGGACTCTGCTTTGCCACTAGGTTACCATATAATCTCAGATGAGTCATTTCACTGTTGAGTCTTGATGTCCTGTGTAAAGCTTATTCTCTCATTTGCATATTCATTTCATAATGAAGGTGTGAAAGTGTTTGGTAATGAAAATGCCAGAGGAAAGTTGGCTGTTCATAGAATTAGGGTCATCTTTTTTTTTTTTTTTTGCCTAAAGCCATGTAGGATCTTAGTTCCCCGACCAGGGATTGAACCTGTGCTCATCGCAGAAGCGTAGAGTCCTAACCACTGGAGCACCAGAGAAGTCCCTAGGGTCATCTTTGAGTGCCTACTATTGAGTGCTATATGCTTTTCCTGCATCCTAATTTCATATTTAACCCAAACCTTTACCATGTATGTCACTGTCCCCATTTTGTGGATGAGGCCTGCAGAGGTGAGCCCCTACAAGGGGCCAGTGTGGAAGAACCAGGATCTGTACGTATGCCTGTGCACATATGTATGGCGTGAAGAAATGGAAGGACTGTCAAGTCTCCCTGGTGAACCTAGCATAGGAGGCTGGCTGAAACCTACCAGGCTTTCCCTTGTGCTTGCCCCCAGGGTAGCAGCCAGCCTGCGCTGACTTTCATTGTGGGCACTGGGAAGACGTTTGTGGGATTAGTAGATCCTTTATAAGCCTGGAAAGTGGGCACCGTGGCTCCCATGGGGCAACCAGAACCCAGGACTCCTGCCTTCTGTGTTGGGCTCACCTCCTGGCCTTTTCAGTCCTGCTGTGAAAACAGCCGCATGAGGAGTTGGTCATTAAATGATTTCTAGTCCCAGAATCCTGGGATTTTTAACAGAACAAATGATTTCCTGATTTCCTCCTTCTTTTCAACAACGAATTTTGGAGGCTTGGGTTGAAAGCCACTCCTTGAGGGCCTGCGTAAATGTGTCTGGAGAGAAGGAATGGGATTAACGGAGTCTGTGGAAAGAGGGCTTTTGGCGCCAGGATCCTGTACCCTGGAACAGTTTCAGCGCGGTGTCATTTCCCTCTCAGCTGTTCCAGCAGAGGTTGGGCTTTCAATGGGAGGATACGTTCTGGAACCTCTCTCTGAGCTGCCATGAATGCCCTGGCAGCGCCAAGGGGCGGCAAGCATGTGGGCATCCCTCTGCACAAGGAGCCACGACCCTGTGTTCGGGGTCACTTTAGCAACTATGCAACTTCCGGCTCCAGGTAGACATGAGAGCCCCATCCACTGCCCCCCAGAGGGGCTTTGTGAGATCTTACCACCTCTTCCTGTCCTCAGGATGCTGACCTTGGGTGGGGTGTCAGTACTGGAAAGTCCCCTCCATGCCCCGATCCAAGACAGGGACACCTGGTAAGCTCCCCAGGACTTGGTACCCAGAGGGAGCACCTGGGGCAGGGCGGTCTAAGCTTCCTCTGAAAAGAGTCCTTTTGTCTGTCGTACCGTGCTGGTTTGGGGAGCCAAGACGGGTCTAGTGGGGTCGTCGGGTCAGGAGAGAGAAGCCTTGAGGGTCTCTCTCCTGTGTCTATGGCTCTGTGGTTCTGCCTAATTATATGGAGAGGCTGCTTCCTCCTTGGCCTTCAGCCCTGGGAAAAACTCCTCTTCCCAGTGACTCACCTGAGGCTTGCAGCCCCACTAGAGACCGTGTGTGTGTGTGTGTGCGCGCGCACGCACACGCACGCACGCATGTGCATGCTCATGCAGGTGTGGAGTGGTCCACTGCATGGGTTGCAGCTACAGCTGGGCCTTGCCTGGCCCGTCTTGACTTGATTTCCCCATTGAGCTTGCCTATAGGTTAGGCTGCAGTCTGAGATTTGGGGAAACCTGCTCACCACCTGTCTGCAACTTCCTCCTCAAAAAGCAGGAAACTATTTTTTTCCCTCCCTTCAACAGTCTTTTCCCTTTTAACTGCAGCTTTAGAAGTCCGTGGAAGTTATTCCTACATACAAGGGTGGCCAGGATATCAGGTCCCTCCTGGTCTCAGTTTAACCCTCTCCTGTGTGATCGGGCAGGTCACTGCCCCTCTGCACTTCAGTTCCCCCAGGCACTCAACGGCCCTCCGCTTCCCTGCCTCAGCTCTGACAGCCATGTGGTTGCAGACAGTCCTTGTCCTGGGAAGGGTGAAGGTGCCACTGTGGGGAACCTAGCAGAGACTCAAGCCCACTTTATTCCTCCAGGGACTTGAAGGAGCACAAGCTGACTGAGGGGTCATCTGTGGGGCGGAAATCAGGGCAGGCTGCTTGGAGGAGATGGACTTAGGGCTCAGTATGGGAACTGGAGGTGGACGGAGGCCCCTGGGCAAGGGCGGGCTGGGGGTGGGGGCTGGGTGGTGTTCCCTGCACACACCCAGGCCCCTGGCCACCTGCCCCCCACTCCTCTCATCGGCAGGAGCAGAAGCCGTGTTGGGCAGGTTGGGGCAGTGGGGAAGGCGGGCGTGCTTATCACTCCACTCATCAGCTGAGTCACTGTGCCAGGCCCACGAGTCCTCCCCGGAGACTCATCCAACCAGCCTTGTCCGTGAGCCCACTGTGCGTGAGGCCGGCTAGGGCTCGGGGGCCTGGCTTCCCGCCCTGACCCTCTGCACCGCTGAGTGACACAGCGCAGGCCTCTCTTAGCCTCAGTGAGCCCACATGTGAAATGGGAGGGGGCTCGGAGGGTGGGTGGGCGGAGGCTCGGCCACGCATCCGGGTGTTGGCAACATCTGGTGACTGTGTTGCGGGACTGGTGGGCGTCTGGGTGGAGCCTGCTCCTGCTGCCTCAGGAGAATTCTGCCTCGAGCATGGGGGTTGTGAAGCCTCCCTGGCTTGACCAGACCTGAAGCCCGGAGCCTGGGTGCTTGCTGTGCGCACAGCCTTGAGTGGGTAGAGAAAGGTCCATGCCTGGTCCAAGGGCGCGTGTTGAGAGAGGAGAGCCATTAATGAGACCAGACCGGACGGTCAGTTGGTCTGTACAGACAGACCACAGGGACAGTGACAGCCAAAGGCCATTCACCCTGAGAAAGGGATTCATCCCAGAGCCCCTCCAAATCAGGAACGCAGGCTGTGAGGCGGGGACGCTTTCCACATTAGGGCAGTGGGTCCCCAGTGAAGGCAGCAAGACTTGGGGAGGCTGCCAGTCCTGCTCTGGGACAACTCTTGGGTTCCATTCATCTCCAGAGGTGTTCAGAGACTTGTCGCACCATGGGACGTTGGAGTCACAGTCTTGCCTGGCCACCTGGCACTTCCCGTGGCCATGCTGGCCCTCGCTGGGTGCCATCTGCCCCACCTTCTCACAGCAGGCTTAGGAGATGGGGTTCTGTGGCCTGGTCCAGGGTGGGTGGGATGTGGGGAGGTGGGAGGGAACTTCTGAAGGGCCCAGGTGGCTTGGCCACCCCAACTCCTAGTATGTGCTGGGCCCCAGGGGGCCTCAGGAGGACGTGAGGCCTTCCCCTGTGGTTTCCACACCACGTCTGATGTCCTGGCTGCGTCTGACCTGGCTGGGGACTTGATTGTGGCAGTCCCGTGGCAGGGGCACCGAGTGTGCGTTGGCTTTAATTTCCAGCAGCTTCTCAGCACCCCTGCTGCCTACGGCACGAGCCGGGGCTTCAGAGTCCCGTCTCCAGGAAGTGTCTGGATGGACAGTGGTCAGGTTTGGCCTCGCAGGGTGTGTTGGGAGCCTCTGAGACTGTGGTGGAGGCTGACGTCGCTCCAGCTTCTCCCAGAGAAAAGCACTGGGGGACAGAAAAGCTGTCTGTGGTAGGCGCCCTCCTCCCAGGAGAGGGTGGGTAGGGCCTGGGCAACCCGACCTCCTGGCTGACTGGGGCTCACTACGCTGTGAGCCAGGCCAGGAGAATGGGCCCATAGAGGCTGAGCAGAGACCCCCAGATTTTGCCCCTGCATCCTCTCCCACCCACCACCCCCAGGCCCTGGGGAGCAGGGTACAGGGGTCTGAGGGGGTAAGGGTAGGTTCAGAGTGTCCCTGGAGCAGCAGGCCTGGTTGTTGTGAAATTCTGGGAAGGCTCAGGCCAGGAAGCCGGCCCCGAGGTCTTCATGGTGAGCCTGAAGCAGTAGCTGAGGCCCCCCTGGGTTCTGTGAATTGTGTGAGAAGTGGGGAGCCCCCAACTTCACCCCTCTCCCTTGCACAACCCTCCCGCCCCGGAGGAACAGGATCGTCCTTTCAGAGCCTTGTCTAGGGGCTGGGTATCGTGGATGCCCTGGGCCAGCTCTCCTCGCAGTGCAGTTGCAGCAGCTGAGCCTGAATATCTGAGTCTGCCTACATTTGAGGTAGGTCTGGGGCCCCATCTGGGGTCCTGAAGCCTTCGAGCTGGGAAGGCAAGGTGGGACCCAGAACTGGATGGCTGGTCCGCCTCAGTTATTCTCTCCCAGGTGTCAGAGCAGAGAGAGGTGTTGTGTGGAGGCCGGGAAGAGCACAGGCCGCAGAGTGTGGCCAGCCCCGACCGTCACCAGGCTCACTGCCTCTTCCCCGTAGCATCTTGTTCATGATTCTTCACCTGCCATGAAGCCTCAGTTTCCTCCTGCGTAAAACCGGGATTTTTCAAGTCCTGCTTTGGAGGGCTTCAGGAAAGATCCTGTGAAATACCATATATGGTGGGATTGGAGCGTCTTCCTCATCTGGCCTCCGAGGAGCAAGTCTGGGAGAGCTTTGGGACTGACACTGCTTAGGGAGTCCCCTGGAGAGAGCCCCCATGGCCCTGACCCTGCACCCCAGGGGTGCAGTCTGAGCTGGCCCGGGTGTGGGATCGGCACTCAGCATGGGTGGCTGGCTGGTCTTACCCCAGTGCTGACGAAGCAGGGCCTGCAAACATGGCTTTTGCCCCTTCTCATAAATATGAGCCTTGCTTGGCAGGCCAGACTTTGCTCACTTCTGCCTGAGCCTCTGCCAGGGGCCGGCTCCTGCCCCGGGAAGGTGTGGGCTGCGTTGGCAGGCAGTGGCAGGAGGTCTGGTAAACCTGGACCCCAGAGTACCCGGGTGGGGTCTCAGGGCAGTTGAGCAGGGCTCTGTGGCTGTGGGGCACTGTAGCCTGTGGGCAGAACTGTGGACTGCGAGGTGCCTTGGACTGGGAGCAGGGCTGGGCTGCAGGGTGGACGGGGAAGGCCCCACGCCAGGGTCTTCTTTCCTTCTGCACTTTCTCTTTTGCTGCTTCCAGTGGAAATGATGGCTGTTTTCTTCCTGAGGGTCAGAGAGCCCTCGATCTTGCCTGTGACGGGGTGGTTAACTGCATGTCTGCTGGAGCAAGGCTGTGTGTGTTTGTCGCTCAATTGTGTCCTGACTCTTTGCAACAGCAAAGAGCCCACCAGGCTCCTCTGTCCATGGGGATTTCCCATGGACTGTGGCCCACCAGGCTTCTCTGTCCATGGGGATTTCCCAGGCAAGAATACTGGAGTGGGTTGCCATTTCCTTCTCCAGGGGAATCTTCCTGACCCAGGGATTGAACCTGGGTCTCCTGCCTTGCAGGCAGATTCTTCACCATCTGAGCCACCAGAGAAGCCCTAAGCAAGACTGCCTGGCCCCAGACCCTCTTTCTAAGCCCTTCAGTGGCTGTATGCCTTGGGACAGATGACTTGACCCCTTTGCCTTAGTTTCCTCATCTGTAAGATGGGTATGGACTAGAATTTAAGGTAATCCTGAGGTATAAGTATATTCATTCAGGTAAAGTGCTTAGACTAGTACCTGACACATAGTACTCAAGACGTATTAGCTGTGATTATTGTCCCCGCCCCCCGCAACTCCCCACCTCTGCCCCAAGGCCCAAGTCAGATCTTTCTATTTTTCAAGTGACCCCCAAAGCCCAGGTCAGATCCTTGGGTTCTTCCTTCTACCCCATAACTGTTTTGAGCCCTGAGCAGGTGTTTTGACTTTCTGGGGTTTCTCCGAGCTCCTCAGACTGGGGCTACAGTCCACTGTCCTCCTTTAAAATTTTATTTAAAAAAAAATTTATTTTTAAATTTTTTGGCTGTGCTTCCCAGCATGTGGAATCTTAGTTCCCCCAATGAGGGATCAAACCTGTGCTCTCTGCATCAGAAGCATGGAGTCTTAACCACTGGACCACGAAGGAAGTCCCACAGTCCTCCTTTTAACCAACTTAGCACTTACCTTGTGCAGAGGCTGCCAGGGCCTGGGAATTCAGCACCGGGCATTTGAAGTTGTGCACACCTTCCACCCATCAAGAGCCTCTGGAGGAGGGCAGGCTGACAGTAAAGGGGCTCAGGGTGCTTTGCTGTTGGTTAGGGGAGGGTCCTACCAGTAGTCTGGGGAAAGGGCCCAACCTATTGGCACCTGGCTTTCACTGAAAATTCTTCTTTCCATCATTCAGGTCAGAAAGTACTGGCTCCACTCTGCCGTAGGACATCCTTCAAGGACACTCTGACCTTCCTGTGTCTCTGGGCTTCGAGTAGCCTTAGTGCCTACTTGGTCTGCCTCCTACTTGATCCCAGAGGCAGGTTCCCAGACTGGCCCATTCTCCTTCTGGACGTGGGAGGAGAAGCCATGTACACCTGTGACTTAAGCAGGAGCAAAGGGAATTTCATCGTCCTTTCTTGGATGTGGGGTTGGCTGGCAACAGCGTTCTGACACAGGTTAAAAAATGTGCTCTTGGCATCTTTCAGCCTCCTTTCTGCAATCCCTTCACATCTTCCAAAGTGCCTGCCCATCCCCAGTGCCCTAGTGCCAGACTGTCCTTCCCCCTAGAGCTGATTTCTGCTCTCCTGTGAGTCACTAGCACCCTTCAGCCCTCCTAGAGGCATTTGCATCTTAAATGGGATGGTCAACTGCACACTGGGGAGATCTGGGGGATAAAGTGCTCCCCCATCACCCCCCCACCCCACCTCATCCCCACAGCTGGAGCCCTGTCTGGCTGCAGGTGTGTCAAAAGCTGCAAGTTTCTGCCTCCTTGAAACCTGAGGACACTTTATTTAGCTGGAGCAGGGGGAGGATGGCTCTCGAAGCCCATGCCAGAGGTGTCAGGTCCCCAGGCCAGGCTCAGTTTGGGGATTAATCAGCCAGAGAACAGTTTGAGGGGCCTTCATGGGGTGGGTTGGAGGGCGGCGGGCACAATTGGGGGATCCTGCCATGAGCTTTCTGCCCTTAGCAGTCTCATTAAGACAGCCTGAGCCGAAGAGGGAAGAGGCTGTGGGAGTCTGGACTGCTCCCTCTGTCCTGTGGGTGGACAGTTGCCACCCCCAGAGTCACTTTGGTTTGGGACATCTCCAGCCTCCTGTCTAGGCCATCACCCTCTGGGACAGTGGAGAGGGGTGACCCTGAATCGCTCTGATCAAGTGCCCCTCGCTGCTGAGTCCCTCTTGGGGGTTGGCTGCCCCTCCAGGGTGGGCCTTGACTCCTTAGACACAGACCTGGGTCTCGAAGCCCTCTTGCTGCCTTTCGGCCAAGCCCCTGCTCTGCAGAGGGGCTGCCTGAGGCAAGGTGTCTCTTCAAGGTCACCCAGTGAGTTGGAAGAAGAGCCCAGCTTTTCCAGCTCTGGGTCTGTTCCCTTTCCCCTGCCCACCCCCTTGTCTGGATTCTGGGGCAGCAGCAGGCATGGATGCGGGCTGGGCCAGGCTGGCCTTGCTCAACGCCCGAGTGGAATCCTACCCTGCCTGGCCCAGGTTCTGGCAGGTGGGGGAAAGCCGAGGAACTGGTCTCCCAGCTCCATGGCCCCACACCCAGCCGTCAGCGGGGCCTGTTCTAAGACGAGTCTCGGCACGCGGCAGCAAGACGGGCGCCAGCCCTCTGGAAGCGTGGCTACGGGGGTTGCTGGTGACAGCTCTGACCTGGCTTGGGCATCGGGGCTGGCTCTGGCTGCCAGGAAACCCACTCCCTCAACACATCCCTGGCCCCAAGTACTCCAAGGGAGGAGGGCCCTCTGACCTGACCTTGGGTCCCCCTTCTGAAAGCCCTGACACGCAGTGCCCTGCAGGACGTGCTATTGCAGAGGGGGTCTTTAAGCCAAGTACGGGTGGTATCCTGCACCCCGGCCCTGCCCTGGAATCCCCCAGAGGACTGAGTCTGTCTCCCAGTGGCAGGGTGGGAATGGCTGAGGTGGGGTTGTTTGGGTCGGGGGGTGGTAAGGGGTGCGTGCCCCAGAGGTTCCCCTGTAAGGTACTCTTCCTCGGGGCTCTGTTGGTGCCCTGACAGAAGCACGATCTCAGAATGAGAGCAGCAGAAGCACCCTCTTCCCCGCCTGTCTGTTCCGGGGGCCCCTCCTGTCTTGGGCCGTACCCATCACCCCTCGGCAGGTCCCAGCTTGACTTGGTTCCTGGTGAGTTGATAAATCGTGGTGCCTGTCAGGCTGGAAATGCTGATGCTGTCCCGAGGCACCGACAGGGCCCCTCCCTCCTGGAAGTGGAGAGGGTGGGGGGAAGGTTTCAGGGTCTTGAGGCCAAAGCCGGGAGATCTGAATCCCTTCGATGCCTAAGCACGCGTCCCCTGCAGCACAGCTCCCAATTTAGAGAAGAAGCCTTTAGAGAGGAAGTGATTTATCCACCACCGTGACATCCCGGGCAGGGGGAGCCCTAGGCTGCAGGCCTGCCCCTCTAACCCACCCCTACGTGGCTGGCTGTGGCCAGCTTATCACCCCCTGCCCTGACTCTGGCCTCACTCATGATGAATTGGGGCTGCAGATCCCAGCCTACCCTGTCAGGACCCTAGGAAGGTTTAGGGTTCTTCAAGCTCTGAACCCCTTCTGTTATCCAGAAGGGAAAGAGGTCCAGAGAGATGGCAGAGACCCAGGTCACCCAGCAAAGGAATCTCAGCCTGGGGTGGCTCCCTGATCAGGGCTCTTTCTCTTCTGACATCCTTCGCTGTGGTCGTTTCTCTGAGAGCTTTGATTCAAGATGCTCTTCTGGGTTTGGCCTGCATGGTCTGTGCATAGGCTGTGTGAGCCTGGGCTAACCGAAGGGGTGCAAATGATCCCTCTGATGAGGGAAAGCAGAGTCACAGAAAGCACTGCTGGTTTCAGCCTGCATCTGGCCAGCTGACCGGATGAGAGCTGCCTGGAGAGCCGAGGGGGCCCTGCTCAGCCCCAGGCAGGCAAGACGGAGCCCCAGCCCGGCTTCAGGACAGAAGAGTCTGGCTTGTCTTTGTTTCCTGCTTCTTGCACTCCTGGGATTGAAGGCATCCTCTCAACTCTGTGGTGAAGCTTCTGCAGACCAAGCAGGCACCATGGTGTACTGACTACAGAGAATGGGTATATCAGAGGTGTAGGGAGAACGTTCTAGAGCTTTCTCAGATCACTTTGCCCCTAGGGCGTGTTTTGGGGGCTACTTGGTACCTCTTCTTTGAACCCTGGCCCTGAGTGGGGGGTCTTATCTCCTCCAGCCCACTCCCAGTGAGACCTTTTCCTGTCCAGACTATTGCTCTCCACATGCAGTCTGCAGACCGCTTACAGCAGCTGGAGCTTGCAACATGCAGAGTCCTAGGCCTTTGCCCCCAACCCCCAAATCCACCTTAGGGATGGAGCTCAGAAGACTTCCTCTCCAGCAGTCTCCTGGTAGTTCTTAGGGACGTTAAAGAAGACAGCCCCCAGCCTGAATGCAGGTGATGGTGTGAATCTCCCCTCTGGCCACTTTGGCATCCTGCTACACAGGTCAGGGATGACAGCTGGGATTCTGTAGCTTACACAGTTCGGCCCCCAAGAATTGTGTGGGGTTGGAAAAATAAGCTTTTTTTTCCCCCTCTTAGATCCATAGATCTGACCAAGAAACTGGTAAAAAAAAAAAAAGATTAAAAAAAACCATGAAACTCATTTAAGCCTCTCGAGAATGCCTGCTGTTGTGTGGGATTTTGATGGGATGGGATGAGGAGTGTTTATCCCGGCATGATTGTAGGGCCGCCTCATGAGAAAAGTACATTTTCTCATGAAATGTACATTCATTCTCATGAAATGTAAGAAAAGTACGTTTCTTACCCTCTCTTCTCCCCTCAACCTGGGCTTATGGAACCAGTTGGGCCCCCCACCCCCTGTCCTCAGCCCCGGAGGTGGCACCGAGGCTGGCTGCTTGGGGCAGTCCGTGACCTGGGCCCTGTGACAAGGGGCAGTACTTGGTCCTGTGGGCTCTGGGACTGGGCTCCCACCACGGCGGCCAAAGCTCTGTCACCACACAGAGCATTCCAACCAACAGACACCTAAACCCCCTTTCCCACTTGGCAGCAGTCTGCCATTTCAGTGAGGCCGCAGTGCTGCTGAACTTGTGACTTAGAGCTAAGAGCTGACCTCTCTGGGGTCTGGCTGTGGGCTTCACCATCCTCCCCTAGTGCCCTCAGCACGATGACCCTCTGTGCCCCAGCCTGGGCGACTCCCCCTTCCAGAAGCCTCCTGGAGTGGGGGCTGTACCCTGGAGGCTCACCAAGGTCAAGATCATACCGTTTCTTACCCTCTCTTCTCCCCCAAACCCCTGGATGGTGGTCCCCTGAGTTTTGAAGTTGAAAACTCTCTTTACTGTCAAAATCTGTGACCTTGCATAATATTGTACTTTTTTCGTGTGACCTCAGCTTTTAAAGGATTTGTGTTTATCCATCACTCAAATCAAGTAGTGGGTGACATGTTAGTGATTCAGGGTGTGGGTTGGAAACCATAATCTTTGGACCTGGTGGCTATGGGTTGATGGGGTGGCAAGGGTCAGGGGCCAGAATGGGCAACCTCTCTGGTCAGCCTGGAAGTAGAAGCCCCTCACCTGAACATCTGAGATGCCCATTTGGTATCCCGATGTATGATTGTGCCAAGGAACTTTTATGCACACGCCTAAGGTATCTTGGCAATGGCACCCCAGTCCAGTACTCTTGCCTGGAAAATCCCATGGACAGAGGAACCTAGTAGGCTGCAGTCCATGGGGTCGCACAGAGTCAGACACGACTGAGCAATTTCATTTTCACTTTTCACTTTCATGCATTGGAGAAGGAAATGGCAACCCACTCTAGTGTTCTTGCCTGGAGAATCCCAGGGACGGGGAAGCCTGGTGGGCTGCCATCTATGGGGTCGCACAGAGTTGGACACGACTGAAGCGACTTAGCACCAAGGTGTCTTGGAGGAATGCTGTCACACAGCTCCAGGCCCTCCTATGGCCAGTTGTGGGTGAGAGATGGCAGGAGTGGGCTTGAGGGAACCTATAATGGAAGCACGGAGTCCTAACCACTGGACCCTTGAGGCTGCCTTCTCGAAGCTTCTCTGCCAGCCTTCTGCCTGGGGGCTGCCTGCCTGCCAGACTCCTGACTTGCTCTTGGGAATGGCAGGCAGACTGGTGATGAAGACCCTCCACTCCTGATGATCCTGACCTTTGCTTGGCCATGCTGTCCCCTCTGCACCTCTGAAGCTGGACCAGCACCTGGGTCTCAGCTGCTGTGCAGGGGTTGGGAACCCTTACTTGGTGAGGAACATGTGCGCATCCCAGGACTCCTGGGGCCTGCAGAACATTGTAGAAATTTGGGCAAGTGAAGTGAAAGTCACTCAGTCATGTCCAACTCTTGGCGACCCCATGGACTATAGCTGGCCAGGCCCCTCTGTCCATGGAATGCTCCAGGCAAGAATACTGGAGTGGGTTGCTATTTCTTTCTCCAAGGGATCTTCCCAACCCAGGGATCGAACCCAGAGATCTCCCACATTACAGGCAGATTCTTTATCTGAGCCACCAGGGAAGAGACTTAGGCAAGTTTCCCTTAAAACAGCTGAGCTATCAGGGAATGTGGTCCTCTGGGGCAGGGCAGAGGGAGAGAGATGGCAGACGAGGGGTACAAGCCCTGCCTGTGAGTGTGCAGACACTTCACTGCCTGGTGGCCATGGGCAAGACCCCACCTTATCTCAGGAGAGGCCAAATCTCAGCCCTGCCTGCCTCAAATCAAAGGCTAACAGGAGGAAAGGGATGGAAAATATTTCCAGTGTCAAGAGACCAGGTTCTCCTTTCATACTCCCTGTCCTGCTCTCCCAGAGCCCTAACCCCACGTCCTCTCTCGGGGGGCAGGGGGGTGAGGCTCCTCTCACAGCCTCGGTGTGGCCTGAAGACCAGCATGGCCGAGACGAGGTGGGCTGGCTATTCCTCTCAGGCTTCCTGTGCCCTAGCCCCTGTGTATCTATCTGCCCCAGACGCCCCGCCACACCTGGCTTTGGCCTTTCAGGCCCTGGGCTTCCAGGGTCTGTGCTGGTGGTGGGAAGGACCAGATTCAGCAGACTAAGTCTGCCTTTGAGCAGACTATGTGACCGTCTAGACCTACTCATAGGGCTTTTGGTTTGTTGTGTGAAAAACTGGTTTTCTGGGCCTTACAGAGGCTAGAGGCTTCCTTAGAGGTCTGGCTGGCTCCTTTTTGTCTTCCCAGGCTGCTTGAGGTGGGTTCCAAACTGGGCCGACCTGCCCCTGGCATACCTGCATTTTGGCCAAGTGGTCTCAGGGCAGTGTCAAGAGGCCATGCCCAGGAGAGCCCTATTTTGGGCCCTGGAGGCAGCTGACCACAGGCCCATAGCATGGCCTGGCCGCTGAGTGAAACCGGAAGTCTCCCAACCCCCAGCGTCAGCGGGCACCTGGTGAGGCAAGATCAACCTCGGCAGTTTCTGCTGATTTCCTCCCCAGGGAGCTGCAGCTGTCACAGGGAGGCTCACGCTGGAGATCTGGGAGGCCACTGAGGCCCATCCCCTCAGTGGAGACCCAGCCCCAAAGAGGGAGAGGCTGCCCTGAGGCCTGGGAGCCGGTTTCAGGGGAGAAAGTGTTTGCTTAAGAGCTTGTTGTGTAAACAAGATCGCAGCGGGATAAGCCCAGCCAAGATGAGGGAACAAATTGTTTTTAGGGACTGGGCCAATCCAAAGTCTTATCTCGTCCTGAGAGAAACTCTTCTCTTGGGAAACTGCTAACCTGTCGGGGCCTCTGTGTAGGTGAGAGGCTGGGCCTCCTTGGTTTTGCCGGCGCCTCCAAGGTGCACGGGGTCTCTCTCAGTGCACTGTGCTCTCTGCGGGCTTCAGAGGCCCTGTCTGTGAAAAAGGGCCTGGCCCCGGGGACGCTGCCTTCTGCTTCATGTCGTGTGGTCCAGGCTGGTGTGGCTGCAGCCCTGGCCCCCAGCTCCAGCTCCAGTTCCAGCTTTCTCTCCAAGGGTGGGAAATGGAGCGTCACCACCTAGGGTCTCCTCCAGATCTTCAAGGGTGTTGGGTGAAGGTGGGGGGTCTCAGTGAGTGAGTGTGGGTGGGTGGGGTCCCCTGAATGCTTGTCCCCCTCAAGCTGTCCTGTCGGGAGCATCTGCTGGGGGCCTGGGGCAGCAGCATGTCAGGATGGGGATACCCACTGTGCACCTGCCGAGGGGCAGGGTTCTTTGTTACTGAAGCGGGGTAGCCTTCCAGGAGCCCAGGGCAGCTTTAAAGCTCCGTGGAGGCAGGGCAGGTGTTTGAAGCACCCCAGGGGACAATACACACAGGATGTGGCCCAGGGTGCAGGTGGAATCTATGCATTGTGAATGGGCCGTGGCAGCTCAGACAGAGTGGCCAAAATCTTCTTCTTGGGGGGCTGAAGTACAGTGTGGGTTTTGTACTTTCAAAGGAAGCTCAGTGGTATTTCTAGCCTCATAGTTTCTACACGTGTCTGAAGCTTCCCTCGGACCTGGGCCCTTGGATGGAGCTTCCACCTGGTCTAGCTCTGCCTCAGGAGGCCAAAGGTCTTTTCTGTCCCTTCCTGCTCTGCCCCACTCAAGAGGGCGGCCCCATGGCCCGTGGCTAGGACCTGGCGAGGCCTCTTGGGCTGAGGAGGCCAGTTCCCTGGAGCCCAGCCTTGGGCGGGGCCTGCCTTCTGACAAGTCTGCACAGAGCTGCCTATGTACTGGCTCCCTTCTGCCCCCTCTTCTCCTAAAACCCTACCCACCTCCAGCCCTCCTCTTCCTGGACAGGCCCCAGAATCCTCTTCCCCATGCCAAGTGGCTCTTGCTCCCCAAGTTAGAGCGGGGAGCAAGTTAGAGACACTGTTGGTGGGATGCTTGGGTGGTGGGTTCACCACTGTGAACCAGGCTCTGTTAGGTTCTTTTTTGTGTATAACCTTATTGAACTTTTGCAACAATCCTGGCATGTAGATAGGCTTCCCCAGTGGCTCAGTGGTAAAAAATCCACATGCAATGCAGGAACCGCAGGAGATGTGTGTTTGATCCCTGGGTTGGGAAGATCCTCTGGAGAAGGGCATGGCAACCCACTCCAGTATTCTTGCCTGGAGAATCCCATGCACAGAGGAACCTGGTGGGCTACAGTCCATGAGGTCACAAAGAGTTGGACACAAGTGAAGCGACTTAGCATGCACGTGTGGGATTTTGGTATTACTACTGTTCCCATTTTACAAATGGGAAGACTGAGGCTGTAAGAGGTTTACTGTGTCCTCAGGGCCATTCAGCTAGTAAGGGGCAGAGGTCAGGGGGTTTGCAAAAGCCCATGTGCTCTGAACTACACTGTCCCACTTCTTCATTTATTTTTTGTTCTGGCCGCTCATATATTGGGACTGCTGCACGGGGTCATTTGGGTCAAAGTCTTGTTGCTGCACAGGATACTTAAGGCTACTCTTCCTGCCACCCGGCTGCTGGGTCCTCCCTTCCTCACCTGTTCTCCTGGAGCCAGTGTTAGGGGTGGGCGTGGTCCCCCCACGACTGGGTTTCTGCCCTGGCCAATTCAATGTCCTCACCTGGCCCCACTCCCTGGTCTTGCTGGAGCGGCCCCTTGCCTCAGGGCCTGGGTCTGAGTGTTCACTTTGGCGCCTGCAGCCTGTTGGGCTCGGCCCCAGGCAGGCAGCTTCCCTGGGGTGGCTGTTTGCACACAGGACCCACCCCAGGCCCACGCCCATTTGCCTCCTTAGCCCAGGGCCCCTTCTAGATCAGCCTCATCTGTCCTCAGTTTGATGGATGCTCTGTCCTTCCTTCCCCAAGAGGGAGGGACCCAGTTTCTCCTGTGAATGAGAAAATGGGCTGAGTGTGTGACCAAGCATCATGGCCAGGCCTGGGGGCTGTCCTGCGTGGGCAGGCCTGTCTCAGCACAGACGACTCACTCCATGCCCATCCTTGCTGCCCCCACCCCTGCCCCCGTGGTGCCCTCGGGATCTGCACCTTGATGCTCAGCATGCCTGGGGATGGCCTCCCTAGAGCCAAGTGGTTGTAATGTTGTTTCCAGGGGCCCCTTGAAAGCCCCACTCTTGAACCCTGAAGCTCCCTGGCCAGCGGCCTCCAGGACTTGATTCTCAGGGTAGGGTGGGCTGTGGTCCCACAGAGGCCACCGCTGGGTTTCCAGTAATGGTGTCGTCTGTCTGCTCCTCTGAGTTCTGGGGCTCCCTCGGTAGACCGAGCTTCTTGAGGCAAGGGCCTTGCCCCCAGTTTGCGGGTTTCTGCACCCCCAGTACCTGCCCAGGGCTGTGTCATTATAGCATTAGGGGGTGTGTGGGGGAACCAGAGGACTGCCCTCTAGAGCTGAGGGCTTCTTTCTGTGCTGTGTGTGGGGTGTGTGTTTGGGTGCAGCATTCAGCTGCCTAGGATGGGGACCCCGGACTAGCAGGCCCCAGTGAAGACTCCACTCTTATCCTTCCCTGATCTTTTTCCAGCACAGTGTGGCCGTAAACATGCCCCCTGAAGATCAGGACGGCTCTGGGGATGACAATGACAACTTCTCTGGCTCGGGCGCAGGTGAGTGGACATGAGGGCCCCCTCCAGGATGTCAGCAGGCCATGGGCTGAGGGTGGTGATCAGGCTGGGCCTGAAGGGTTATGCCAGGAATGAGAACTGGGTCC
Organism: Bubalus bubalis; assembly: GCF_019923935.1. Lineage (NCBI taxonomy): Eukaryota > Metazoa > Chordata > Mammalia > Artiodactyla > Bovidae > Bubalus > Bubalus bubalis. The sequence continues at coordinate 78,254,691 of NC_059168.1, forward strand.
ATGCTGCAAAGAGAAAACACGTGTGGGTTGCGAGGGCAGGGTGTAGATTCCCAGGGGGGCTGCCTGCCGCAGACACACTTGGGCTCATGTTCTCCTTTTTAACTCACTGGGGAACCTTTGAAAGGATTTTTTTTTTTTTTTAACTTCTCCAAGCCTCTATTTTGTCATCTGTACAATGGTAATAACATCTTGACTTTATAAGGTTGTTGGGAGCCGTGAGGCTACACAGATCTGGTGGGAGTACAGCTCGTCCACAAATGTTCCTTTATCTTCCCTCTTTTCCCATTTCCCTGAGGCAGTAAAATCCTTGAACTGGAGGTGGTCAGGGAGGCCTCCCAGAGGAGGTGCTCTTGAACTAGACTTCAGAAGGGGAGGCTACAGTCATCCTTGGGGAAAGTGGCTTAGGCAAGGGGGCCTTGGAGCTGGGAGGTAAGACACAGGCCTCTGTTCTTGGGAACCTGGGCGTTTCTGGAGGGAGAGTAAGTAGAGCAGGGAGGGGCCAAGTGGTATGTGTGCTGGGGATAAGGTGTTCAGGGCCCTGAGGATGTCCCCCCACCCCTCCGCCCAGGGAGCAGGCTTCAGCAGTGGCAGGAAACCCCCTTCTAGATGCAGCAGAAAAGGGCAGCTTTCCTAGCCCTAGCTAGTCCATAGGATGGCACAGAGTCAGACACAACTGAAGCGACTTAGCACGCACACACAGCTCTACCCCACGGCTTCTCATGGGAAGAAAACTTTGCTGTGCTGGCCTGGGAGTCAGAGCCGGGGTCTGAGCTTTTCTGGTCTTGATGTTCGGGGGCCTCCCTGATGCCACAAGCTCTGCTTCTGGCCCTGCAGGTGCTTTGCCAGATATCACCTCATCACAGGCGCCCTCCACCTGGAAGGACCTGGGGCCCGTGACAACCACAGCCACGGCTCCAGAGCCCACCAGCCCAGATGCCATCGCCGCCTCCACCACCATCCTGCCAACCGGAGAGCAGCCTGAGGGGGGCAGGGCAGTGCTCCTGGCAGAGGTGGAGCCTGGCCTCACAGCCCAGAAGGAGGCCACCCACCCACCCAGTGAGACCACGCTGCACCCGACCACTCACAGTGTGTCCACAGCCAGAGCCACCATGGCCCCGGGACCCGCCACCTCCCATCCGCACAGGGACGTGCAGCCCGACCACCATGAGACCTCGGCTCCCACAGGCCGGGGCCGTCTGGAGCCGCACAGGCCCCACGTGGAGGAGGGAGGTCCTCCTGCCACTGAGAAGGCGGCTGAGGAGGACCCGTCCACCCAGACCCCAGTGGGAGAGGGCTCTGGGGAGCAGGTAGGTGTCAGGCCCGCTGTCATCCTCTGTGTTTCCTGGGCATTGGGTGGCCCTAGTGCCTTGTGGGGCACAGTGCACTGGGTACAGAGTGCTGGCCTGGTCCCCTGGCACACCCGACCCCTTGTACTCTAGGAGCATGTTGTGATCCTCACCGTAAGACAAGATCCCAAGGTCCCATCTTCCGCCTGCCCACAGGGCTGAGCCTGTGGTGGGACAGACTAAGTAGACCAGAGCTAGAGGGCCCTTCAAGGCCCTTCAAGAGGGCTTCCTCAGCATATGCTCCTGGGACAAGAGGGGAAGCTCTCCCAGGTCTTGCTTTTCATCTTAGAGCATCATGGCAGTGTGACACATTATGCTGAAATGAGCCTATTTATTTTCGTATAAAACGTGCTTTGCATCACTGGACGTGGTGCCTTGGCCACAGTCCGGTAGGCTCCAGTGTGATGTGGCCAGAGGGACCTGACCTCAGGGTCCAGGGACGTCTGGGTTCGGGTGTGCGTGTCTAGAGCTGGTGGCAGGGGTGACCACGGAAGCTGGAAATGGACCTGGGTGTAGCTTCGTCTGTGGCCATCCGCCTGGTCCTTTCCCTGCCCTCTCCTAGGACTTCACCTTCGACTTGTCTGGGGAGAATGCGGCTGGGGCCGCAGTGGAACCTGGCTCACGGAACGGAGCCCCGGGGGATCCTGAGGCCACGGGGGCTACGGGGGCCTCGCAGGGCCTCCTGGACCGGAAGGAAGTCCTGGGAGGTGAGTTTTCTCTGCAGTGGGTGGGTGATGGAGGTTGGGGGAGGGGAATGCTGTCTTTATCACTGGCAGGGCTGCCACTCAGCCCCCAGGAGCAGTTGAGCTGAGCCGGCCTCTGTCCTCCTGCTTGCCCTTCCAGGGGTCATTGCTGGAGGCCTCGTGGGGCTCATCTTTGCCGTGTGCCTGGTGGGTTTCATGCTGTACCGGATGAAGAAGAAGGACGAGGGCAGCTACTCCTTGGAGGAGCCAAAACAAGCCAACGGCGGGGCCTACCAGAAGCCCACTAAGCAGGAGGAGTTCTATGCCTGATGTGGGGGGACACCTCTCCCCTCTCCCTGCCACTTGCTAGACGCCCCCCACTTGCCTCTTCTGTGAAGAACTACAGACCTGCATCCCTGCCACCATGCCACCTCCCTGGAGCGCCCAGCCCCGCTGGCGTCTCCCCTTGCCCACGGAGTCCTGGGCCCGCCGGGGAGGGGACCTCACCTCTGCTTCTCTCTCTGACTTCTGCCTGGAGACTTGGGCACAAGGGCTTTCTCGCGAACGACTGACTTTTCCACTGCAGACAGCACCTGGCATCCCACCACGCTGACTCAGTTTCTCCAAGCTGAAGCAGGCCCAGCTCTGGAGAGAAGGGGACCCCACTGCTTTGGATGAAGATTCTGTGGCTGAGGGTGGACACGTCTGTAGCACTTACTGGTAGACACCAGCAGGCCTGGGGGCATGTCCTGCCAAGTAGCAGGGCCAGGAGGTCAGGGCTCCGTCAGAATTCACTTTGTTTCGTGGGGAGGTCTAACTTAGATGTCAACTTGTTTTTGCACATGTTTTTCCTCTAGTTTCTTTGTTCATAGCCCAGTAGGCTTTGTTACTTCTGAGGTAAGTTAAGTAAGTCGATTTGGTTATTCCCCATCTTTCTTCCCTAATCTACAGTCAGGAGATAGCATCAGGGTTATTAAGAAGACTTTTCTTTTTTTTTTTTTTTTTTTTTTTTTTTTTTTTGACTAGGAGAACCAAATCCAGGAGCCAGTGTCTAGGTTAGTTTGTGTCTTGTCTGAGTTTATCGCTCACGTGTGCAACAGGGTATGGAATGTCTGTTGGGTGGCCTCATTGGTGGGCTGGCCCATCACGGCTCCCATGGGTGGTCACCTCTTGGAGCAGTCCTGCCTGTGTCCATGAACTTGGGGCCAGGGCCATGGCCTGGGCGACTACGATACTGGGGCGGCCCCTGTAACATTGAATCCTGATGTCTCAGGCTGGGGAAGATCAAGGAGAGACGACTCTAGGGTGGGAGAGATGGCGCTGGGCCCAGAGAATCTCCCGTAGACCAAGCCCTTCCTTTGATGCCATCTCTTGGGGACACTTTCTCCTGTAAAGTGACAAGAGATGTCTTGGGTACACCTGGCACTGAGCTGCCCCACGGATGGACCAGGCTCACTTGATTAGCTCCTGTAGCCTGACTGTGGGCTGGAATCAGGAATATTCCAAAGAGTAATAGTCTTTTGCTTTTGGCAAAACTCTATTTAATCCAATGGGTTTTTCCCTGTACAGTAGATTTTCCAAATGTAATAAACTTTAATATAAAGTAGTCACGTGAACTCTACTGCCTTTGCTTCTTTCTGTGCTGGTTGTATGTTTGACCAGCCTTTTCTCTAAATGCCAACAATATTGGGAAACTTGGCTAAAAGCTCTGTGCTTTGTCTTTCCCATGGGGAGGGATTCGGAGGCCAGAGCACCTCTTGTTTGTTTGGTTTTTTTGTGTTGTTGTTTTTTCTCAACTTCTTCTGGACCTTGGCAGGTTCTGCCAAGGTTGTACAAGGCCTGATGTAAATTTCTGTGTTGCCAAGTTCGAAAGAACATCTCCTAAATGGTGACGAAGCTGTGTCGGCCCCAGTCCAGCTTGATCGGAGCCCATGGGCCCCACGGAGGCCTGGAGCCAAGGCCTGCCTCTCAGACACCTTGGATGTTCCTTTTCTCACACCTTTGCTGGGACCAGAGACAACCCCCCACCCCACCCCACCCCCGTCCCAGCCCTGGCTCCTGGGAACTCCTGTGCTTGCTTATTTAATTTGACAATGTTCCAGCTGCTCTGTTGGCTTCTCCAAGAGGGGACCGTCCAAGACTTGGAGAGACGCCCCTGCCCGATGAAGGGGACCCGTGCCTTGTGTTCCATACGGGGACTTTGTGCCTGGAGTGTATGACTGGACACGACTCGGGGATGGGGAAGGGGTTGTGACTGTGCTCATCTCTGTGGGCCCATGGGATGGCACTCGGCCAGTGACTGGGCCCATTCATGTAACTGTAATAAACGGTACTTGTCATTCTGCTGTGATGGTGATTGAATCTCCTCTTGGCCTGGCAACATCCTTGCCTGTCCCCTTCTTGTGGGGAGCCTGGCTCTGTGCTGTGGAGGGGTGAGCACCGGCCCCCTTCACTGTGAGGGAGGCCATGTCCACCTCTGCCCTCTTCCCCCTCCAAGCCCTGCAGCAGGCCAGGCCTTCCTTTCACCTCCTCCCAGGCCTTCGTCTGCCCTGCCCAGCCTCTCCTGGATTGTTCCGTTCTCCAAGGACACAAAGCTCCCTCCTGACTCAAAGTTCGCTGCCTGCTTTGTTTGCTCATTGTCGCACAACTCTTGGAAACTCACCAGCAAACGGTCTCAGTGCCAAAGGTCTAGAAGAGTTGGAGAAAAACTGCAGGGAGATGTGGGGAGTTGGGAAAACGCAGCCCACTGCAGGAGCCCTAGTATCGTAAAGGCATCGAGCCGCCCGCCCACCCGTTACTCAGAATGTTCCCCAGGCTGCTGACGCCCACCCAGCCCCTTAGGTGCCCTTCCGCAGCAGGTATCCCCGCCTGCACCTGACCTGCTCTCTGGCTCCAGGTGCTGACCCTGAACCCCAGAGCCCGGGTGTGTCCTGGGGACCCAGGGAGTGGGGGAGGCCGTTGCTCCCAGGGCCCTGCACCTGCCGGCGGGGCAGGGACTGCAGACGCAGGGTGGCTTTGCAGAGAGAATTTCTACTCTGCTTGAAGGGTTCAGAGGCAGAGACAAAGTCCTCATTCATTCAACAAACACCAAGGACACCAAGTGCCTATTTTCTGCCTGTCCCTAGGCTGGACGGCGAGGGCACAGGTACAGAACTGGCCACCTGGATGTTAGTACTTTTAACTGAGGGCCGGACCCTGCTGGCCCTAGCGGCTGGGTGATTTCATCCACCAGGGTCAGCTCTTCAACCATTTTGGAGACGCACTTCTATGGATGACCCTCACTTTGCAGACAGAACCTGCTGTGTGGAGGGGAAGCTCCTGCCCACAACTGCATGCTAGTGAGCAGTGAACTCAGGGTTAGATGCTGGCTACCTGGCCCCTGAGCCCACAGTGGTGACCCGGGTGACAGTCTGGTGGGGGAGGACGAATTCCGCAACCCCCACCAATGTGGGACCAGCAGGGTTCCAAGACTCCAGCCTCCTGATCCACCTGCTTCCATCATGTTCAAATGGGCTAAACTGCACCCCACCCCCACCTCCACCACACCCCGGCACTCTCCTCTTGCTCTGCGGATTCCCTTTGGGTGCTGTGCTCGCCCTGGGTCACCCCCACCTCAGAGCACTTCCAGGAGGGGGGTGGTGCTGTCAAACAGGCTTTACTGGGTGCTTGAGAGGAACAGTGAAGAAAGGAAATTGTGAAGTGGTTCCTTTAGCGTCCCGACCTCAAGCAATTTCTCTGCCCATCTATCCTCAGACGTCTTTTCTGCTTTCCCAAGATTCCTCACCCTGCCCCTCCTGCCTGAGAATGGAGCGGTTGAGCCCTATTTCATTTTCCTCTCACCTTTAGATCACATCCATGTGGCCCAGGTGTGTGTGTGTGCACACTCACACGTGTGTGTGCGTATATTGTGTGGGGACGGGGGACCCACTGCATTTCCACCGAGTTCTTTCAAGCTGTTTTCTAAACTAATGAGCCATCTTCTCTTAGATGGCTTGCGTCACCTTAACTTGCAGCCGGTTTCTGCTTGAAATTGCATCTTCTGCCCTGCTTGCCTCTTGGGTTTTGTCCTGAGAGTGCTGTGTTTTCACTTATGGAACAAAGATGCACAGCCCTGCTCTCAGGGAGGTTGGGACTTGGGGGGAGACAGAGGACACTGAGGGGGCTCGTTGTGGGCTGGTGGGATAGTCAGGGCATTGCTCCCGGCTTGGCATTGGAGGGGAGGTTCCTGGAGGTGGCAATTGACCTGGGTCTTGAAGGACAGACTCAAGTCAGCCTCTCAAACCGGAGGGAGGAGGCATTCCAGGCAGAAGGCCCAGCTTCAGCAAAAATCAGGACTCAAGAGGCTCTGTGCTGGATGTGGAGCAAAAGCAGGTGTGAGAAGAGGGGAGGCTGGAATGTGGTAGGAAAGTGGTGGTCACCTGCCTTGTGACCTTGCCAAGGGCTGCCAGAGAGCCTCAAGCAAATGTGGGAAAGGTTAGGGATTGCAGAGGGATGTGGGGGTGGAGGCCCGGGGACAGGGGAGGGCTGCGGAGGGGAGGCTGGATTGGAGAGCTCGTTAAGAAGTTAAGCTGGTAGGACCTGAACGGTGTGTTACCGCCTCACTGGGCGTCACCTCCATCTCCCACAAACACACTTTCACATGGAGCCTGAGGGAAAAGGCGCCCGTGATGAGGTGGTCCTTGGAGCTGGTGGTCAAGGGTGGGGCCTAACAGGGGCAGAAGGGACAGCGCTCCCAGAGCTGGGCGGGGGTAACCCTCACGGGTTAGACACGGATGGTAGGTGGATCCCAAAGCAGCATCTGGAAGAGAAAGCGGCTTTTACACAGGTGCAGGGAACTCCTATGAAGAAAGCTGAGCACCAAAGAACTGATGCTTTTGAACTGTGGTGTTGGAGAAGACTCTTGAGAGTCCCTTGGAGTGCAAGGAGATCCAACCAGTCCATCCTAAAGGAAATCAGTCCTGAATGTTCATTGGCAGGACTGATGCTGAAGCGGAAACTCCAATACTTTGGCCACCTGATGCGAAGAGCTGATTTATTTGAAAAGATCCTGATGGCTGGGAAAGATTGAAGGCAGGAGGAGAAGGGGATGACAGAGAATGAGATGGTTGGGTGGCATCACCAACTCAATGGACATGAGTTTGAGTAAGTTCTTCGAGTTGGTGACAGACAGGAAGGCCTGGTGTGCTGCAGTCCATGGGGTCGCAAAGAGTCAGACACAACTGAGGGACTAAACTGAAGTGAGGGAACTCCTGTCCAGAGAGGTGTCCCAGGGCCAGCCTTTCACCTCTCTCCCCATCATCTGCAGCCACACGCCCTGTCCCTGGAGCCTGGCCGAAGAGCTAGTCGGGCTCGGGAAGGGGGTAACTCCTGGTTCCTGGAGTGGCAGGAGCTGGGGGAGGCCCCAGCCCAGCAAGCCCAGAGGGGTGTGGGGTCCTGCCAGCTCTGCTGGGCCATGGGCACAGCCCTCGCCTGGCTTCCTCCCTGCCTGCCCCCTGCCCCCAGTAGTGATCCTTGAGCCAGCTTTGCACCCACTCGTGGTGTGTGGCTGTGAGAGTGAGTGTACCCCAAGTCAGGTCCTCGTCAGTGCTGCCGCAGCACCCGCTCAACTTCCAGTCTTGGTGAGAAGTTCCTCTGAGGTGAGGCCCTGCGTCCTCTGTGTCCCCATAACTTCTGGGTCACTGCTCCCGGCACCTCTCACCCCATTACTGCAAATATCTGTTTCCACACTGGCTTCCTGCTACCTTGGGTGCTTCTTAAGGGTAGATGCTTCATTATGAGGCCAGAACGAGGCGTGGCATGGGGGATGGCTGCAGATATGGGAGCCTCTGTCTTTGGGAGCTCCTTGTAGCTGTCTGATGCTTCTGTCATGCTCTGCAAAGTCAAGAGGTCATGAAAAGTTTATTAACGGTGTGAGACACCACCACATACTCACCAGAAAGGCTGACGTTAAACTTGGACAATTGTTCAAGGGCATGTGGGGCCACCGGAAAGCTCCCACGCTGTTGGAAAATGTGCCTGTCGTACAAGCACTTGAGAGGCTAAAATCAAACCTGTGCCGATGTCTATGCTAGAATCCAGGCAGAAGGAGAGCACATGTCTGCAGAAGGGTTTGTGGGAGAATGTCTACATCACAACCCAAACATGGGATCAACCCAAGTGTTCACCAACAAGAGATCAGATAAATGAATTGTGCTGTATTGCCACAGTGCAATACTACTCAGCACTAAGAAAGAACCAGCGATGGCTACACGTTCAGCATAGATGACATCACAGGCACTATGTTAAGCATAAGAAGCCAGATGCCAAAGAGACCAGAGGGCATGATTCCATTTCTCTAAAGTTCAGCAACAGGCAAAATTGATTGGTGACAGAAGCCTGTGATACTTCTGCTGGGGGTGTGGTATGGACAAGGTAGGGGCATGAGGATGTTTCTCTGAAAGGTTTTCTGGAATGTTCTCTGGCTTGACATAGGTGGTGATTACAGGAGTAATGTTCTTCAGTCGCTAAGTCTGTCTGACTTTGAGAGCGCATGGACTGCAGCATGCTAGGCTTCCCTGTCCTTCACCATCTCCTGGAGTGTGCTCAAACTCGTGTCCATTGAGTCGGTGATGCCATCCAAGGCATCAAGGGCGTATGTATCTGTAAATAAATCATCAAGTTATACAATGAAGATGAGTATCGTCTGTGTATTTTATTCTGCAATAAGAAAGTTAGAGGGAGGGGGAAAAACAGCTTATGAAAGGCTTCTGAGATTCTAATTAGTTTTTTTAAACCCCACTGTAGCTTTTGCAGCAAAAATGAAAGAGGCCCGCATGGCCCACGTTTTCTTCAGGATCCCAGAGTATTCTCATTTATGGTCCCAGAGCACCAGCCCAGTCCCAGGGCTGCTGGTGAACGGAGGACCCAGCCGCCAGCCAGGAGGGTGGGCATGGCCCAGAGGGCAGCCCTTTTGACCCCCTCTTCCCGACCCCCTCCTCCCCCACTGTAGCCAGACCCCTCTCTTCCTCTGGTTCCTGGAAACTGCCCGACCCAAAGGTGTTTCCAGCACTTAAGGCTGGGAGCTAAGCCACTCCTCCACTCCAGGAAAATATTTGTTCAGGGACTTGGCACCCGCAGAAGAGGAAATAAAAGCCACCTTGGAGTTGAACGGGCGGCGCTGCTGCGGGTTGCTTTGTCTGCCCCTCCAGATTGCCTCTGCAGGCCCTGGGGCCCGGCGTCTGGGGCCAGGCCCAGGGATCCTACTCCATAGACGGGCCTGTATCAGGGATGAGCCTGGAGTGCCAGCTGCCCCTGCGTTCCTCATTTGGTTCAGGCAGTCAGCTGTCAGTCCAGATGGCAGACGGTTATGAAACCTACTGTGTCCCGCACGGCGCTGGGCCCTGGACGCCAGAGGTGTTCTTGCCTTCGAGGGTGTTGAGAGCTAGCAAGGCAGGCTAGTGGGACAGCCATTCTGGCCTAGTGGGAGCTGTGATGTAATGGGAGGTGGGGCCAGGGCTCCGGGCAGGGCAGCAGGGCAGGGCTAGGCTTGCCAGTCAGGGGACGATGGGCGGGGACCTGGTGTCAGGGCTGAGGGCTGAGGAAGCAAAGGTTAGGGGTGGATCAGAGTGGGCAGAGTGTGCCAGGGAGACAAGCAGTGTGGCCAGAGGCCTAGAGATGAGGGAGAGCCAGGGTCTTTGGGATGTGAAAGGTGGATGGGTTCGGCTGTGGTTGAGACCCAGAAGTCAGGAGACCAAAGCCGGGACGTGCCTGCCACTGGCGCCGCGGGACCTCCCAGCACGAGTTCAGGAGTGTGGACTTTATCCCCTGGGCACTGAAAGTTTTTGTTTGCTTTGCAACATTTAAACACATTGATTGTGATTCTTTTTGATATAGCAAAGTAGAGAGAAGAAAACGAAATTGGCCTCAAATCCGCCCCCCGTCCCCGCTTCCCACTCCAGATCTTGCCTGATGACATTTCAAAAATTAAAACGCTCTGTGCATATGAATTTGAAATCCAAGCAGAACAGAAAAGTAAACAAAGAAAAGTGAAAGCCTCCTATTCCCCACCTGTCTCGCCAAAGGCAATTTCACTTAGCAGGTTTTCAGTGTGTGCTTCCAGAAATTTTTTCCATCATACACTTGTGAGGGTAAGCCTATGTTTTCAAGACTTACACCAAAGGGATGGCGCTACATGCCGAGATCTGCAGCAGCTTCCTTTTCCTGACCTGGTTTCATTTCAGCACGTGTATTCGGTCCTACGCCATTGTTCTTTTTTTTATTCTTCTGTCCCAGCCACATGGTGCACATGTGGGACCTTACTTTCTCGATGGGGGATTGAACCCTTGCCCCTTGCATCGGAGGCACAGCCAGGCAAGTCCTTACCCCATTGCATTTATTTATTTTAACTGATTAATTTATGGCTGTGCTGGATCTCCGTTGCTGTAAGGACTTTTCTCTGGTTGTGATGAGCAGGGTCTACTCTCTAGTCGCGGTGCACTACTGAGTTTTCTTGTTGCGGAGCACAAGCACTAAGGTGCGAGGCCTTCAGTAGTTACAGCAGTGGTTGCAGCTTGCAGACTCTAGAGCACAGGCTTCGTTGCTCGGTGGCCTGTGGAATCTGCCTGGATCAGGGATCGAACCCGTGTCTCCTGCACTGGCAGGCAGATTCTTTATCACTGAGTCACCAGGGAGGCTCCCGCCCTCCTGTGTTTAATGTTTGTGGAGCACTTGGTTGTACAGTGGAGCAGATGCACGTTACTGACATGATTCTTCCCACTGGATGGGCATCTCATTTCCAGGCGTTTGCAGTTAGAAACCTTGCTGGGGAATACCTTCCCAGACAGCCATCCTAGAGTATCACATGGTACAGACCCAGGGGAGAGTTGGGAGGTTGCACCCTGGGCACCTCTCAAGCAGAGTGGGTTCTAGACAAAGGGGAAGTTCTTTATGATCATCTTCCAAAAGTTCCACCAGTTTGCCGCACCTGTCACCACACCCAGACTTCGTGGGACAAGCCCCAAGACAACTCTTTCCCATGTCACCATACGTGTCATCAAACGGCTCCATTTTCTTTTCTCCCCTGGGGTGGAGGATATGAAGATGGTATTCCATGGTTGTTTTGATTTTCATATATTTAACTATAGATGAAGTTAGGAATCTCTTCATGTGTTTTTGCTATTTGCGGTTTTTTTTTTTTTTTTTTTTTTTCCATAGGGGAACTGCTTCTTCATATTATTTGGCCCATTTTTCTCATGGATTTGCACTGATGATATCCAAAATACCCCTCTGGCTGAGGTGTGAGGGGAATAGGGTGGAGCTGATCCGCTGGGAGGCCCATTTAGGGGTCCCTGTGAGAGGTGCCTTGCCTGGTGCAAGGGAGGGCCTTGGGGAGATGAACTGGGAAGACATTCAGGAAGGAACACTGGTAGGACTGGCCAGTGCCTTGATTTTTTTTTTTTTTTTTTGCATAATAATCCGGTCACTCTTGGGTCAGTGAGAAAAAAAAAAAAAAACACTGCTGGCTGCCCCTCAAATGCTGTAACACAGGATTCGTGTTGACAGGACGCAGTTGGGCTACAGCCGCTGCCTGGCAGTCTGTGCCACCCCACCCCCACCTTCTGTGTGGGGCACCGGGGGTGCGGGTGACAAGGAGGAGGGAGGTGTGGAGGACGGTTCCCAGGTTCCCACTTCAAATATTATGGTCCCATAAACCATGGAAACGTCTCAGAAATTCCAGTGTTTCAGCACATAGTTACCGATTGACCCACATCAGGCAGAAGTGATCCAGAGTCCCCCCCGCCCCCAAAAGGGAAATAGGGGTACACTGGTCCTGAGTACATACGTTGGAGATGAAGGGGTGGCACGGGCTGACGGCACAGTACAGCTGAGAAGGGATGGGGGTCCCACTGCCATCTCCGTACATAACAGAGGACCCGGAACGTAGGAGGCGCTTCGGAAATATCCACTAAGTGCAATTACGTTAGTGTTCAAATTTATCTTAAGGTCAAAATGAATGGGAAAGGGACTGAAAAGGAAATGTAATTTTTTCCTGTTTTTTAAAAAATGAAGGACGTGGAGACTGTCATACAGACTAAGTCAGAAAGAGAAAAACAAATGTCATATATTAATGCATATATGTGGAATCTAGAAAAATGGTACAGAGGAACTTATTTGCAAAGCAGAAACAGAGACACAGGCGTAGAGAACAAATGTATGGGTACTGAGGGGGGAAGGGGAGAATGGGAAAAATTAGGAGATTGGGATTGACATATAGACACTACTGTGTGTAAAATAGGTAACTAACGAGAACCGACTGTATTCGGTTCACAGCACAGGGAACTCTGCTTAGTGCTCTATGGTGCTCTAAATGGGAAGGAAATCCAAGAAAGAGGGGACATATATATATATATGTATATATATATGTACAGCTGATTCCCTTGGCTGTATAGAAGCTAACACAACTTTGCAAAGCAATTATACTCCAATAAAAAAATTAAAGTCTCTTTTTTTTGTACAATAATTCATTCTTGTTTCATTAAAAAAATAAAAATCCAGTGGTTTTATTTGGCTTCTTTAAATTGAACTCTAGTTAACTTACAATCAGTAATTCATTCTTATTGTTGTATAATTCTTTTACAAACCCATACAGTCATGTAACCACTACCACAATTATGATATAAACAGTCTCAGCACCCCCCAAACTCCCTCTGTCCCTTCGCAATCGACCCCTGACTCCACTCCCCAACCCCAGCAACCACTGATCTGTTTTTGTCTTGGTAGTTTTTCCTTTTCCAGACATCCTGTAAACGGAATCATAGAGCATAGAGCCTTCTGAGTCTGGCTTCTTTTGTTTAGGAGACTGCATTTGACCTATATCAGAGCTGCTTTTAATTGCTGAGTATCATTCCATGTACCCATGTGGGAACTTTGTTCGTAATCACCCCAAAACTAGAAGAACCCAAGCGCTGTTCAACTATATGGATCTCCTTATTTCTAGATTCACAAATCAGAATGCTTCCTTTGTCCAAGTACAAACCCTGATTTAGGATCCTTATTACTTGAGGGTGAGAAGTTAATTTCGAGACTCGGCAGAGATTAACAGACTCCTAGTGAAGAGAGGGACCAAGGCCAAGGTCAGGACAGGACACTGGCTCCTGGACTCTGGGACTGATGGCCCCATCTCCTTTAGATCAGGCCCACCCCCAGTCTGTACAATGTATCTGGTGAATTGGACAGTGCTCCCTGTTTGGGGCCAGCTCAGTTGGCGGATGGTGCTCAGCCGGGCTCTGCCTGGACTATCAGTCAGTTCAGTTCAGCTGCTCAGTCATGTCCAACTCTTTGCGACCCTATGGACTTCAGCACGCCAGGCTTCCCTGTCCATCACCAACTCCCGGAGCTTACTCAAACTCATGACCATTGAGTCGGTGATGCCGTCCAACCATCTCATCCTCTGTCGTCCCCTTCTCCTCCCGCCTTCAATCTTTCCCAGCATCAGGGTCATTTCAAACGAGTCACTTCTTCTCATCAGGTGGGCAAAGTATTGGAGTTTCAGCTTCAACATCAGTCCTTCCAATGAATATTCAGGACTGATTTTCTTTAAGGATAGACTGGTTGGATCTCCTTGCTGTCCAAGGGACTCTCAAGAGTCTTCTCCAACACCATAGTTCAAAAGCATCAATTCTTCAGTGCTCAGCTTTCTTTACAGTCCAACTCTCACAACCATACATGACTACTGGAAAAACCATAGCTTTGACTAGATGGACCTTTGTTGGCAAAGTAATGTCTGTTTTTTAATATGCTGTCTAGGTTGGTCATAACTTTTCTTCCAAGGAGCAAGTGTCTTTTGATTTCATGGCTGCAGTCACCATCCCTCTGCAGTGATTTTGGAGCCCCTAAAAATAAATTCTGCCACTGTTTCCCCATCTATTTGCCATGAAGTAGTGGGACCTGATACCATGATCTTCATTTTCTGAATGTTGAGTTTTAAGCCAACTTTCTCACTCTCCTCTTTCACTTTCTTCAAGAGGCTCTTTAGTTCTTCTTCACTTTCTGCCATAAGGGTGGTGTCATCTGCATATCTGAGGTTATTGATATTTCTCCCGGCAATCTTGATTCCAGCCTGTGCTTCATCCAGTCCAGCATTTCTTCTGATGTACTCTGAATATTAGTTAAATAAGCATAGTGACAACATACAGCCTTGACGTACTCCTGTCCCAATTTGGAACCAGTCTGTTGTTACTTGTCCAGTTCTAACTGTTGCCTCTTGATCTGCATACAGATTTCTCAGGAGGCAGGTCAGGTGGTCCGGTATTCCCATCTCTTGAAGAGTTTTCCAGTTTGTTGTGATCCACATAGTCAAAGGATTTGGCATAGTCAATAAAGCAGAAGTTCTTATAACTCGGTTTCCTCTCTTGAAAACCAGGAAAGCTGATGCTTACCTTAAGGTTCTGGTTCAGAGACATTGGAAGAGATTTTTTAAAAATTCCATTTCCTAATACATGCCAGAAAGCAGGATTTGCAATAATTACTAATAATATATATTGCCTACTTTGTGATAGGGCTTTCCCCGTAGATCAGTTGGTAAAAAATCTGCCTGCAGTGCAGGAGACCCCGGTTCTATCCCTGGGTCAGGAAGATCCCATGGAGAAGGAAATGGCAACCTACTCCAGTATTCTTGCCTGGAGAATCCCCATGGACAGAGGTGCCTGGTGGGCTACAGTCCATGGGGTCATAAAGAGTCGGACACAACTGAGCGACTAAGCACGTCACTTCACCATATGATTAGAATCTGTCACGCCCGATACACACCTGCCCTCTAAATTCAGGGGCTTTGCATTTTGACTCCCTTTTTCTTGTTATGTGACTATAAACTCCTTAGAACTTCGATTTTCTGGTCTGTGAAATGGGGCTAACAGGTCTTTCTTCAAAGGGCTGTGCGGGGATTAAAGAAGATAACGTAAGTAAACCAAATCACAGAAACTGCATTTTGCATGGGACTTTGCAAGCACTCCATACATAGTGGCCATTAGTCTTATGCAGACAAAACTTCTGAGAAACAGGAGTTACTACTCCATTTTACGGATGAGGAAAATGAGGCCCCAAGCCACGACTTCATACAGCTGCTAAGTGGCCACACTGACAAGCAAACTCAGGTCTTTTTCGCTCAGAAGCACATAGCACTCCCCTGAACACAGCTGCTCCCTGTTTCATCCATTTTGGTCCCACAGGACCACTGGACAGGGTGTGCAGGAGGCTCTTTGGGTCCAGGGTTGCTCCAGGAACAGGATATGATGGTCTCCCCGAAATGTCTGGGTACTGCTGCCAGGGTCAACAATGATAACCTGTGGTGCAGGAAGCCATGGTCACAAGGATACAAACAGCAGGGTGAGGGTGGTCGCCCCCTTCTGCCCCAGCCCTGCCAGCTCTGTGCTCCTGGGGATGGACTGGGGTAACACCTGGCATGTCTCAGATCTAGGAGTTAAGGGATGGCCCTGTCCCCCCATAGGGGGTGAGTATGGGCAGTGCCCTGTCCCTGCAGTGCGTCTGCTAGGAAGCTGGACAAGCAGGTGGTGCTGGGATCTGCTGAGAAAGGTCCAAGATTGTGACATGGGCCTGTGTGGCAGCTCTCCCCCTAGAGCCCTGAGCAGGCCACTTCATGCATCTCACACCCTTAACAGAATCACAGAGGCTTTCCTGGGTCAGAGTCTCTGCAGAGCCCATGGTTTCGTGGGAAGGACAGACTCGCATGACTGTACAATGCAAACAGCCAAGGCAGTATCCTAGGGACACAGAAGAAGGGCATCTTGTCCAGCCTGGGGAGTCTGAGAGCCTAAAGGAGGGAAACATCTGAACAGAATATTTTTTTTAAATATTCATTTATTTATTTGGCTGCACTGGGTCTTGGTTGCTGCATGTAGAACCTAGTTCCCCAACCAGGGATCGAACCCAGCACTCCCAGCACTGGGTGTATGGAGTCTTAGCCACTGGACCACCAGGGAAGTCCTTGAACAGGGTTATTATTAAAGGAGCCGGCCAGGCCAAGCAGGAGAGGGATGTTTGGGACATGTGCTAGGTGCACTCAGGGACTCTCAGGTCAGATCTAGTGGGTGGTGTCTGTGGGGGGGATGGGCGGGGACAGGAAGGCAGTGGCAGAGGAGGCAAGAAGGACAAGTGGAGCCTTAAAGGAGGGCTCGCATCCTGGGTTGGAGTAAAAGGAAGAGGTGGCCATGGTGTGTGGAGTCAGCTGCTCCCGGCCTATGGAAGCTGACTGTGCACAAGTTCAGTGACCTCACACTGGGTGTTTGAAACTGGCCATGGTGGGAATTGGCAAGTGCTACACATCAGAGCCAGTTGTTGAAAAAACAAAAAAGGGCAGGCTATGGTGGATTTAAAAGTCAGGGCATGGGATGATTAACTTTATTCCTCAGGAGGATACTCTGTCTGGCGTGAAGTGTGGGTGGAAGGCAGTGCATTTGGAGGCTGGAGCTCGGCAGCTTTGGGTGACTTCCTGGCAAGGGTAAGGGACCAGGAATGGAGAGGACCGCCCCACCAGTCACCCGACCCCGCTGTGTGGGTGCAGCCTGGGGGTGGGGCGGAGGCTTGGGGAGCCCCTCAACCTTCCTCAGCCAGAGCCTGAGAATCCGCAATAAAACCCTTAACGAGAAACACCTGGGCTCTGCCCCAGCCCAAGCTGGGAGCTGGGACGGGAGGGGATTAGGGCATTGCAAGTGGGGTGGAGAAGGAGCTGGTATTTCAGGCAGTCATTTGCTGGTTCATCATCAGCTCCCCTGAGCCCAGGCCTGGGTGGGAAGAATGGGGCGCTGAGGGAAGAGGGGAAAGGAAGTCGCAGTGATGGCATCACTGCACATGGGCCCTGGGGACCCCCCGAGCCAAGGCTCTGGTTGTGTGAGAGCTGGTTCTATGGAAGCTTCTGGTCAAGGTCACAATGTGTCAGAGCCACATCAGGCAGGGCCCTGCATATCCCATGACCTCCCAGAGAGTCCTGTGTGAGGGAGGGGGGCTGAGCGGTAAGAGTGCTGGAAGGATGAAGACAGAGTGCCTCTCCCCACCCATCCCATCCCCCCTCCAGGATGCATGAAGGAAGGGGTGTCTGAAACCCCAAAGGGGAGGCTTGGCTCATCCCAGAGCCCACTGGGGCTCTTGGCCTGGTCCAGCCTGGCCTCCAGATCCAAACTGCTCCCTGGACTTGGGTGTCTGGGGAACCGAGGTGGCCACTGGGGAGGCTAGGCCCCAGGCTTCCGCCTACCCTTCTCTTGAAGGATGTGCTGGCAGGGCAGGACATGTCTTGAGTGGGAGGGCACTTCCAACTGGGCAGTGGTTCTCTTGACTTCTCAAGACCATCCAGGGCTGGCGCAGAAGCAGCCGTGGGGCTCCCAAGCTCTGTGCCCACCGGCAGAGCTGGGGTTCCCTGTCGGAAGTGCCAGTGGTCATCAACCGGGTGGATCAGGAATTGGGAAAAGGCTGTTGGGCACTGGGCAGGGGTGTGCCAGAGTGTGCACTGAGTCCCACCTGTTGTGCCCCTTCAGGGCCCCCCTCCCCACCCAAAGTCTGCCTGGGGTCGGGTGACCCCCAGGCACAATCTCAGGGCCTCAGGGGGCCACCCAGCACCCCTCTGTGTATGTAGAAACAGCACCTTCTCTGGGCAGACCCAGCCCTGTGTGCACACAGCTTGGTGAGGAGACGCAGCCTTGATTGCAGCTAAGAAGGAGGACACTCCCTTTAAAGCAGACGCAGCCTTTGAGAAGTGACCAGTAGGCACGCGGTGGCCCCGAGCACACCCTCCAGCAGCCGGAGGAGAGGTTCTGTCTGCCCATCCACAACTGGGGCTGCCCTGCCCCCTCTGCCCTGCCCCCACCCACAGGCCGCCCAGCCCTTGTCATAAACAGCCCTGACAAGGATGGGAGGGACTTGGAGGGTGGGGAGGGGTGCCATGAACGCAGAGCCTCACACACTTCAAGGACTGCGGGAGGCACCGCCCACTCTGCACCCCACTCTGACCACCCACCCGCTGTTGACAGTTCTGCTGCAGAACCCAGGAGAGGAAGGCCCGCGCTCCTTCCGGGTGCCATGTGGGGAGGGAGGCCAGGGCATCTGGAGATGAAAGAATCAGGACCGGCTACGGCCCCGGCCACAACCCGGGAGGCTGCCCCGCCACCCCTCCAGGGCTTCCCTCTGGTGCACGTGGTCCCATCTGGCCCCCACTCCACCTCCGGACACGGGGCATCAGGGGTGGAGCTCCAGACCCTCCTGGGGAGAGGAACTGGTCTTGCCAGCTGGGCTCTGAGAGGTGGCCGCCTCCAACTCAGCCTTTGAAAGTTGAACACCCCTCCCAGCACCCTGACCTCTCTTCAACTGTCCACCCTTTAGGGTCAGTCCACTGGGAAAAGAGAGGTAGGACACAGCGCTGCAAGCCGGCAGGCCCAGGGACTGGCACTAGATCGTGGGCACATTTCTTCCATCAGGAGGGGCTCAGGTCTCCCATCTGTAAAACGGGGTCAGAAAGTTACATTATGTGCAAGTGAGAGGCAGAGTTGGGATCAGAACCCAAAGCTGCTGGCTTCAAAGCTTCCTCAGGGGGTCCCTTTGTCAGCCAGGGAACGTGGTGCCAGCTGGGACATGCCACTCACAGGTTTCTTTAGGACATGGCCTGCCCAGCAGCACTTCTCCTTGGACGTGGGCTGCTGAAAGTCACACAATTGTGAAGATTCTTAGGGTTCTTGCAGCCATATCCTGGACATTGAGGTTCAGAGAAATAATGTGACTTGCCAGGTAGAAGGGGAACCAATGTGAAGAGCCAACTCATTGGAAAAGACCCTGATGCTGGGAAAGATTGACGGCAGGAGGAGAAGGGGACGACAGAGGATGAGATGGTTGGATGGCATCACTGACTCAATGGACATGAGTTTAAGCAGACTCTGGAAGATAGTGGAGGACAGGCAAGCCTGGCATGCTGCGGTCCATGGGGTTGCAAAGAGTTGGACACGACTAAGCGATTGAACAACAACAGGGAACCAAGACTCCCTGGGTCTCCTTGCTCCCTGCCCACTGCTCTTTCACTGCTCAGGGTGGAGTCTAGAAGCCCAGGCTGGTTAGACTGCACATACATGGAGCCCATATTGTTCCTAGGGACCTCCTTCCCGCGGGAGGAGCCGTCCCCTGGGAGAAGCAGAAGCAACATGCCTCCCTCTATGACTGTTACCGTCACATGAGACCACCCTCGGCCTTTGCCTCCAGCTCCTGAGTCACAGAAGGGCAGTTAGTTCCCCGAAGGGAAAGGAGCAGAGGCCAGGGACTGGCAGAAAGAAGTTGCTGAAAGTTCCCTGGGTGGGTCAGGGACCAGGCCCCAGGTTTGTACAGGCTACGAGAAGCTGGGTTGCCGCCCCGCATTCCTGGAGCAGGGCTGAGCCTGAAGGCAGGAATTCTGGTGGCTCTTACAGGCAGGCCAGCTCCCTGAGGCCAACAGAGCATGGGGAGTGGCGAGAGGGTGGAGACCAGGGGGGCTGAAGCTGGGGAATCAGCCCATCAGAGCCCCTACTGAGCACCCACAGGTGCCCAGACGGGCTTCCTCTGGGACAGGTACCCTGTCCTTAGGGACCCCATGATTCTGCTGGGAAAACACACGGCATGGGACTTGGGCACCTGTGAGCTGGACCCTAAGTCCTGTAGGAGGGCAGGAAGGAGGGAGAAACCTGCTAAGGTGGGGGGAGAAAAGGGATGGTGGGGGGAGTCAGGGAGGGCTCCTCAGGCTGGCCTGGAAGGATGGGTAGGATTTCCCACGGGAAAAGTCTAAGAGACATGAAAAAAATAGGAAACCAAAGTGCGGGTGGGGGAAGTGAGTTGGCTTGGACCCCAGCCTCTCTGAGTGTTGGTGAGGGTGCCGGACAGGGCGCTACCCTTCCGAAAGCTGCTCCCTACAGCAGGTCCCCCGCATTGCAAGGCGGATTCTTTACCAGCTGAGCCACCAGGGAAGCCCAAGTATACTGGAGTGGGTAGCCTATCCCTTCTTCAGCAGATCTTCCCTACCCAGGACTCGAACCGGGATCTCCTGCATTGCAGGCAGATTGTTTTATCAGCTGAGCTACCAGGGAAGCTGTATAGCAGCCACAGCAGTGGCCAGAGCATCCACTCGCACCCTGGAGGGGCACGATGTCTCTCTTGGGACCCTGATGACATGGGCTCCGGTCAGTCAGGGGGCCGCTCCCTGACCCACTTCCCGGCACTCCCTCCCCACTCAAGAACCACTTCCTGTGCGGGTTAGTCAGCTCCATGGGTGCCTCCAGCAGGGAGCTCAGATACAGCTCAGTGTGTCTCCCCCTCCCCCGGCCACCACCACCCCGCGCCTCCTCTTAGGGGCGGGGTCCTCCTGGGCCTCTGGGTGCTCCCTTTGTCCTGTCCAGAAGATCATCCCTCTCCTCACTGCCTGCCCTCTGCTGCCCCCCTGCGCAGTGGGCAGCCACCCAGAAGGAGGGGTCTCCTCGGGAGCTGGGTCCCCAACCCCGAGAGCCAGCCTCCCCACCCCCAGGGGAGCAAGAGTCCAGAGTGGATTGTGTGGCCCCTCCTCCCCTTGCCCATCACCTCCCCCACCCCGTGTGCTCCCCTGTCCTCTGCCTTTTTCCTATTCCTTTCTCAGCAGCTGCTCTGATTCTAAGTCTATCCCCATTCACAAGGGAGACTTCCAGGAGGAGGTGGTCACTCAGCCGGGCCCTTGAGTGCAATGACCATCTGTCTGGGACTTCAGAAACTTCCCAGAGTTTTTTGGAGCTTCCAGGAGGAGGGCTGGAGCTGTGAGTGGAAGCAGCTGGGCTCCTCACTCCCCACCCTCACCCTGACCTGCAGATTCTTTTCAAGCACGAGTGGAAGTGGGGTGGGGGTTTAAGCATCCAGGAGAAGGCAGGACTAGACTGAAGAGTCCTCAGCCAAATTTGCCTGCCTGATTGGGCAGGGCTGCCTGGGGACACAGCAGGATTTAGAACTGAGAGAGACAGAGAGAGAGAGGAATGAATGGGTGGAGAGGAGTGGGTGAGGTTGTCTCTTCTCAGTAGCCTTTCGTCCAGAAAACAGGAGCGCTCCTGGGGCTCACATCAGGGTCTTGGCATCTCTGTTGCCAAGCACCCCTTCTTCAGCTCTTCTCTGGCACCCTGGGTGATCTTAGGATGGTCCTGTGGTGCCCGTCCCCAAAAGGGCCCTTCTCCTCATGCTCTGCCGTTGTGGGGGCTGCTGCGGAGTCCAGCCTGGGTGCACAGGTAGAGAGCCCATGTTTTAGTCAGGTATGCTGACCCAAGCAAGGGTGGCTGGATGCTGGACTCATGACAGTTACAAGATCACGTCCCTCCCCCACCCTGCCAGGGAGACTGATGACTTCCTGAAAAGGGGTTAAATGAGGAGGGGTGGGTTGTGACATGGAACATCTGATGTGACCCGAGAACTTCCTGTTCAAGTGACCCTTGGGGGCTCCTGAGCTCCGAAAGCATCCCATGCACAGTCAGAACGATCCCTGAAAGTCTCACTTCTCTAAGCTGAGAGATGCTTACAAACTGGGCTTGCCCTGGGGTGCAGTGGAATCCAAGTCCCTGATCCCAGCAGGCTCATCTGAGCTGCTGCCACAGGGGCCTTGAAACTCAGAAAGTCAACTGCGGAATCCCCAAGAGGAAGAGGACATCACATTCCATCCTCCGCCCCCACCGCTGGAACCCTGGAATTCCAGTTTAATTCCTTCATGCCCAGTAAGGCATAGGTTCACTAGATGATCGCCTAAATGGGTCATCTGGAAAGCCCAAGTCCTCATGAGGCTCTGGTATGTCACAGAAGGAAGATTTGAAAGGAAGATTACTTAGTGCTCAGCTTTGTGCAGACCTGGGCAGGAGAGACTGCGGGCCTGCTCTAAGGAGAGGTCCCAGCCAGGCCTGATGGCAGAGCTGGGAAGACTCTCTGGAGAAAAAAAAAAAAATCTTCCTGAGGTTTTCAAAGTTTCAGCATCACTTGGTGAGTCAGGACCAGGCGCTGCTCTGTAGGCCTCCTGTCTCAGCCTCCCAAAGCTGAAGTCCGCCCAGCTGTTGCTGTGAGCTGTACGGACCAGCAGCTGGTCAGACCCGGATTGCCCACAACATCAGCTGTCTGCCCACTGGGCAGCCTATGAAGCAATGCGGCTGAATCAGGCCTTGACTAGACTTAATAGATACCAGACCTGGGGGCTGGGATTTGAAGTCGTGGTCGGGGGGGAGGAGGCGGGGCTTGAAGGCAGGCCAGCCTCTCAGAAGAAGGAGATGTGGTAATTCATTGTGGGCCAGGGAGAGAAACAGTGTGCAAACCCCCACACCCTCAGAGGCAGCGAGTGTAAGATACAGACTCTTAACTGCTTGATGTTCCGTGGGTGAGAGCCAGCAGAAAAGCCTAGAAGCTGGTCCCAGGGGAGGTTGAAGCGTGAGGGTGGTCAGCATGATAGGGAGGCAAAACCAGAATGTTTGATTTCCTGGGAGAGGGCAAACTGAGCAGTGACTCAGTTGAGAAATATTCAATCACGTCTTTGTTTTTGGAAGGACGATGTAATCAGAAGTCAGTCGGGCTGTGAAGGGCTTGAAGCCCTGGGGAGATCTGATGGAGTTATTCCCACCCACCCTCACCCCATGTGGTTTTGCCCCAACACCAGGATCCACCCTGGAGGAAAGCTTGACCTCCTGCCTCCTGCAAGCTGCAAAAGATGAGAGGTTAAATGGAAGATTTAAACCAGATATCCCCCCAAATGGAGGTGCCTCTTTGCATTTGGTATCCCTGGCTGGTGGGCAGAATAGTAGTGCTTGTCAGTGTCTTTGGCTGGCTTATTGTTGCCGTTCAGTTGCTAAGTCATGTCCAACTCTTTGTGACCCCGTGGACTGTAGCCTGCCAGGATCCTCTGTTCCTGGGATTTTTCAGGCAAGAATACTGGAGTAGGTTGCCATTTCCTTCTCCAGTGGATCTTCCTATCCCAGGGATCAAACCCATGTCTTCTGCTTGGCAGATGGCTCCTTTATCGCTGTGCCACCAGGGAAGCCCCATTGGTGGACTGCTCTGGCTTTATTTAACTCTCGGCCCCTCTGGCCAACAGAGTCCCCTTAGACCTATCCTGGACACCCCAGCATTCTGCACCACTCTCGCCCCGTCACTCCTTCCAGCTAAGTTCATGCATCTGAGAGCGCTTTCCCTGTATCAGAAAGAAAAGAAGTCCAGCAACCATTTCTGCACGAACTGTTCTCCAAGGCTCCCAAGCCGTTCCGTGTGGTGGCTTGTCTGCGGGAACAGAGCGGGTCATGGCTAAAGGTCAGACTGAGAATCAGGGCTGCAGGCAGGGGTACACCAGTACATTCAGCCACCTGAAAGTCCTTCAGACACTACCACAAACTCATCATCTCCATTCCAGACCCCTGACTCTCTCCCTGCAGATCCTCTCTCAGCACTCTGTCCTCCCAGCTACCCCAGCAAGGTACCCCATTCATCCTGGAGCTCCTTCCTGCTCCCTCAGGCTCCTCCTTCAGCCTGTTTATCTTATAAATATGTCTCCAATCCAGTTCTTCCTTCCCCTTACCACCACTGTCCCACTTTACTGCTCCATCTTCCTTCATGGGCTTCCCTCATAGCTCAGTTGGTAAAGAATCCGCCTGCCACGTAGGAGACCCCAGTTCGATTCCTGGATCAGGAAGATCCGCTAGAGAAGGGATAGGCTACCCACTCCAGTATTCTTGGGCTTCCCTTGTGGCTCAGCTAGTAAAGAATCCTCCTGCAATGCGGGTTTGATCCCTGGGTTGGGAGGATCCCCTGGAGAAGGGAAAGGCTACCCACTCCAGTATTTTGGCATGGAGAATTTCATGGACTGTAGAGTCTATGGGGTCAGAAAGAGTTGGACACGACTGATCAACTTATACTTTCTTCCTTCATCAAATCACAGGGACGGTCTCTTAACGGGTGTCTCTCTCCAGTCTCACTCTTTGAATCAGTCAGCCAGGTTGCACTCAGGATAGCCTGAGAAGAGTTTACAAAGATGTGGGCAAGGGGTAGGGAGACCCTAGGACAGCTGGCCTTGTGCTATGGTGTCCCTCAAGGGAGGCAGCCAGCTTGCAGAAGCACCTCCGGGAAGGGGTGGGGAGTTAACCTCACTCTCTCTTCTCCCTCAGTTCCTGCTGGGCTCCCCATTGTCTGAGCCCATCAATCAGTGGGAGAGCCACCGGGGAGTCTGTGATGCTGTCCACACAGGCTGGTCTCCCCAGCACGGGGCCGTGGGGAGGATAGTGGAGGAGGAATCTGGAGGGCAAACAGGCTCGCCCAGATGTTCACCTCTTCACGCGGCCACCAGGGAGACGTTGCCAAAACCCGTATCTGAGCAGGTTCCTGCCTAAGACTTTGAGAATAACCCAAACAAGCATATGGAGTAAAATAACAGTCACCCCCTCACCCCAGGTGGGCCCTTGGAGCCAGTGGAGCCCAGGTCTACGTGAAGCTTTGGCCAGCATCTTCCACTCACCACACTTCCAAGCGCATTTTACAGCTGAAGCTCAGAGGTGCAGACACTGGGGTCTCACGGTCAGGGCCTGGTGACCCTGGAGCCGGAGCCTGGGCCCACCCTGCTCTGACAACACCTCCTCCCAGGCTCCTCAAGGCCCCACCTCCAATCTTGGGCAGCCCTGCTCCTCACTCCTGGGGCTCCTGGACCCCAGGCAATCTGTGTAACTCGTTCTCTGAAGCCTCCTTGGCTCTCCCTTCTCTGAGTCTGTAGGGCCGGGGGGCCAGCAAACTGTGGTCCTGCCCCCATCACTCCTCCAGGCCTGCTTTTGAACAGCCCGGGAGCTGAAAACACTCTCTACATTTTAAACATTTGAGAATGTAAAAGAATAATGTTTTGTGGCATGTGAGAATCAGATGACATCCTCATACCTATTAAATAAAGCTTTAAAAAATTTTTATTTATTCATGGCTGGGCCCAGGTCTTCATTGCTTTGTGGGCTTTTCTCTAGTCGCAGCAACCAGGGGCTACTCCCTAGCTGCAGTGTGGTAGAATGGCTTCTCTTGTGCAGAGCGTGAGCTCTAGGGCAACAGGCTGAATTGTGAGGCACGGGCTTAGTTGCTCTATAGCACGTGGGCTCTCCCAGATCAAGGATCGAACCCTTGTCTCCTGCATTAGCAGGTGGATTCTCCACCACTGAGCCACTGGGGAAGACCCTGTTAATAAAGTTTTATTGGCACACAGCCACGCCACATACCCTCTGGGGCTACTCTGGGGCTTCATGGGCTGAGTTGAGTAGTTGCGACAGAAAAGGCCTGGCCTGTGAAACCTCAGATCGTTACCATCTGGCCCTTTACGGGGAAGCTTTGCCAATCCCTGCGTTCAGAGCGTTGCTACTGAATCTTCACAGTGTTTTCATGTGTGTTCACATTGTATCCATAATGCAGACCTGGCTCTGTCACCATCCCGTCTGGCAAGCCAGCCTGGCCCTCCCTTTTCTCATCTATCTTGCTTTGAAGGCAGCGTAGCGTCGAGGCTTAGAGCACAGGCGCGTGGGTTTGAATCTGGGTCCTGCTACTTAGATCCTCGGGCAACTTACTCACCTTCTCTGTGCCTTGGTTTTTCTCTCACCCTGCAATGAGGGTCATGAATTTATCTGCTTCATATCTTGCCATGAAGCTCATGTGATAAAAACAAGTAAAAACCTGTGACCTGCTTCGAACAGGGCCTGGTATACAGAAGGTGCTGCTTAGGAGTCAAGGCTCACGGATCATCGCAGCATGGGGACTGGTCCCCGACACGGACTTCTCACCTGTTCTCTGCTATTTGTTCACATGCTCTGAGGGCAGTGAATATAGGCTGTTCTCTTCATGCCCAGAGTCAGGGAGCACATGGATTTGCTGTAAGGAGGCAGGTGGAAGGGGTCTGGGCAGGGGGTCTCAGGTAGCCCCAAGAGGTTGAGACCCAGGTTGGGTGGGTGGGTGGGTGGGGGTGGTCCTCCAATGAGAGAAAATCAACATATGATGCTCCAAGTACATAGCTCAGAAATCGGGGACGCCCGAGGCTGGGCAGGTGAATCGGGGGCAAAACAGGGCCCAACTTGCCAGTCAGGAGGTGCCCAGACTTTGTGGCTGCGAAGTTTTTGGAAGCCCTGGAGGTCACAATATTCCTGGGCAGCCCAGTCAGGCCCGGACTCCTGGGCGCCATGGGGAGTGGAGTGGTTTGTTGAGGGGCACCCACTAAAGCAAACTGAACCCCTCAGATCACTAAGACCCCTCATCAGACCAGTAGGAACTGGCCTTTGTGGAATACTGAGCCGACCAAGTGGGGGTGGGGAGAGGGTCGTCCCTGTCATCAGCACCCTCCTCCACCCATCTTCAGAGAAAATTACCTTTCACTCCCCACCCCCTCAGCTCCCACCCACACATCTCAGCCATCTCCAGACTCTGGAGCAGGGAAGCTGGACCCAAAACGGGCACAGAGTTTACTGAGGACAAAGGACTTCAGTGCTTCTTCGTTCAACAAACAAACGAGGCCCAGCTTCGGGCCAGTGTGTGGGCACGGCACTGAGTCTGGACACAGATTTGGCCTAGCTGGAGTGTGAGTTCATTCCTACCAGCCCTCTGGGAATGGGGTGCTCCTGAGGGAGGGGTCCCGGGGGCTGGAGCGAGTGTGGGTGCCCCATGCCTGGGACAGAGTGCGCCTATGTACTTGGAATAGCAAGGAGCTGGGAGGGAGGTACAGAGGAGCTGCCTGGGGGCTCCCTGTCTGCCCTGGGCCTGGAGCCGGGTGGGCAGCCAGGGTGAGAGGCCGGGGTTCACTCCTGCCTCCTCCAGTCCAACCTGGCACTTGCTGTTCTGCGGCTGGAGCCAAGGGGGCAGTTTCAGGTGACACTATTTGAAGATCTTCAGCAAGGTTGACCCCACTGGGCGCTGGGTCTGGAGTCTGCTGCCATGGTGAATGGAAGTCCCCAGAAGAGGCTCCGAGAGCTGGGGGCAAGGTGGGTGTCTTGGGAGGGGCGGAATGTGGCGGTGGTCACATCTTCACGTCCAACCAGACTGTCCCTTGTCCTTCCCAAAGCCATTTCCCCAGCTTCTGGGAGGCTGCCCGGCCCTGCCCCCTGGGTCGCCCCCGAGCTGGGCAAGTGGGTGCGGTATCCATTGTGCAAGGGGTGAGCTCACCTGCCGCGCCCGCCCCGACCTGCACCAGCCTGCCCGCTGCAGTTAATCATTGTTCAAATGCCCTGGCAGGAAAGTGGGCTGAGGAAGAAGACCTAAAGGGCAGGGCCACCTCTGCCAGCTCTCAGCAAGGCACCCGCAGCAGGCTGCGGCCACAGCCACTCTCCAGGACCCCCACACTGAGCATCCTATAGTGGAGCTGAGAACATCTCTCCTAATTCTCCAAGCAACTCTGAAAATATTTTTGATTCCCATCAGAGAGCACCCCCTTGTCAATTTCCTCTTTTGGAGTGAACTCAGGGCATTCAGTGGTAAAGCTAGGAGGGTGGCATCAGCACCCAAATGCCATGGTTCAAACCACAGTTCTGCCATTTGCCAGCTGTGTGACGTTGGCCAAGAATCATAGCCTCCCTGTACCTCAGTTTCCTGGGCTATAAAAAGCTGTTGTTGACGACGATGCTTTCCTCAAAGGACCACTGTGAGGACTACGGTATATATAAGGTGCTTCCCATCCCAGTGCCTGGAAACAGGACTAATACACCCTTTGCTGTGCTCCAATAATTCCCAAGAGGAAGCCAAGGTGCTGGGCTGGGCTGTTGGTGCACGTTGTGTAATCACCTTTCATGTGGGTCCTTGTGAGTCAGGTACAACTGTCCGCATCTCCCTGGCATGGACACCCAGGCTCTAGGAGTGAAGTGACTGCCCGTGGTCACATGGTATAAGTGACCAAGCCGCGATTCAAGCCCGGGTCCGTCTGTGCCCGAGTTCTCTCCACTACTCAGCACTGCCAGGCCTGCAGATCAAAGATGCGAATCTGAACTTGTCAGGCAATTAAATTCTGCCCACACTCATTGACGTCCTTGGAGCATGGGGGCGGGGGTGGGGAATGGGGCGAGGGGTTCTGGGCCGAGTTCTATTGTGAGAAAGACAGATGAACAATGCCCAGCTTGGTCCATATGCTCAGAGAACCCCAGACGGGTGAGGAGACTGGAAGAGCCATGCACAGGCCCTGTAGAACCCCAGTGCCACTGTGGGCTGGAATCTTGGGGCCCCGGAACCCTGAGACAGGCAGGGCTTGGGTGGGTAGTGGAGGGACAGGGGCCTGGAGGCAGCATGCTGGAGAACCATGGGAGGAGACTGAGAAAGGCCTAGAGTCCCCTCCTCTCTCCCACCTCAGCCTCCCCACGGTGCAGCTGCTGACTGTGCGGAAGGCAAGGATAGTCGCAATGGGATTGTGCCAGAGATTCCACTAAATGATGCCGGCACCTCCAGGGAGGGTCCCCTGTCTTTTCAGAAGTGTACCTTAAGGTGCACCTCTGAGTCCCTCTTGAGTCCCAGGACTCAGGTAGCCTGCCCCTGGGCCAGAGGGAGCACTGAAGCATGGAATTGACCTTGACCCCATGGATGCCAGCACATCATGGAGTCAGCAGCTAGGAAAACCCCTGTCAGCTGTGTGATCTGAGACCCTGGGAAAGAAAGGGCCATGACGTCAACTAAAGCAACCCAAGGACCTCAGATACGTGTGCATATGTGTGTGTTTGGCAGTGAGTGTCTCCTCTCCTTGTCAAGAACTTACATGAAAAATTCAGTGCCCTCAGAATAAGCCTATGTTCTGTCATTAGGACCAGCCCACCTTCTAGTTGGACTAAGAAACTTAGATTTTATCAGAGTTGGGGTGGTTGGGGGTCCAGAGGGAGACCTCGAATTAAATGGAAATAGACCCAGAGCACTAGGGGGTCCGGCATCCAGGTTTACTGGATTCTTCTCTGTTTTTTGGCAATGCTGTGGGGCACGCAGGATCTTAGTTCCCGGATCAGGAATCGAACCTGTGCGCTCTGCAGTGGAGTCTTAACCTCTGGACCACCAGGGATTCTTCTCTCTTGTATAAGCAAAGACATAGCTGCTTGTTCTTGAATGTCACTCACTTCATCAATAACAGTTTGTCTAGAACACATTTTATGCTAACTAATGAATTCTGGAGATCAGATTTAGATAACTACCTTTGAAGACCTTGCTAGCCACTCCAAGAGTGTGAATTCCTTTCCATGTTAAGTAATTACCCCTAAAGCATTCATTGCCATGAACTCACTCACGCATACGCATTCTTCCTGTTCATAAGGGATGCTTTAAGGTGAATTGCAGGCAATGCCACAGGCCCAGGTTCCTCAGTCTCAGCACCATGGACCCTTTGGGCCGGGTAATCCTTTCTTGTGGGGGCTGCCCATGAACGCTGCAGCATCCCTGGCCTGTACGGTCGAGAAGACAGCAGCACACGCCCCACCTTAGCAGTGACAACCCCAGAATGTCTCCAGACACTGCCAATTGCCCCCTGGGGACAAAAGCTCTCCTGATGATTGAACTGGAGTGACCATATTTGTGTTCAACTTAGGACACTTTTTAAAGACTTTTTTATATCAGAAAATTTGAAGCAAATTTTAAAAATTGACTAATTAATGAAACCCCACGTAGTCCCACCGCCAAGTGAGTGAATGAATGAAACACCAAGTCCCAACAATGATTAACTCAGCCAATTTTATCTCTGCTCCTATCCACTCCCCTGCTGCCATTCCTCCCCTCGAATTATTTGGAAGCAAAAGTCAGACAGAATTCATCTATAAATGCATGCATGCATGCTCAGTCATGTCCAGCTGTTTGCAGTCCCATGGATTATAGCCCACCAGCTTCCTCTGTCCATGGGATTTTCCAGGCAGGAATACTGGAGTGGGTTGCCATTTCCTTCTCCAGGGCATCTTCCTGACTCAGGGATCGAACCCGCGTCTCCTGCTCTCCTGCATTGGCAAGTGGATTCTTTACCACTGTGCCAGCTGGGAAGCCCATCTATAAATGTTGAGGGATATATCTTTAAAAGATAAGAACTCCTCTTTTTAACATAACTGCAATGCTCTTATCCAATCTTTAAAAAACTAAAATGAATTCCTTAATGTAATAAAATATCCAATAAATGAAACCAGGATACTTCTGAGAGCTTCATGGGGAGTGGACAGGGATGCAGGTATAAGTCAGGACTGTCCAGGAGAGCCAGGACTGGGCCAAGTCCACTGGAACATTTGGTTTTCCTAACAGAACCCTCCCGATGCATGTGTCTTAAGAGTCATTCCCCAGCTCAAAAACCTCCTAAGGCTCCAGGGTACCAAAACACAAAGTCAGGCTCAAGCTGACCCTCAAGTCCCTCTGTGATGTGGTCCCAGTGGCTTCTGCCTTGTCCTCTGACATTCCCTTTCCTGCTACTGCTGAGGTTGCATCTGGTGACCAAATCTCCCAAGGAGGCTATCTCCCTGCTTCCTGCTGCCAAAGGCCATGCTGGTGCATGGGGGCAGGGGGCTGTGCGTGCGGAAAGCACGGGAAGCGCCCTGGCTGTGGTGTCTTCTTTCGTTGAAGTTCTAGTTGTCCCTTCTTGGCACATGAATTTAAATGCTGGCGGAAGTAGCACGGCTGGTGTTTGCTGGAAAAGACATGTTTTGGTGGCTAGAGGCGGCTCGGCCTGGTCTGAGGTCCTTTTTGTCTCTTTCCTCCCTGCTTTCTTTTTATCAAACGTATATGCAGGACCTAATTTGCTTTTGCAGGACTGAAAAGCTCACTCCCAAAGGTGGGCTCTCGTCCATCCTCAGTCACGCCCGTGGAAGGGTGCAGAGCTAGGGCTCGGCCAAGGTGGGTAGAGGAAGCTGCTGATGATAGAGGCACCCCCTCCACATGGATGGACAGACAGACAGACACACACACACCGGCTTCAACTTGTCTGAACAGAGTCAGTCCTGCTGCTTCCCAGGGGTGGCTCCTCAGAGCCCAGGGCTCCCTGTGAAGGAGTCCTGCCCTTCTGTCTCTCTCCTCTGTGGCCACCCCAGCTCTGCAGCCAGGCTCACGGGGAGAGCCACTGTCTCCACACATCTCTACGAACTTCCTGATCTGGGGAGCTCTTCGCCGAGCACAGTTCTGAAGAATGAAAGCAAGCCATACTGCTTGAGATGAAATTTTAAAATAACCAGAACATTCTTGCAGACCCCATCAGGCCAGCTCTGTCTCACCCCGCCGGCCCAGGACAGGCTGGAGACTGGCCTGTCCAGGTCCTGGCAACCTACCACCAGGATGCCATCAAGACAGACCGTGCCCCAGTGCTTCCAGAACCCCATTCCTTGGCTTTTCCCACTCTAGATGGGTCTCTCTCTTCTTACCCAGTAGGGGGACCTCATTCTCCCGATCCCCAGCCAGTCCGCTGTAATGCCCAGTGTCTGGCCCAGGCCTTGCGTTGAGCCCTGGGCTCTGAGGAGCCACCCCTGGGAAGCAGCAGGACTGACTCTGTTCAGACAAGTTGAAGCCGGTGTGTGTGTGTCTGTCTGTCTGTCCATCCATGTGGAGGGGGTGCCTCTATCATCAGCAGCTTCCTCTACCCACCTTGGCCGAGCCCTAGCTCTGCACCCTTCCACGGGCGTGACTGAGGATGGACGAGAGCCCACCTTTGGGAGTGATTGTCCTGTCGTGTTTGTCCTGTCCCCCTTGTGGGTGTCCTTCTGAGCCCTTAGAATCCTTTCTGCTAGCACAGCTTTATTGATTTAGTCATGAAACAAGCATGGAGGAATTACTACGCGCCAGGCCCAGGACTGAGTGCTGGGACACATAGAAGCAACACGAACCAATCCTGCCCTGTGGGGCTCCCATTCTAGGGGCCACTGCACCCAGGTCACCATGACACATTTTTATACAGCAGTTGGAGTCCCTTCTCTGGAAGCCCTGGGATTCTTATGCAAATAATTCTCCTCTTCCCAAGGGACCATGTCTGCAGGCCCAAGGCCTGGAAGGTGGTCTGCCCTGGTCAGGCCATGAGATGTCATAGTACCCTTTAACCCCAGACAGTGGGGGACTCCAGCCCTACCTGTACAAAAGAGATCTGTCAAGTGGACTCTCTCTAAGGAAAGACTGCAATTCAGGGTGACTTACTCCTTCCCTTGGAGAAACAGGAGTGTGTGTGTGTGTGTGCGTGTGTGTGTGAGAGGAGGGATTCAGAATACAAGAAGCAGTCTGGTGAATTCTATGTGGATTTTTTAACGTGGCTTCTAAAAGGATTCTGCGAATCTTCTACATGGATTCCACTAAGATCGCATGAGGATTTTAGGTTCATCCACAAGCAGTGTCTAAGACTCTGGAAAGATTCTCAGAGATTTCACCAAGTGGAGCACTGAAGCCCTGTAGTGTGAGCTGGATGCACAGTTTCTGCTCTCCGCTTCGTCACGCCCGCCACAAATGGGCTCCCATTCCCTGCCCTTCCCCTATAAACTATATAGCATTTCTTTTCCGCCGGGCTCCTTCTTTTGCCCTTTACAGAACTAATTTAACGAGATGAATTTAAAAACAAATAAAAGGAAAACCCCAGAGCAAACAGCACATGGCCGGCTTGGCTAGGGCCATCCTCCAACATCAAAGGCTCCCAGGAGCATCAAAGATGCCGCGAAACAAACATGCAGCACCCACCCCCTCCTGGGGCCTCTCGTTAGGACCAAGGCTAGTGGCTTCCAAATGGAAGGGGCTCCCTTCCCAGCTCTGGGTTTCTGTCCGTCAAAGCTGGGGTGCAGGCAGGTGGGCAGTGGCCCTGGCAGGCCCCACCCCTCGGGCCACAGTCCCCTGTGGAGGGAGGCTCAGCAGCTCCCACGACTGCTGGCCCCTGGTCAGCTCCCTGCAGGTCCCCACAGGCCCCGTTCCCTGCCCATGGGTGGTGGGGACAGCAGCAGACAGGCTTCTGGTTGGGTCAGGCAGCCTGAGAGAGGAGCTTGGGCCTGGAATGGAGGCTGGGGCCAGGGCAGGAGCTCGGGCCTGGCCCAGGGTGGGGCCCTGCCCCAGCTAGTTGGTCCTTCAAGGTCTTTTTCCTCCCAGAACCACACCTCCACCTCTGGCTCAATTCCAGTGGTTTTTTCATTTCAAGTGACTTCCTTCTAGGGCCAGTACTGTCAGAAGAATTTTCTGTACCAGTGGAAATATCTGACTATCCAATATGATAACCTCTAAACAAATGTGCTCTTGGACCTAAGGAAATGAATTTTATTTAATTTAATTAAAAAAAATTTTTTTGGCTGCATCACACGGCATGTGGGATCTTAGTTCCCTGACCTGGGCTTGAACCTGTGCCCCACTGCGTTGAGAGTGTGGAGTCTTAACCACTGGACCACCAGAGAAGTCCCATAAATTTTACTTAATTTTAATTAATTTAAGCATAAAGTGTCAAATGTGGCTACAGGCAGTGCAACTGAACGGTTCAGCCCCGAGCAGGGGCTCTCCCTACCCTATATCCAAATGTCTCTTGCACCCAAGATTCCTTTCTTCTTTATCACCACCCCCACCAAAACAAATGAAACGGCAACATCTACCTCCTTCCAAGGATGCCCAGGACACTCCCTCAGTTTTACCAGCTTGTCTGCCTAGGGGGGCCCGTCCCTTCCCCACCCCGCACACATGGGTCCCAGGTCACTCCAACCCTAGGACCGAATCAGGGGAACATTGCCAAAGCAGGACTCGCTGGAAGTCATTGTCAGTGCCAGGGAGTGTACCCCACTTTTCCCCTTAAAATCTTCTCTGTCTTCTTCTCACATGCTCCCTTGACCTCAAGGATGGGCGGGTGTCATTTATGCCAGTCATTTAAAGAACTTTTCAGTCCCCCTTCCTCCTGCAGAGTCTGATGCACCTGTTCCGCCCTCTGGTGCCAACAGAAGGAAAGGGGAATGGGGACCCACCGTGCTATCCTTCATGATGTCAAATGCAGAACTCGAAACCTCCCCTATGAAGCCTCTTGTTCTTGCTGTGTAGCTGTCCGGAGGCTGCCAAGAGGAGAGTCTGGCTTCTGGTTCCTTCCTTCTAGGCCCCTGGAGTCTGCCCGTTGCTGGGAGAGGGACCCCTTTCAGGGCCTGAGAGTGGGCTGTTGTATAGCACTCAGAAATGAATTGTCTGAGGAGACACACGGGCTGACAAGGGAAGAGACTTTATAGGGAAGGGTGCCAGGGTGGACAGCAGCAGGGTCAGGGACCCCAGGACTGCTCAGGCACGTGGCTCTCAGTCTCGGGTTTTATGGTAACTGGGTTAGTTTCCAGGTTGTCTCTGGCCAGTCGTTCTGACTCGGGATCCTTCCTGGCGGAGCATCCCTCAGCCAAGATGGAGTACAGTGAGAAACACTCCGGGAGGTTGGTAGGACATATGGATTGGCATCTCCTTTTTTTGACCTTTCCCAAATTATTCCAGTATTGGTGGTAGCTTGTCAGTTCCATGTTCCTTACTGGGATCTCCTGTTGTAAGACAACTCACGCAAGTGGTTACTACCATGCCTGGCCAGGGCAGGCAGTTTCAGTGGTTCCCCTAACACACTCACATCAGAAGCGGGAAGGGACACCTGGTTTTCCTCCACGTGGTGTGTACAGAGAGGAGGTCTTGGCTGACACAGCACTCTAGCGGCACTTGCACAGCAAAGCCCCAGGGCATGATCACAAGCAAGGCTTCCCCAGACCCCAGGGCTGGGCTCTGGGACAGGCCTCCAGTCTGCCAGACAGAACTTGCCCTTGTGCTGCCTGCCCTGGTGTGGCGGCTGTACTGGAAGCAGGCTGAGGTCAGAACTGTTTCGCCCAGCCTTATATTTTTGGATGCTGTTTCGCATCCCCACAGATTTCCTGAGATAACCTCAAGCTCAGGGATTCCTTGCTCGCCCATGTCCAGTCTAAGCCCATCAAAGGCATTCCTCACTTCTGTTAGTGTTTTTGATCTCTAGCATATTTCTTTTGGTTCTTTCTTAAAATTTCCATTTCCCTGCTTCCATAGCCCATCTGTTCTTGCATGTTTTCTACTTTATCCATTAGAGTCTTTAGTATCTCAATCATAGTTATTTTAAATTTCTGCTCTGAAAATTCCAACATCCCAGACATGTCTGGTTCGGCTGCTTGCACTGTCTCTTCAAACTGTTTTTTTTTGTTTTTGTTTTTTTTTTACCCTTTAAAATGTCTTATAATTTTTCTTGATAGCCAGGCATGATGGACTGGGTAAAAGGAATCACTGAAAACAGGTGTTTAGTGATGTGGTGAGGTGTGGATGGGGAAGTGTCCTATGGACCTGTGTCATGAGTGCATCTTTTAGAGAGCCTAGGCCTCTGGACTCTGTTTCATTCTGTCTCCTCCCTTAAGTGGGGCAGGACAGCTAGAGTAGACTGGAGATCCGTGGTTCCCTTCCCATGGGTCAGTTTTTGTTGTTTCGTTGCTGGGTCGTGTTAAAAATTCAGCAAGTTAGGCTCTGGTTAACTAGTTTCCCCTGAGTGGCAGCCTTAAGAAGAACCTTCAGAATGGTTCCCTTCCCTTCCTTCTGCTGGAAGCCTCAGGGGATTTTTCTCTGCTAATTGGAAGGACTGATACTGAAGCTGAAGCTACAATACTTTGGCCACCTGATGCAAGGAGCCAACTCACTAGAAAAGACCCTGATGCTGGGAAAGATTGAAGGTGGGAGGAGAAGAGGATGAGATAGTCGGATGGCATTATTGGCTCAATGGACATAAGTCTGAGCAAATTGTGGGAGATGGTGAAAGATAGGGAAGCCTGGCATGCTGCAGTCCTTGGGGTCGCAAAGTATCAGACACGATTGAACAACTGAATAACAGCAATTTACCTGGGAGCTCTCAGAGATAAATCTGACAAAACTGTGGCCCCGCCCCCATGACTGGCCACCCTGTAAGTTTTTCCTTTCTCAGCCTTGTCCTCACTGAGCCTCTAGCAATCTGTCAATTATAATTCAGTTTCCCTATTCAGCACCACTCCCAGACCAGGGGAGGGTTCTGCTCCTGTTCCTACATTTGCAGTGATTCTTGGATGTGCTCATCAGTCTCTCCAACTTTGGGGAAGGTGGCTTGTGAAGTGATCCTGTTGCCCTGAAAAATCTAAGAGAAGAGTTAATTTTTCAGTTTGTCCAGTTTTACACTTGTTGTTAGGATGAAGTGGCAATTTCTTTGGATTCTTGTGTTCTTGGCAGAAAACAGGGAGGTGACTCCACAAATTTATAGACACACCTTTTTATGTATGTGCGTTTTGTTTTTTTTTTTTTTTTTCTGGGAAAAGTGTCTGTAGATTTTTTCAGATGCTCCAAAGGACTCTGAGCCCTTTGTCACTGAGCCAGGTGGTGGATAAAAGGGGTAGGGATTGGGCTTGGAGCATGGAGATGCGGGTTTAGAGGTCCTCACCTGGTTTCAGATTATTTCGTGAACTTGATCACTTTATCCCAGGCCCTCTGTAAAATGGGACAATAACCCTTGTCTTGCATGGTGAATTTAAAACACACCCCACGGTCATCTTCACACATCTTTGACAGGCTTTTTATCAGAGGGTGGAATCTAATCTTCTTTCCCTTCAGGCTGGGCCAGCTTTGATGGGGGGTTTCTAATTAATAGGGGCAGGAATGAGGCTGTGTGACTCTAGAGTCTAGGTTAGAAGAGGGGATACAGTGTCTGCCTGGCTTTCTCTCACCCAGGATATGTGTTGCAGGAGCCATGAGCCCACTTGTAAGAAGTCTGGCTGTCCAGATGTGGCCATACTGGGGAGATGGGAGGCATGGCTCTGGGGTGAGGGTGAGGAGCCCCAGCTGTCCTTCCCCCAGCCATCAGGTCTTCCTGGGCGGGGAGCCAGGCAGGTGAGTGAGCAGCTGCGGAGGACTGTTCCCCGTGGCCTTGGAGCTGCCCTAGCTGAGGCCGAGTGGAGGAGAGACAAGCTAGCCCTACTGAGTCCTGTTCATCTTGCACATTCACGAGCAAAGTACATGTTGCTGTCACTTTAAGTCACCAAGTTTTGGTTAGTTATGTAATGTTAGATGATCACCTAATACCCTGATTACCTTCAAAGGAAGTCCTAACCCTCCCTAGCAGGACACTTTCCATGTGGAAGACCAAACACATGTGCCCTAGAATCCAGCCGGTATGAGCAACTGTCAGTCATCTTGCAGGATAACCTAGTCACTACCACGGCTGTTTAGCTAAGCTAAGTCACTCAGGGTGTCTGAAGGTGCAAAAGATTAGTCACCCCAGGTCCGCCAATTAGCTGGTTCCTTGGGTGGGAGGTGTGTCCCCAGGCCAGACACAGGCCCTGTGGGGGAAGCACCTAGAAAGAGGGTGTTCTTTTTCCTGTTGGCCACCACAGGGTTCCCAGGAAGGGGTGGGGACAGGGAGGAGGGCCTGGGAGCAGTGTGCTGAGGCTGGGCTGGGTGACAGTGGTCCCTGCAGGATCCAGAGCCCATCCTTCCACAATGTGGGGTCTGTGTCCTCACCCCAAGCCCGGGGGCCTCCCATCTGTGCCTCCAGCACCGGCTGTGTATCCCGTTATCCCTGTACCATCACATGCCTCCTTCTGCTCCTGTGCTCTCATAACCAGGAAGTCCTTCAGGGACGGCCCTGTACGTTATTTGTTTCCCTAGAACATAACACCCAGGCTGGCACCAGTTAAGTGGCCAATAAATGTGGGTTGAAGGTCTCTGAGCATCTCACTAAGTAGTGAGAACCAGGGCAGGGAGTGGCAGTGAGGTGAATGGCCCCACCAACTCTTGCTGTGCTGGTGGCTGAAGGGCCAGAGCGGGAGCACCCCCTCTCCCGCCCTCCCTGTTGGCAGAGGAGACAAGGGGAAAGGGCGTACCCCCTCTCCCACCTCCGCCCCTCCCCCTGCCGCCCAGGCTGAGTTTGGCATCCCCATCCTGCTTTGTGCCCCCATGCATGACCAAAACCCCTGGCAATGACCTAGGATGGGGTCCCAGGGCTGGGGCTTCAGCCAGCTCCCCACCCATTGGCTCTTCAACCTCCCCCAGCCCCTATCCTGTCACAGCTGGTGGGTGAGGTTCTCCGTCTTCCTGCCCAGCTGGTCGTACAAGCCAGTCTGATACCAGCTCTGACTGCCCTTTTCCCAGAAGAGGGTTTGCCCAGACCCAGAACTTAAGACTCTACGTGAAGACGCTACCCAAGAAAGGGCTGAGTCCGCCGAGACTCTCAGACCGTAAAGGAAGCAACCCAGGCTGCCCCAAGCCCCACCCCCAGCCTGCGTTTCCTATTAGACACAGAGCTTTACAGCAGGAAGGCCTGCCCGCCAGAGCCTCAGGGCCCGGCCGCTCCATCCGCCTGCCTGCCCTGGGCCTGGATGTCTGCCCGAGCAGATGCGATTTCACTTGCTGCAGGAGAAATATCTATAAAACGTTAACTCTCAACATAAAAGCAGCCCGTCAGACCCAGGGCTGGGCTGCTGGAGGGGCTCCCAGAAGCCAGGGCCGTCCCCACCGTGGAGGCTATGACTCTCTCTCTCTCACACACACACACACCCCTGTCTTTCTTGATCCTCCTAATTCCTGATACAAGAAGGTGTCTTAACCCCTGGTACCATGGAGCTACCCCGATAGAAAGGCAAATCGGCCTGGTGCTGGGTGTTATGGCCAGGTCTCAGCGTCCACGGCCACGCTGGAAGGGACCTGGAGCCCTGCTCTCCAGACAGGGACCACATCTTCATGGGAAGGGGGTGTGTTCCTGGTGCAAGCCCAAGTGCACATCGATGGCCTGAAATCAGTCTTCACTTGGGTCTTTTTGCTGCAAAGAAAGGAAGCGAGACAGAAAGGAAGATGACGTCACCTGGCAGGGTGGCTGATGGCCCTCCCAGGACCCTCCTTCATGAGGGTGTGCCCAGAAACCGTGGACACCCTAGCTACCTCCCCCACCACGGGTGGACTCGATGGTGGAAATGGGTGGGGGGGTGCATCTCAGGGGAACAGCTCTCTAGGGGCCTTCTGGGTTCCTCTGGTCTCTTCCTTCCTGGCCCTCAGGCTGCCTGGAATTGCCACTGCACTTTCAGCAGGGACTGGGGGCTTTACAAGCTGGGAAGGCTTTAGATCACACAGCATAGTGCTCCTGCCTCCCTCCTTCCTCCACAGAGCTGGGTGTGAGTGCCCTTAGAGCAGCCCCCGACCCCTTAGCTGGAACAATAACTGAAGCTCAGACCCAGGAGACCAGGCAAGAGAAGCTGGTGGGGCCCATGTGTCCCCAGGTCATGAGATGGGAGTCTTTCTTCCTTCCCACACTGCGCACATCCCCCTTTCTGGCCCTGGCAGACACCTGTATCCTTGGCACATAGCAACATCAGGGGAATAAGTGGGGATTTGAATTCAAGGTGAAGAGAGAGAGAGACTCTGAGTATAATTCCACATTGGCTGTATGCTGATAGGTGGCCCATGGTGGCAAGGTGAGTGGACATTTTTCTTGGAGACCCACGTCTGTGGGATCTGAAGTCAACTCCCTCCCTCTGGGCACATCTGAGTGAGAACAGAGCATAACAGGCTTCCCAGGTGGCGCTAGTGGTAAAGAACCCACCTGCCAATGCAGGAGACTTATGAGACAAGATGCAGGTTCAATCCCTAAGTTGGGAAGACCCCCAGGAGAAAGGCATGGCAATTCACTCCAGTATTCTTGCCTGGAAAATCCCACGGACTGAGGAACCTGGTGGGCTACAGTCCATGGGGTCGCAGAGTCAGACACGACTGAAGTGACTTAGCACGCATGATCAGAATAGCTGACAACACAAGCCAGTGGTCTGGGGACAAAGGGTCAGTGTCTGACCCAGAAGGGAGCAGGACCTCAGTGAAATCTGGAGGGTTTAGAAGAGAAGGGGCCAAGGAGTAGGGGCTTGCTTCCTGTGACCTGCAAGAATAGGGTCCTGGGAGGCACCCCCAGAACAAGGGAGTGAATGCAAGCGAGTAGAGGCGCCCCAGCAGAACTCCTTCCCACTGGGGCCTCTGCCTGGACTGGTAGATGTGACCTTAAAATAAAGGGCTGCTTGGGTTTGCTCCCTCCATGAGCCTAAGAGTAAGGGGTGCAATAACAGTACGACCACTGACAGCAGATGGGGGGGCTAGACATGGGGGTGTGCATATGTATGCATGCACAAGTGCACACACACACACACACACATGCACATACAGGATTGAGGTGTGTGGAGACAGAAGCTCCAAGCAGAGCACGTAGGCAGCTACCACTGGGAACACTGACTATTTCTCCACCAAGGAAGAAGAGGAGCTCTCTGTGAGAGAGGGGTTCCAGTCTGTCTGGGATTGGGCCTGCCCCACCCCCACCCCAGACACCGAGGGGATAAGCTGGGTGTGAGTAAGCACCAGACAGTGGCTGTGTCACCCGGGTCTGCGGTGTGAGTAATGGGGCTCAGCCCTGCCATGGGACACACAGAAGACACAGCGGGCTCATGAATCTCTGCCTTCTTGCCTTGGTGTGAATCACAGCTGCCATGTGCCAGACGTGAGCAGCCCCAGATTGTGGAGGCTTTTGTTCCTGGAGATTGTGATATTCTCCGGCTGTCCAGAGCGGATCCCGCCTCAAGCCAACCCTCTCTCACAGTAACTGGCAGGCAGTGTCAGGAGATCTGGCGAGTTCGAGATCTGCTGTGAAGTATGGAGGCCCTGGACTCGCGTACCCAGGCTCCGGTGTAGACGACAGCATCCCTGCCCAGCTGCGGGGAGATGATCTGTATTTCCGAGAACAATCAACGAGCTGACCTGTTAACTCAAGAGATGCAGACAATTGCTTGAAACTTTGGGGTTGAGGCCCATCCCGCCAAAAAAGAACTGAGACAGCAAATGGAGGTGATAAGGCAGGTTTTGTGTACTTGCCTGTGTGTGTGTGTGTGTGTGTGTGTGTGTGCGCGCGTGCGCACACATGCAATCCTGCTCTGCATGGCCAGAAAGGATGGAGAAAGGATGGGACATATCCAGAGTGCCCCGTGCTTCCAGAGCACAAGCATCAGGCTCTGGCCCTTCCAAGGACAGAAGAGGCGCTGACTGGGAGAGGGGAGGAGGTGGTAGGGAGTGGGGGCAGCCCCAACACTCATAAAGCCTCTTCATCTGAGTGTTTATGAGCTCAGGTCCCTGCGGTAAGCCTTTAAAGTCCAAAGCAGACTCCTGTGTGTTCAGGAGATCCTTTCTGTCTGTGATATGCTGCCCGGCCGGGCTGCACTTGCTGGTCTCCTCCCATATGTCAGCTACTGGGAGATGGAAAAGCGGGTGGGGTGGGGGCTGGGGGGAATGGGAGAATGAATGTGGGGTGGGGTGGGGGTGTGGCTACAGAGTCCAGGTGGCCCTCGCAGGGTTAGGGGGAGAGTGGAGGCTGCCTCTGGGCATGGCTTTTCCAGCCTCCCACAGAACTATCACCTTCCCTGGTTAGCTTCTGCCCAACTCCCTGATGTAGGGGGTCCCAGGGTTCCCAAGCTGTGTCCCAGCCCTTTCTCAATCCAGGGAAAGTATGTGTAAAGTAGGGTTGCCAGAGAAAACACAGGTGGCTCTGTTAAATTTGAATTTCCATTAAGCAGCGAGTGATTTTTTTTAGTATAATTATGTCCCAAATATTGCATAGGGCAGACTTGTACTAAAAAAAAAATCCATTGTTTATCTGAAATTCAAATTTAACTTGGCATCCTGTGATTTTATTTGTTGAATCTGGCAGCCTTCACTTGAAGGGAACCACAATTATTGTTGAAAGTCATTGAGAGTCTTTTCTGTGTTCCAGGCACTGGGCTGAGCCTTTGAATGTGTTCTTTCATTTAAACCTCACCATTACCCAATATCCCAAACTTGGATGATTTTCCTAATACCTTTAAGATGTTTGCCATACCTTTTGCACAACACCTGTGCTATTTTTACAAGTTTTTATTGGAGTATAGTTGATTTATAGAACCTGTACTATTTTTTTAATGCAATTCTTTTATTTAGTTGATTTACTTAAAAAAAAAAAAGGAACACTTAAATCCATTTATTTTTAAAGGAAATTTTGTATCCACTATCACCTGTCATAAATAGATGCAAAATTAAATACAATGTTGTCCTTGTATTCTCTGTTGGAGGCTGAGATATCCGGAGGTATTTTTAACTACTTGTGGGGGGTTCCGGATACTCACTGTGGCTACACTGTTATCTTCAGCGCTCTTAGATCTTCTTCCGCATGGGAAGGAAGAGCCCACCCCCTCCTAGAGAGGCTAGAAATGCTGTGCCCCCTTTGCCAGCCTCCTTTGGCCAGGATATGGGATTACGGTCCATCTGTGGCCCTTGTAATCTGAGTGAAGTTCACTGGAAACTTCTAAGGAAGACTTGCTTCCCTGTTAATGAAACAAGCTCTGGAAGCAACTGAAATGCTCACTGAAGGATGAATGGATAAAGATGTGGTATATATGTATGAAGGGCTTTACCAGTGGCTAAATGGTAAAGAATCTGTCTACAGGAGAGTGGGTAAGAGACACGGATTCAATCCCAGGACTGGGAAGATCCCCTGGAGAAGGAAATGGCAACCCATTCCAGTATTCTTGCCCGGAAAGTCCCATGGACAGAGGAGCTTGGCAGACTATGGTTCACAGGGTCACAAAAGAGTAGGACACAACAGGACAACTGAAAAACAGCAACAATATACATGTAATAGAATATTATTTAACGTTAAAAGAGAGGGAAATCCTGTCATATGCTACAACATGGAAAAACCTCAAGGATGTTATGCTAAGTGAAATAAGCCAGCCACAAAAAGACAAATACTGCATGGTTTCACTTATCTTTATATGAAGTATCCAAGGCAAACTCTTAGAAACAGATAGTAGCGTGGTGGTTGCCAGGGGCTGCGGAGAGGGGAAAATGGGAAGTTGTTCATTGGTTATAGTGTTTCAGTTTAAAAAAAAAATGTTCTAGAGATTAGTTGTATAACATGTACATAGTTACTATTGTATTGTACATCCAAAAATGGTTAAGATGATAAATTTTGTGTTGCATATTTTTTACCACAGTAAAGAAACACTTCGGGATTAGATAGTGCTGATGTTGGAAAAGACTCTGATGCTGGGAGGGATTGGGGGCAGGAGGAAAAGGGGACGACAGAGGATGAGATGGCTGGATGACATCACCGACTCGATGGACGTAAGTTTGAGTGAACTCCGGGAGATGGTGATGGACAGGAAGGCCTGGCATGCTGCGATTCATGGGGTCGCAAAGAGTCGGACATGACTGAGCGACTGAACTGAAGTGAACTGAAGGTTGCACAATATTGTGAACTATTGAATGGTTCACTTTGGTTATTTTATGTGAATTTCACTTAAAGTTTATTTTGTGTTTATCTTAAAATGAGCAAACAAACAAATCCTCATTTGAGCTACTCACAATGTCTTTAATAAGGTCATAGATGCATACGAATCCTGGTGCAGGAGCAGCCATTTTGTAACTGTGAGGGAGCACGCCTAAGGACCACGCCAATCAGATGAAAAGGACAAGGAAGGATGGAAAGGACCTGCGTCTTTGATGACTTCTTTGAGCTGTTGAACTTCCCAGAAAGTGCCCTCCCCTGAAAACTTATGTGAAATAATACATTTTCCTCACTATTTCAATTCAGTTGCTCAGTCGTGTCTGACTCTTTGCGACCCCATGAATCGCAGCACGCCAGGCCTGCCTGTCCATCACCAACTCCTGGAGTTCACTCAGACTCACGTCCATCGAGTCAGTGATGCCATCCAGCCATCTCATCCTCTGTCGGCCCCTTCTCCTCCTGCCCCCAATCCCTCCCAGCATCAGAGTCTTTTCCAGTGAGTCAACTCTTCTCATGAGGTGGCCAAAGTACTGGAGTTTCAGCTTTAGCATCATTCCTTCCAAAGAAATCCCAGGGCTGATCGCCTTCAGAATGGACTGGTTGGATCTCCTTGCAGTCCAAGGGACTCTCAAGAGTCTTCTCCAACACCACAGTTCAAAAGCATCAATTCTTCGGCACTCAGCTCAATTTGAGGGTACTCTTATCGCACCCAGAGCATCCCAACTTGTACAAGTATCAGAGACTTTCTTCTTCAGTTCAGTTCAGTTCAGTCACTCAATTGTGTCTGACTCTTTGCGACCCCATGGATTGCAGCACGCCAGGCTTCCCTG
Source organism: Bubalus bubalis (assembly GCF_019923935.1). Taxonomy (NCBI): domain Eukaryota; kingdom Metazoa; phylum Chordata; class Mammalia; order Artiodactyla; family Bovidae; genus Bubalus; species Bubalus bubalis. The sequence continues at coordinate 78,298,807 of NC_059168.1, forward strand.
TCCATCACTAACCCCTGGAGCTTGCTCAAACTCATTTCCATCGAGTTGGTGATGCCATTCAACCACCTCACCGTCGTCCCCTTCTCCTCCTGCCTTCAATCTTTCCCAGCATCAGGGTCTTTTCTAATGAGTCAGTTCTTCGCATCAGGTAGTCAAAGTATTGGAGTTTCAACTTCAGCATTAGTCCTTCCAATGAATATTCAGGACTGATTTCCTTTAGGATGGACTGGTTTGATCTCCTTGCAGTCCAGGGGATTCTCAAGAGTCTTCAACACCACAGTTCAAACGCATCAATTCTTTGGTGCTCAGCTTTCTTTGTAGTCCAACACTCATATCCATACATTAACTACTGGAAAAATCATAGCTTTGACTATTGAGGGGAAAAGAAGAAAAAGGAACTTCTCACCATGTAATTCATCATCATTTAAGGGTATGCTAACATACTAAGTAAAACAATATATTATAGCCCTCAAAATCTCCTTTGATAAGCATTCCACAATTTAGAAAACTTTGTAGAATTATTTCTCCTATTTTTCAGATGAGAAAATAGCTATGGTGACAAAGCTGAGAAGCTAAATAATATTCTTCACTTCCTAATGAAACCCTGAATTTGCATGTTGAAACTGAAACCATGTATTTTAGGGGAGGAAGAGCAGGTGCATTCTAGCCAGAGCCTTCCTTCCCTCTGAGGGATTCTCTTTGCTTCCCACTGACACCTCTACACTGCCCCCCAGGTTGCTGACCCTGCATCCCCTTGGATGCTCCTTCACTTGGCCCTCTGACTCAGCTGAGATAGGCTGGTACTCTTACCAACATCACGATGAGTCCCAACTGAGACATAAACTGAAACAGAGAAACCAAGGGTCACACACAGCATTGAGCTCCCCCAGCCCACTTCTGAGGCACAGCATTCTTGCTTCCTGGGCTCCAGATCATTCTACCCTGCTCCCCATCTCACACGGTGGCTACTTCACAGAACTGCTGCCCAGGACTCCCCTCAATTCCTGCTGCAGGTCTGCCTCCCTGTAGAAGGTGCCACTCTGCACCCTGATATGTGCAGGTTGGTCTCTTTGTTCCTGGACCCTTTGCTGCCCAAGCCAGGGATTTGTTTCTAACCTTGCCTGTCAGGTGCCTCCATACTCACTTTGAACCTCTCATCCTGTCCTCAGGGCCCGCTCAGCTGCAGCACCCCGTTATTGATCCCATGCAGTAGTGAGCCCTTAACCTTTTAATGCTCATGGCCTTGGTCACAGATCCCGGTTGGCCTCTGAGAGACAAACCATAAAGCAACAGGGAATGAGGAGAGGGGACCATGTGCTCCATTTTCGGAGATGCTCTCTGCGGGGTCCCCCGCTCAGGATTGAAAGGGAGACCCTGCAACTGCTCTACCCCATTCCAGAACCTCCTGGGAAGCGACTGGCACTTAGGGTACAGGAGACTAGCATTTGGCTCCAGGCTTCCCTCTCCGCACTCCAAGTCTCTTCTTCCATAAAAGGTTGCTATACGTATCCTATAGGAGTATCCACATAAAAAGGCTTTGCTTCTATACAATAGCCATAAATTTGAAAACATGTGTGAAAAAAGATCCTCTTCACAACACAATTAAAATTCACAAAAATTTTGGGACCAGTCCTAAAAAGAAATGTAAGGCTGCTGGCGGCTCAGTTGGTAGAGAATCTGCCTGAAATGCAGGAGACCAGGGTTTGATCCCTGGGTCAGGAAGATCCCTTGGAGAAGGGAATGGCCACCCACTCCAGTATTCTTGTCTGGGAAATCCCACAGACAGAGGAGCCTGGGCAGTTCATGGCATCGCAAAGAGTTGGACACGACTGAGCGATTTTCACTTTCACTTAAAAAGAAATAAGAACCTTGCTAGAAGAAAACCACAAAAATTCAATAACATATATAAAAGAAGACCCAAAACAGAGGAAAATACACTGTATCAGGAAATCTCAATATTATGAAGATACCTGTGGTGGAAAAATTATCTATAAATTCAGCACACAGTCCCGATAACCATATCACTAAGATTTCTAATTAAAATTGACAATATTATTATATTATTATTCACAGAGAAGAAAAGTGCATAAGGAAAGACTATTATGCGTAATAGTGAAAACCAGTGAAGGGGACTTTATCCTTCCAGGTTATCAAAACATATTATTAAGTTATAGAATTAAAAACAACATAGGAATAAGTAGACAAATAGACTAATAGAATAGAACAGTGAATACAGAAACAGACCCTTGAATACATAAAAATTTAGTGTATGATAAAGTTGGTATTTCAAATGAGTGAAAAACATTTAATCTAAAATGTTGAGAGAAAGAAATGACTGCAAAAATGAAAATCGTTTGACTCCTACTTTGTATCATTCACAATAAAATTTCTCAGTCAGTTCAGTTGCTCAGTCATGTCCGACTCTTTGCAACCCATGGACTGTAGCACTCCAGGCTTCCCTATCCATCACCAACTCCGAGAGCTTGCTCAAACTCATGTCCATCGAGTCAGTGATGCCATCCAACCATCGCATGCTCTGTCATTCCCTTCTCCTCCTGCCTTCAATCTTGCCCAGCATCAAGGTCTTTTCCAATGAGTCAGTTCTTTACATCAGGTAGTCAAGGTATTGGAGCTTCAGCATCAGCATCAGTCTTTCCAATGAATATTCAGGACTGATTTCCTTTAGGATTGACTGGTTGGATATCCTTGCTGTCCAAGGGACCCTCAAGAGTCTTCTCCGACACCACAGTTCAAAAGCAATAATTCTTCAGCGCTCAGTTTTCTTTATAGTCCAACTCTCACATCCGTACATGACTACTGGAAAAACCACAGCTTTGACTTGACAGACCTTTGTTGGCAAAGTAATGTTTCTGCTTTTTAATATGCTGTCTAGGTTGGTCATAGCTTTTCTTACAAGGAGCAAGCATCTTTTAATTTCATGGCTACAGTCACCATCTGCAGTGATTTTGGAGCCCAAGAAAATAAAATCTCTCACTGTTTCCATTGTTTCCCCATCTATTTGCCAGGAAGTAATGGGACCAGATGCATGATCTTAGTTTTCTAAATGTTGAGTTTTAAGCCAACTTTTTCACTTTCCACTTTCACTTTCATCAAGAGGCTCTTTAGTTCTTCTTTGCTTTCTGCCATAAGGTTGGTGTCATCTGCATATCTGAGGTTATTGTTATTTCTCCCAGCAATCTTGATTCCAGCTTGTGCTTCATCCAGCTCAGCGTTTCTCATGATGTACTTTGCATAGAAGTTAAATAAGCAGGGTGACAATATACAGCCTCGACGTACTCCTTTCCCGATTTGGAACCAATCTGTTGTTCCATGTCCAGTTCTAACTGTTGCTTCCTGACCTGCATACAGATTTCTCAAGAGGCAGGTCAGGTGGCCTGGTATTCCCATCTCTTTAAGAATTTCCCACAGTTTATTGTGATCCACACAGTCAAAGGCTTTGGCATAGTCAATAAAACAGAAGTAGATGTTTTTCTGGAACTCTCTTGCTTTTTTGATGATTCAATGGATGCTGGCAATTTGATCTCTGGTTCCTCTGCCTTTTCTAGATCCAGCTTGAACATCTGGAAGTTCATGGTTCACATACCGTTGAAGCCTGGCTTGGAGAATTTTGAGCATTACTTTGCTAGAGTGTGAGATGAGGGCAATTACGCAGTAGTTAGCACATTCTTTGGCATTGCCTTTCTTTGGGATTGGAATGAAAACTGACCTTTTCCAGTCCTGTAGCCACTACTGAGTTTTCTAGATTTTCTGGCATATTGAGTGCAACACTTTCACAGTGTTATCTTTTAGAATTTGAAATAGCTCAATTGGAATTCCATCACCTCCACTGGCTTTGTTCGTAGTGATGCTTTCTAAGGCCCACTTGACTTCACATTCCAGGATGTCTGGCTCTAGGTGAGTGATCACACCATCATGGTTATCTGGGTCATGAAGATCTTTTTTGTATAGTTCTTCTGTGTATTCTTGCCACCTCTTCTTAATATCTTCTGTTTCTGTTAGGCCCATCCCATTTCTGTCCTTTATTGTGCCCATCTAAAACTCTAGGTTACTTAAAGAGCGAAATATTTTTTTAAAGTACAGGGGCTTCCCTGGTGGCCCAGTGGTTAAGAATCCGCCTGCCAATGCAGGGGACGTGGGTTCAACCCCTGATCCGGAAAGATCCCACATGCGGAGGGCCAGCTAAGCCAGTGAGCAGCAGTTACTGAAGCCCAAGCACCAACAGCCCGTGCTCTGCAATAGACAAGCCATTGCTATGAGAAACCCTCACGCCACAATTAGAGAGTAGCCCGTGCTTGCTGTAACTAGAGAAAGCCTGTGCCCAGCAATGAGGATCCTGTGCAGCCAGTAATAAACAAGCAAACAAAACAAATTTTTAAGTACAAAAGAATTAGAAAAAAATATGAGATTATTTCTTTGGTTTCGTGACAGAATACTTGTGAAATAAAAAATTTTGATATATATATAAATTATTAACAAAAAGCAAATTATTCTAAAATTTATGTGGAATTGTGAAGGAACTAGAATAGCTACAACAATTTTATTTTAAAAATATTAAGTGAGAATTAGCCTACCCAATTTTCAAGACATTATAGAGCAACAGTCATCAAGGCTGTGTGGTATCAGCAAAGGGATAGACACATGGATCAATGAAACAGAACAGAGAATGCAGATACAGACCCACACAAACACACACCACTGATTTTAACAAAGGTGCAACCCAGTAGAGGAAGGTTAGACTTTGAAACAAATTGTGCCATAGGAACTGCACATCCGTAGACAAAGAAATGAACCTTAACCTAGTCCCCACTTCTTATTAAAAAATTAACTCCAAATGGCTCACAAACTTATACGTGAGACATCAAACTATAAAACGTTTAGGGGAAAAAATGGGAGAAGAGTCTTTGGAATCTTGGGCTAAGCAGAATTCTTTGTCTTGACACCAAAGGTACTATCCAAAAAAGGAAGAACTGATAAACTAGACTTCATCAAAATTAAGAATTCTTGCCTTTTGTGAAAGACCCAGTAAAGGGGATAAAAGGAGAAATTAAAGACTGGGAGAAAATATCTATAAAGCACTTATGTCACAGAGGACTAGTATATAGAATATATAAAGACCTCCAAAAACTGAGCATTAAAAAGCAATGAAATTCAAAAATGGACAAAAGACATAAATAGATATTTCACTGAAGAGAATGCAAGCACATGAAAAGATGTTCAACATACTTAGCCATTAGGGAAACGCCTCTTATATCACACAAGATTTCACTACACACTATAGAAAGATCCACCATGAAAAATAGTGAAACCAGTTGCTGAACAGGATGTAAAGAAAGTGGATCACTTAAACTTTGCAGGTGGGAATGTAAAATGGGAGAGCCATTAGAGTACAGTTTGACAATTTCTTACAGAATTAAACATGCAACTATCATTCAAAATAACAATTGTACTTTTGAACAGTCTGCAAATGTTCATAAGCACCTTCTTTGTAACAACTCCAAACTAGAAACAACCCAGATGTCCTGCAAAGCGGGGTACATCCACACCAGGGAATACTCCTCAGCAATAAAAAGGAACAAATTCTTGATCCACACAACAGCTTGAATGAATCTCCAGGGAAGTATGCTGAATGAATAAAGCCCATCTCGAAAGGTTACATAATGTATAATTCCATTCACTGAGCATTCGTGAAATGATAAAATTATAGAAATGAAGATCAGACTAGCTGTTGCCAAAGTTAAGGATAGGGTGGCAGTGGACTGTGGAGAGGAGGAAAGAAGTGGATATGGCTGTAAAGGGTCAATGTGGAAGCTCTTTGTGGTGAGGGAATTATTCTAATACTTGACTCCTGGTTTTGATATTGTATTATAATTTTAAAGATGTTACCTTTGGAGGAAACCAGGTTTTTTTAAAAAAGAGAGTATACGAGATCTCTCTGTGTTATTTCTTTGAACTGCATGTGAATCTACAATTATCTCACGATAAAAAGTTCAATGAAAACAACTACAAAAGAATTGGAAGAAAATATAGTATATTATTTTCATGGATTTATGACAGGGAAAGCTTATGAAATAAGACATTCGACATAGAGGCTGTTAAAGAAGATATCAATAAATTCAACCACATCAAAAAACACCATAAACAAAATGGAAAACAACCAAGAAAAATGTTTTCAGCAAGTTATAGTGTACACATAATTAATATTCAAAATATGTGTTTTCAATTGATATGGAAAAGCACACAAGGCAGAAGGAAATAGGCTAAAGGATATGAAAGGACAGTTCACCAAAGGAGAAATTCAAATGGTCAAGAGACCTATGTTATGCAATATTTCCAATAATCAAATCAAAGTAAATTAAAATGTAAGTTAAAATCTTTTATTCTATCAGACAAACAAAAGAGAAAGTTCGATGAATTTAGGATTGGTGAAGATGAGGGGCCTTCTCATAGTTTGTTGGTGGGAGTATAATTTTGCAGAATCCCTTTGGAGGGCACCTGAAGAATCTGTTAAATGCACTTACCTTTTGACCCAGTAAATCTGTTTCTTGATTCATCCCAGGAGAAACAGTCCTGAGTGCCTGAGGCAGCAGGTAAAGGGCCCTTCCTGCAACTTTCCTTATCACAATCAAGAATTGGAAATGACCTAGCTGTTTGCCCCGGAGGGGATGGTTATGTAAACTCTGGTGCCTCGATTCTTTGGAATACTGTGTGTAGGGCACACTGGAACTAGTAAAAGCAAGTTGCTAAATGATACAGAGAGAATTATAGATACCATTCGTGTAAACATACACACAGTTTCTGGAGATAATTTTCATTTTACATTCATGACCACAAACCTCAAATGATCATGCAACACAACCTGGTAATCCTAAAATGTTTCTCTCGTAAGTTTATTTTCTTTTTCTAAAATTACTATTTTGTGTCTTCTCTCTCCTTGCGTTTCCCACAGCCCCTCTCCACTTCACAGCTAGCTGATGACCTTGCTTAATACTTCAACAAAGAAAAACAATTGAAAATAGAACTATCATGGCTGCGTGCTCAGTCACTTCAGTTGTGTCCTACTCTTTGGAACCCCATGGACTGTTGCCCTGGCAGGCTCCTCTGTCCATGGGATCCTCTAGGCAAGAATACTGGAGTGGGTTGCCATGCCTTCCTCCAGGGGATCTTCCCGACCCGGGGATTGAACCCATGCCTCCTGAGTCTTTTGCATTACAGGCAGATTCTTTACCCACTGAAGTACCTGGGAATCCTATAATTACCAGGGGATCTAGCAATTCCACTTCAGTTTATATACCTGAAAGAATTAAAAGTGGGGTCTCAAAGGCATATTTCCACACCCATGTTCACAGAAGCATTATTTACAATAGCCAAAGAGTAGAAACAAATATCCATTAACACATGAATGGATAAACAAAATGTGGTTTATCTATATAATGAAATATTATTTAGCTTAAAAAAGGAAGGAAATTCTGATACATGCTACCACATGAATGAACTTTGAAAATATCGCCAAGTCAAATGAGCCAGAAGAACAAATGCTGTGTGATTCCATGTATATGAAGTATCTAGAATGGGTGAATTTATACAGACAGATGGTAGAAATAGAGGTTACCAAGGAGTGAGGATTAGGGAGTTTAAATTTTTTTCTTTTATTTATTATTTTTGGCCATATCATGAGGCTTGTGGGATCTTAGTTTCTCCCCCCACCCACTCCTTGGAAGTGAAAGTTCAGAGTCCTAACCACTGGACCGCCAGGGAATTCCTGAGAAGTTAGTATTTAATGGGCACAGAGTTTTGGTTTGGGATGATGAAAGGTTCTGGAAATGGATAGCGGTGACGGTTGCACAACACCGTGAATGGGCTTAATGTCACTCAGATGTCAAAGTAAAAAGGGTTAAAGTGATAAATGTAATGTATGTCTTATCCCCACATGCACACAGAAAGAGGGAGGAGGTTGACTATTAGTCTTTCTTTCTGTTATACAGCAAGACCCACACACCCCACTGTGCTGTGCCTAGTCGCCCAGTCATGTCCAACTCTTTGCAGCCCCATGGACTGTAACCCATCAGGCTCCTCTGTCCATGGGGATTCTCCAGGGAACAATACTGGAGTGAGTTGCCACGTCCTCCTCCAGGGGACCTTCCCAACCCAGGGATCAAACCCAGGTGTCCCACATTGCAAGCAGATTCTTTACTGTCTGAGCCAACAAGGAAGCCCAAGAATACTAGAGTGGGTAGCCTAACCCTTCTTCAGGGATCTTCCCAACCCAGGAATCGAACCTGAGTCTCCTGCATTGCAGGCAGATTCTTTACCAGCTGAACAACCAGGGAAGCCCACACAGCCTACCAGTACAGGTTTAAAAAAACAAAAATACCTTCTTTTCAAAGACATTCCTTCCCCTAGTCAACTCTGTCAGAAAAACAGAGGTCAGAAATAAGACATCTGGTCCTAGGAGCAGATTGCTGTGTTGAAGAATCAGGTCCTCAGAGGGCTTCAGCCGCCAGCCCCTACAGTCTGGATTCGGCACACTGGGTATCCCAGTGATTTCTGCCCATTTCCAGGAGTTCTGCAGGATTTGGAGGGAGCCACAGAGGACCCAGGCCTCCCATGTCCATTGGCACAGCAACAACCAAGACGGTCCCTGTGTGGGCACAGATGACCAAACTTCTGCCAGCAAATAAGTCATGGCAGGGCAGCCTATGGGAGATCTGACAGTTGATGGCTTGTCGTAGACCAGTCTCTGGCCTCCACATGTCCAGGTTTTTAGCCTGCCCCATGCAGCTGAGGTTTGCATGAGGATCTGCCAGGCAGCCTCTGCAAAACAAACTAAGCCATGAAAACTAAATGGCCTTTGGCTCCTGAGAAGATTTTATACATCCCGCCAGACTTTCACAGCCCACATCTTCTGCCCGCCAACATATGCTTTAGGAAAAGCAAGAGCAGTAAATCAAATTGATCTCATGAAGTTCCCCTCACTTAATGGAGCACATGTACTTCATCAAAAATGGCTACAAGGCGAGAGACTTTTAAGTGAACCTCATTTCCCCACCGATTTTCAATCTAAAATCAGCAATGTGTTCTTCTGGAGAAAAAAAAAAATAATTGGCCATTTAGACATGATTTCAACGTCCCTCCCCCAGCTTTATTAAGGTATAATTAACAAATAAAATTGTGTATTTTTAAAGTGTACAGCATGGTGACTTGGTATAAATACACATTGTGAAGTGATTACCACAGTCAAGTTAATTAACACATCCATCAGCTCACAGTTAAATTTTTTTAGTAGTGAGAATGCTTAAGATCTATTATCTTAGCAAATTTCATGTATATAGTAGTGTATTATTAACCAGTCACTATGCTGTACATTAGATCCTTAGAATTTTTCATCTTATAATTGGAAGTTTACAACATTGACTTATATCTCCCTCCCTCCTCCTCACCCTCCCCCATCCCCCAGCCCCTAGTCTCTTGTTCTATGAGTTCCATCTTTTTTTTTTTCTACATATAAGTGATACCATAAATTTTGTCTCTGTATGGCTGCTTGTCACTTAGCATAATACCTTCCAGGTTCATTCATGTTTTCACAAATGGCAGGATTTCCTCTTTTTTATGGTTGAATAATACTCCTTTGTGTGTGTATAACATTTTCTTTATCCATTCATCTGTCACCACTAAGGTTATTCCATTTCTTGGCTGTTATAAATAAGGTCGCAATGAAATAGGAGTGCAGATATCTTTCTGAGATACTGATTTTATTTCCTTTGGATATATACTCAGAAGTGCTATTAATTTGTTGAACTGCCATATTGGAAAACATACTGGCTGCACCAATGTGTATTCCCACCAATTGTTTACAGAGGTTCCCTTTTTTCCATACCCTCCCTAACAGTTGTCACTTGTCCTTTTGGTCACAGCCATCTTGACATGTTTGAAGTGATATCTCTTTGTATTTGCATTTTCTTGATGATTGGCCATTTGTGTGTTTTCTTTGGAAACGTGTCTACTCAGGTCCTTGGCCCATTTTAGAAACAGATGACTGCTTTTAAAATAAGATTTCTTTTGTTGATTCCTGACTCTTTTTCTGTCAGTTTACCTGAGTGTTTTATGATGAAAATGGCAGCTCAGAAAGGCTTGATCTCTCTAAGACTTGCCTGACCATTTGCTCATCCATCACACATTTATTGAACACCTATAATGTAACTGCCACTAAGCATGTTATGATGAGCAGACCCAGTACAGTTGTTGCCTTCATGGACCTTATAGTCTGTGGTAAAGGTGGATGTTAGACAAATGATATAAATATATATACATACAAGAAAAAGTAGGTTAGAAATCGGACCATTTAGCAAGGGCAATGTGACCCAGAGAAGGCTGAACTGAGGAAGTAAAGTGTGAGCTGAGGTCTGAAATAATGATTCATTAATTTATTCATTCATTCTCTTGACAGATTTTGTTCTCCTTTTTATTTTTTAAATTATAAAAGTATGATAACATTTACAGGAGACTTGAAAAATACAGAACAAAGCTACATATAGTTCCAGTATATATTACAATTATTTTTTAAGTAGATAAATTAAGATTTTTAGTTGGGGGCTGGTGCACTGGGACGACCCAGAGGGATGGAATGGGGAGGGAGGAGGGAGGAGGGTTCAGGATGGGGAACACATGTATACCTGTGGCGGATTCATTTTGATATTTGGCAAAACTAATACAGTTATGTGAAGTTTAAAAATAAAATAAAATTAAAAAAAAATTAAAATCAAACTCTCAAAAAATAGCAGAATGAATATAGAGAAAAGTAGAAGGATACAGTAGACCTGAAAAGACCATGAACCAATTCAACATATGATTCATACAGTTTTCATACAACAGTAGGATACAAATTCTATTCAAGTTCCCATAGACTGTAAACTAGGAGACATTGGAACATATCCAGGGATATAAAAAAGGTGCAAAAATTTCACGGTCTTGACAGATCTTTATTGACTGCTGATTATGCTCCAGGCACTGTTCTAGGTTTTGGGGATGCAGTGGTGAACCAGCCATGCAGAGTCCTTGCCCTCGTGAGCGTCCCTCTAGTCACAGTTGCTGAGGGTCATGAGAAAGGCCATCAGAGGGAAAGCAGGGGCCAAGGGCCTGAGACAGAAAGGAACATGGAATCCTCAGGGACAACCATGGCCTGTCTGGCTGGAGCCCTGGGAGGAAGAGAAGGGCAGTTCCAGATGAGGCTGGACTGGTAGACAGGGTCCTAGACTAGAGCCTATGACTTAGGATGCCGGTAATGCAATCATCAGAACACTTCCACGTTAACTATTTCTTTCCCCAACACAGCCCGATGCTTTTTTTAAAAATTTTTAGTTTGTATTCAGGTATAGCGGATTAACAAAAAATGTTATGATAGTTTCAGGTGAACAGAAAGGCACTCAGCCACACATATACAATGTATCCATTTCCTCCCATACCCCACTCCCATCCAGGCTGCCACATAACACTGAGCAGAGTTCCATGCGCCATACAGCAGGTCCTTGTTGGTTATCCACTTTAAAAATAGCAGTGTGTACATGCCTGTCGCAGACTGCCTAACTATCCCTTCTCCTCTTCCTTCCCTCTAGCAACCATCAGCTCATTCTCAAGGTCTGTGAGCCTGTTTCTATTTTGTAAGTTCATTTCTATCATTTCTTCTTAGATTCCACATATAAGGGATGTTATACAATATTTCTCCTTCTCTATCTGACTTATTTTACTCAGTACGACACTCTCTAGGTCCATCCATTATGCTGCAAACAGCATTGTTTTGTTCTTTTTAATGGCTAAGTAGTATTCCGTGGTATGTAGTATTCCATCGTACCACATCTTCTTTATCCATTCATCTGTCAGTGGACATTTAAGTTGCTTCCATGTCTTGGCTGCTGTAAACGGTGCTGCAATGAACATTGGGGAGCGTGTATCCTTTCAGATCTGTTTTTCTCCAGGAGTAGGATTGCAAGGTCATATGGTACAGCTTGTTGCTTTAAAATTTTTTTAATCGTATTTAATTAGTTAATTAATTTATTTGGCTGCTTCGGGTCGTAGTTCGGCACATGGGATCTTTGTTGCATAATTTGGGATCTTCTGCTTTGTGCTTGGGCTTCATAGTTGCGGCACATGGGCTTAGTGGCTCTGCCGCATGTGGGATCTTAGTTCCCATGGGTTGAACCCACGTGCCCTGCACTGCAAGGCAGATTCTTAACCACTGGACCACTAGAGAAGTCCCTAACCCATTGCTTTTATGCCCATTGGTAATGGTGGCTTGCTGGGCTTGGCAAAGTGCTGATGGCTTCAAGTGTTTTCTGATGAATTGGGTTTTGCTTTGCCACGTGCTTGTATGACCGATGGCAGCAGCCTCAGCAAACCAGATGCCACAACATGGACCCTCTGGACACCCACATTCCCTCGATGTTTTTTCTGTGTAGTTCCTTTGAGATCGTTTACTTGATTTAACAATCCTACTCACTAACCTGTGTCTGTGAGAAAGTTATACAACCTCTCTGAACTTCACATTCTTCACTGTCTTCCAGGGGATAATACCTCAACTGTGAGGCTGTTGGGATGACTCACTGAATAAAATTTCGAAAATCCATGTAACATTGCCCAGCACAGTACCCGGAACTCAGTAGATGGGCATCACAAATGTTATTTCCTCTCATTTATCCCTTATTTAATTGGGAGTTTTGTTAAGTGAATTTTCTTTAAGCAAGGGATGTCTGTTCTCAAATTACAGTAACTGCTACTTTCCGGGGCAAGAGGTTGTTAACAAGACTTCCTCTGGCAATAGTTCGGGACCAGCCAGGGAAGATGAAGAGGGTCCTTTTTGAGTTATTAGGGTGACTCCATCCTGTAACAAAGCAGCAGCAATGATAAAGCCCAGGCCTTTGTCTTCCCTCTTTCATGGGGAGCAAAGTCATATGTATGTGTGTATGTATGTGGGAGCATGTCACGTGGCCGAGCCAGCACTTTAAAGCCCCTGCCTCTGAACACTGATCTCAAAACAAAATAATTGCATGCAGACATTCCTTTTGATCACATTCTAATACCGATTTACAACTCTGCTTCCTTGTAACTCCAAAGAAAGCCCTAATCATGGAACACATACCAAAAATTAGAATTTTGGCTGTGTAGGCGTGGATGTCTCTAAGCGTGTATTTGTAGAGGGGCAGTAAGCAGTGGTTTTTTTTAGTGTTTAATTCTCCCCTAAATTAAGGTCTCCATGTGGCTAGTGGGATATTTTCAACTGAATGGCTCAGTTGAGCACTGGAGGCAGAAGACAACTTTTTTGTGGTTTGCTCGAGGCCAGGCAGTTTTTCCATTCTGTTCTTTTATTATGATCGTGATTACTTCATTACCTACCCCTGATGGGGTTTCTTTGGGTCCCAGTCTGTTTTTAATAAGAAACAGACTGAAAACAAAGTTTCGGTTGTGTTTGAAATCTTCAGCTTTCCCCCCCTTCCTGAAATAATAGGTTAAAATTTTTATTTGTCTTCTGAGGTTCTGAGGTTGGCTCAGAAATGCTCTGACCCAAGTCCTCTGGGGCACTTAAGACGCCACCATCCAATGGAGATTCTGGGGCTCTGCCCTCATTTACTGAATCTGAAGCTTTAAGGGGAGGCTCATGGACCTGCACTTCTAGCAGATATTCTGGGTGATTCTTGTGACAATGAACATTTGAGAACAGGGTAAAGGAGGAGAAGCCCATCAGCAGCATTTCTTTTTAATTGTGATATAATTCAAATGCCGTAAACTTCACCATTTGGAAGAGAACAATTCAGTGGTTTTTAGCATAGTCGCAAGGCTGTGCAACCATCGCCACTCTCCAATTTCAGAGCATTTCTAACCTCCCTCAAAGAAACCCCATACCTATTAGCAGTTAGTCCCAGTTTCCTCCTCCCTCAGCCTCTGGCAACCACGAATCTATTTTCTGTTTCTACAAATTTGCCTGTTCTGGACATTTCATATAAATGATATCATACGATTTATGACTTTTTGTGTCTGGCCTCTGTAACTTAGCATATTGTTTCCAAGGTTTATTCATGTTGTAGCATGTGTTAGCACTTTGGTTCTTTTTGTTGCTGAGTAATATTCCACTATATGGAATATCTTGTTCATCCATTAATCAACTGATTGTTAATCAATATTTGCCAAGTACTGTTTATGAGCAAGATAGTCTGCTGGGCTGCCCAGGGGTTGAGGATGAGTTCTCTAGTAGTGCAAGGAATCAAGAAGAGGGGATGGGGACCATAGCATCTGGCACAAAGCAGGATGAATGAATGAATGAATGAATGGAGAGACCACACACAGGAAAAGAAATTAACTTGGAGAGGCAGCACGGTGCCCAGCTGGGTTGTGAAGGTGCTGCCCAAGTTCAGGACCAGCAGTGAGAGTCACTCAGCCAGGTGTGGCGGCCTCTGCTGCAAGTTGGGTCTGAGCCCTGGGGTCCCAGAGAAGCATCAGACATGCCCCAGCTCACAGAGCTCATAGACTATGAAAGAGGCAAGACATGGACCCAGATTACAGGATAATAATACAGGGTAGTTGTGGAGGGAGTGGACAGGGCAGGGTAGAGGGAGAAGCCCTTTGGGCTCAGGGGTTGGAAAAGGTGAAAGAGGAGGCAGCAATGGAGCTGGACTTGGCAGCTTGGGTGGGGCTTGCATGGGTGATAGACAAGGGGAACAAGTTACCAGGAAAGTCAGGGACAGAGCTAGACTCGGGGACAGAGTTCTGGGACACCTGTTTTACTCCAGTCAATTGTTCTCAACTCTGACTGCACCTCAGAGTTATTCGAGGGCTTAAAAAAAAAAAAAAAAAACCCAAAGGCTGGGCCCCACCCCTGGAGAGTCTGTTTTAATTAAATTGCTTTCAGGCGAGCACAGGCAGCAGTATTTATTAAAAGCTTCCCAAGTGATTCTAATGAGCTGCCAGAGAGAGTTAAAAACCACTGACTCAAAGACTCAAGGAGAAACAGTTGGACGTGAGCCTGGAGCGTTAGGTGGGGAGTGAACCGTAGGCAAGCTGACCACATCATTCATTGTCCAAACTGGGACATCTTTTGCAAGAAAAGGAGGTGCTATTAATCATTATGCCAGGACAGCAGGTATAACCTAGCCTACTTCAGACAAGCTGGACTGTGTGGTCACCCTAACCCCAGAGGACCCTGAATGCAGATTATGGTATTTGAACATCACCTCATTACAAGTGGGAGCCATTGAAGGTTCTGGAGCAGAACACTGACACCCAATAGAACTGATGTTTTAAGAAGATTAAGGAAGCAGCTGGCTGGGAAAGATTGGAAGGGAGAGGAATCAGGGGAGGACTGAACAGGGAAATGAGAAGGCAGATAAGGTATAGTATGAGACACACCCCGTGACCCCTCCAAATAAAAATGGCTCACTTGGGACTTCCCTAGCAGTCCAGTGGTTAAGACTCTGTGCTACTCTTGCAGGGGGCTCAGGTTCGATCCCTGCTCCAGGAACTAAGATCCCACATGCCCTGCTACAACCGCCCACCTCCTCAAAAATGGTGCACTTGCTGGACGGGGGCTGGTTCAAGGCAATTTCTTTGCCTCCTCCTCCTCCTACTTAAAAATTCTGAAATAGCCATGGGTTAGAAGTAGGGGCAGGAGAAGGCAATGGCAACCCACTCCAGTACTCTTGGCTGGAAAATCCCATGGACGGGGAGCCTGGTAGGCTACAGTCCATGGGGTCGCACAGAGTCGGATACGACTGAAGTGACTTAGCAGCAGCAGCAGCAGAAGTAGGGGCAGCAGGGGCTTCCCTACCACCCTAAGTAGCCTGGCATAAGGAGGTCCCCTGAGGGCTGTTTGCAAACTTCCTGCTGCTTATTTGTGAACCATGAGACTACTGCCTTGGTGCCTGGCCTAACCTGCAGTATCCAAGCCACTCCCTGGTGAGTTTCTACCTCTCAGGGAGACCCTGAGCTTCCAGATCAGCGGGAGGTGTTGTTGTCCAGGCACCTTCTCTCTTTTTGTCTCGCCAGGTGGAGCTTGTCAGGTGAGAGGTACACCTGTCCCACCCAGTTTGAGGCCCCAAAACTGGGTGTGTTTGGCGATGATCATGAGAATTCAGGTCATCACTGTGCGTGGGTGTATCTTTGCCCCAAACTGTCGCCTGGACAGGCAGCACCAGGGCAGGCCCCTGCCCTCTGTGTCCCCTGACCCCTAAAGCAGAAAGTGTTGGCCCAGCTGGAGTGGCTTCCCTGGTGGGCTCAGCAATAAAGAATCCGCCGGCAATGCAGGAGACACCGGTTCGATTCCTGGGTGAGGAAGATCCTCTGGAGAAGGAAATGGCAATCCACTCCAGTGTTCTTGCCTGGAGAATACCATGGACAGAGGAGCCTGGCGGGCTATAGTCCATGGGGTCACAAAGAGTCAGACATGACAGAGCGACTGAGCACACGTGCACACAGACCAGGAGAGGGGCAGACCTGGGGAGGCACGACCCTAGCAAACTTTGCAAGATCATTTTCCATAGAGACACCTCAGTGCTGCACCAGAAGCCACGGAAATCAGGACCTTTTGATTTTCCACTTTCTCTCCATTTGCCATTTGTAATTAGAATTACTCACAGGACTAAGTATGCCTCTGATTTCCTTGGGGGTTGGGTGTGGAATGGTGGGTGTGGAATGAGGCTTCCTGTTCATATGGGCATATGGAGCCCAAGCAATTATTGAATAAATAAGAGTGACTGAATTTATGCCCCAGACTGGTAAAGTGTGTTTACTTAGGATAAAGTCCAGAAAGTTATACAACGAAAAGTCATTATTCATTGCCTCTGGTTGGTAAGATATCAGGTGATACCGTTCTTTTTCCTTTTCATTCATCTGTATTTTCTGTTTTCTTTTATTTTTTTCCTGTAGTGATTGTGTAATTACTTGAGTTATTGTAAATGCTTTTACAGTGGCTCAAAAAGTAATTATTATCTAGAGGCTCCAAGAAAAGGCTGCATGATGTCTGTTTTTATCTGTTCCAGGAGGTGGAGAAGGATATTTCATGTTTTAGAGTTCTCTTAATCCCGCGTGATTAAAATAGAAAAGTTAGGGGCCTACTGGTGTATATTCAATTGTCTGGAAAGAATCAATTAGCAGAATCCACCTAGCAGAGTTTGATTTGCAGTGATAGGAGAAACCAAGCCAAAAGTGGAAAGGAGAAGAGAAGGTCCAGATGGGGCCAGGTGTGGAGCACGGTTTCCAAGTCTCTGAGGGCTGCCCTGGGGCAGAGGGAGCCCAGGGCTCCTAAAGAGCAGGAGGCACAAGGGCTGAAACCTCAGGCAGGCCATATAAGGAAGGCCTTCCCAGCACATCTATGAATGGAATGTCTCAGGAGATGTTGTAATGAAATGACCTCTAACTTCAACAGACAAAGATGCTTTGTCTGCTGGTTATTATGTCATCTTAAACATGACACGAGAGGAGTGAGGATGAGCAGTAAAGAGAGAAAATATAAGAACAATTGATCCAGCCAAGAGGCTCCAGAAAAAGAAGACAATTAGGGCACAGGTGACGCCCATATCATGCACGTATGCAAATTAGAAAAGGGTGTCCTGAGTGGATGGATGGCCCCATCCACTCGGGACAAGGGTGAGGGGAATGCGAGCTGGATTTTATCCTTCCACTGGCTTCTTCATCCAGCTGTTCAGTTAATAGCCTATGCGTTTGTATATGGAGGCCCATGGAAAGGTGGCTGCAGGACAGGCATGGATGACAGTCCACAAGTGACCTCAGCCAGCCCTGGGGGTACGAGCTTAAGATGTGGCACTCCAATGAAGAGGCCAGCCTTGCGCATGGCATGGCACAGGGCCCATTGGAGCCCGCTGAGGTCCAGAGAAGGGTTCTAAGGTTAATGGCAAGCTGGGTGTAGGCTCCTGCCTGCCATTGCAGGAGATGTAAGAGATGCGGGTTCGATCCCTGGGTGGGTTAGATCCCCTGGAGAAGGGCATGGCAACCCACTCCAGTATTCTTGCCTGGAGAATCCCATGGACAGAAGAGCCTGGAGAGCTATAGTTCATGGGATCACAAAGAGTCAGACACGACTGAAGTGACTTCACACACACACACACACACACTCACACACACATAGTGTGAGGCAGGGAAACTGAGGTCGAATCCTATCTGCAGGCACAGAGGCAACATGGCAAATGGACAGAGGCAAAGGATGAACGATGTGCCTTTGGGTCTATCCATCCCAATAGGATACATCTCTGGTCACGAGGCTCATTTAAGACCCCTCTGGATTGTCCTGTTTGCAGAAGTCCTGCTGGGTTTGGCAGGAGGGGATCACAGTCAGGACAGACAGAATGGGCTCTTGGGGCCATTGGTGAGTCCCACTGGGTCCAGGACTGGCAGGTGCTGACTAGGTACCAGACCTGCTCATCACTTAGCTATTCTTTATGGCGTTTCCAAACTTGAGTGTGTATTCTCACCAACCTCTCCTTCAAAGTGTCTGATTCTGTGGGTCTGGGGTAGAGCTAGAGGATTTGCAATTTGTATTTCTAGTAAGTTTCCAGGTGTTGCCGATGCTGCTGAACCAGCGATCACTCTTTGAAAACCACTGCTCCACAGATGTTCTTACCTCCTGGAGCACAAGGCATTCCCCGAGGACTGGCAGACATTCGCCTCCTGTCTACCTCTCCTTGTCACCTCTAGGTGCTTGGAGGGTCCCCTCACCTGTGATCCCTGTATTTGGCAGGATTTTACCTGCTTCTACCCTTCTATTCTTTTTTTAAATTGTATTTTATTTTTAACTGAAGGATAATTATTTTACAGTATTGTGATGGTTTCTGGCATACATCAACATGAATTAGCCAAAGGTATACCTATGTCCCCTCCCTCTTGAACCTTCCTCCCACCTTCCTCCCCATCCCACCTCTCTAGGTTGTCACAGAGCACCAGCTTTGGGTTCCCGCGTCATATAGAAAATTCCTGCTGGCTAACTATTTTACGTATGGTAATGTGTATGTTTCAATGCTACTCTTTCAAATTATCCCACCCACTCTTTCCTCCACTGTGTCCAAAAGTCTATCCTTTATGACCGTGTCTCCTTTGCTGCCCTGCAAATAGGTTCATCAGTATACCATCGTTCTAGATTCCATATGCATGCATTAATATATGATATTTGTCTTTCTCTTTCTAACTTACTTCACTCTATAATAGGCTCTAGGTTCACCCACCTCATTAGAACTGACTCAAATGCATTCCTTTTTACAAGCTAAGTAATATGCCATTGATTCCATTGTGTATACGTACCACAACTTCTTTATCCATTCATCTGTTGATGGACATCTAGGTTGCTACCGTGTCCTGGCTATTGTAAATAGTGCTGCAATTAACACTGGGGTATGTGTGCTACCCTTCTATTCTTGACTTTCTCTGAAAGGACTGATGTTTGTGAGGAAGGGCTGGCCACTCCCCACGTGGGTGGTGGGAAGGGGTTGGCTGATCCTCAGTTTCTAGATGGCAGCCAAGGTCCCCAGGGATGCTAGGCCCTGGTTTTCAGCCTCCCCCTCCCCAGGCAGATGTGAGGGGGGACTGGCAGAGCAGTGGTTGTTCCCCTGACATCCCTGATGGAGCCCTAAGTCAACCCCTTTCAGTCAAAGAGACAAGTTCTAAAGCCCTCAGACTTCGAACTGGAACTGACTTCTTGGGCCCTCTGAGGGTCTCTGTTTCCCCAGATCGTAGCGAGGCTGCCCCATCTCCCTCAGATCCTTTCGAGCTCCAGCCGTCCTGACTCGGAGGAAGAAGATGGATGAGAGGAAAGAGAAGCTTCAGGAGGGTTTGCTGGGCGGGGTGGGCGATGGTGACGTCAGCTGTGGTAAGCCAGGCCTGGGAAGGCAGTGTGAGTCACTGGGCACACTGGGGCCGGGCTGGGAGCAGGGGAGGCTTTCACGGGGAGTCGTGTGAGTGAACCACTGCTGAGAAGGCTGGGCTGGCAGTGGCGCTGGGGTTTGGGACCAATGAGGCTGCCCGAGGGTGTCATTAGTCTCTGGCCTGGGGGAAGGGGGCGGTGGGCCACCCCAGCGCTCCTGTTGGATCTTGGGCTCTGGAGAACGTCAGACTGATGGGAGTGGCCGCCCTTCAGTGATGGCTCTGGGCCCTGACCCAGACTGTGTGGGTGATTTAGGGAGGCCCTGCTGGAAAGTTCCCACCTGCAGGGAGCCCTCCCGGTCCTGCCCCACCCTGACCCTCCAAGTTGCAGCTCCGGTCCTGGGGCAGCTTCACACACTCCTCCGCTGGTCTCAGTGCCTTGAAGGCCAGGCTCAGGATGTCCCCCCTTTCGCACCCCACCCCCAGCATTGTTTAGCACAGTGCCGGGCACACAGTGGGGACCCACAGACAGGCAACTCCTCCGTTTAGTCCAAAGGCTACTTGGAAAGAGCAGGAGGTGAAGGCTCAGGGTCTGATCCACCCCACTCCATCCCACCCCTGCCCTGCTTGTCCCCTCTCTGCCCCCTGTAGCTTTTGCTGAGACCCCTGGTGCTTTGCCACACTGCTCACCATGCTGAGATGGGTGGGCCACATCCATGTGGAAGGACCTCAGCCTCCCAAACACACACCGGGTGGACTTACCCCATGCTCCAGCCTCTCCAAGACCAAGCAGCCTTGTGTGAGGCTTTCTGTCTCTCACCGGGAGAGGCACCTCATTTCTGATCAGCTCTGGCATGGCCAGCTGTGTGCTCTGGGTGTCCCTTTTCTTCTCCAGTGCTGGCCCCCTCATTGGAGAATTAGGAACATTCTTGTGCCACAGACAGGAGCTCCACCAATGCTTCTTTGCTGTTGTTATTGGAGATCCCAAGAGCAGGGACCAAGGGTGCCTGTAGCCTTGCCTTTCTGGGGTGGGTGGGGGAAGAAGGGAGCTGGGCCCAGAGTTCTGGGGAGCTGTTGGGGGAGGGGAGCGTGCAGGCCGTCTTTGACCCTTGAGAGAGGAGAAGGAGGGTAATGGGAAGGAACCCGAGGCCGGTGGGGAGGGGGGCGCAGAGGGGCTCCCAGACTTGCTCAGACCACATTTGGGAGACGCAGTGACCCCTTTGCAGGGGCTTCTGGTCAGGCAGGGGCCCGCTTGGGAGGTTATCTGAGGGCACAGGAAATATCTGGAATCTATGGGAATAGAAACTCAGGTCAGAGGTCACCTCAAATTAAAATGTAAAAAGCCCCCGCTGTGTGAAGGGAATCAAAGGAGGTGAAGACGTCTGCTCTTCCGGAGGCTCCTGAACCCAGATGTTAGCGGTTAACATTCTTCTGGGGCCAGACAGTAGGCACGGAGAGCAGAGAGCAGTTCTGGGAGCCCGAGGGATGGGAGCAGCCAGGGGCCCATGTGGCTCCTCGCATTCCATCTACCCCCTCCCACCCCGCCCCCCAGACCAACTGCCGACACTGACCCCAGGATTCACTTGAGCAATGCTGGGTGCTGTGGGGACATGGGCGCTCTGGGGTCCAGGGCCTCCCGGGGCCCTCACTCTGGGCCGGCTGCTTCCTGGAGTGAAACAGGATCCGGACCTGCTCTGGTCTGAGCCAGGGCAGCTTGTTAGCCGGAAGCCCGGCCCCTTCTGATTTACGGTCTGGAGCCCCTCATCCCAGGGCTAGGGTCTTTTGATCTGAGCCCAGAGTCAGGGACAGGGAATTCCTGGGTCTTAATTGGCATCAGCCAGGCTGATACTGACCAGGTCTCCATCCCAGCCCCCAGCCCCCAGCCCCCGCCTCCATGAAAGATGCCGATGGGGGTGTGGAGGGGGCTTCGGAGTGGGGACAGAGGGTGTTGGGAGTTTGTTTCCACTCTGGGACCTCATGGGCACAGAGACCAGGGCAAGAATTAATAGCTCCAAAGGACCATCCTCCCTGCAGCCCCTCCCCAGCCTTGACCCACCCCTGACCTTGACCCTGACCCCTTCCCTCCCCGTCTAGTCTCACCTCACCTGGACCAAGTGTAGTGCAAAGGGACTTTGTAGGGGTGGGGTCGCGGGCGGTAACCTGGGAGCTGGGAAGGCTGTCTGCCTCCAGGGCCTGCAGAGGAGGGTGGGAGCAGGCTGGGACGCTCTCCTGTCTCTCCAGGGTGAGGGGATGCTCTCCCAACAACTCTGCGGTGTCTGAGTTGAGCTCTGAATTGGAGGAACAGACGAGGGAAGCCCGGTTGTCCCAGGACTGGGGAGACAGGAGCTGACCCTTTGACGCCCTGGCACTCTGTGGCCAGGTTGCTGCCTTTCCCACGGGATGCCCTGCCCCCTGACGTCTAGGGAGCTAGGCGGTTTCCGGTGGGTCCGAGACCTTCAGCATCACCCAGGAGAATTGCTTCTGTTCACTTCCGCAGCCTGGGTGTGTCTCCTGGGGGAGTCTCCCAGGTTCTCTGCCGGGTCAATGGTTCCTTTCCCTGCTCTTCCATTGAGGCAGAAGGACAAGGATGTGCTAGAAACTCAGAAATTTGAGCAGAGTCTCGGCCCTGCCACTGCCTGCCTTTATGACTGCTCTCTTCCCCGTTCTGGGTCTATTTCTCCATCTGTGAAGGGACAGGTTTTGGAGACCAGAGGACCCTAAGAATCCTGCCAGTTCTAGATCTTTGTGAACAGTGACTTGTAGGGGCCGAGAGCAGGGGGGCCCCCAAAAAGGGTGCAGAGGGCTGTCCCCACTCTGGACACCTGGGCTTGTCCTGATATAGCCTCTCTAGGGAAGGGGTTTTAGCCCCTCAGAGACACCCATCCCCTTTGAGCTCTGGCCCAGGCTCCCTGGTGCCTTGGTGCAGGCCTGGCTTCTCCAGAAAGTGGGTGAGGAAGGCAGGGGAGGAGGCGCCAGAGCCACACCACACCATCGAAACCAGGTCAGCCTCCTGCTGTTCCCAGCTATTATCCCAGCGAAACTGGGAGAGCACACACCTGGGGCCATTGCTCAGCGTCTCGGGTTTATGATCCTGAGCCCAGGAAAGTATGAGTTCATCCCCGCTGCTCCTGCCTCTCCTCTGGGCCTCCACGTGGCCCCTGCCAGGCTGGCTGTGGGTACCACATCCCAGAAGGCACGTGCTTCCTCCACCCCCAGCCTGCTCTCCTCAGCCCCTCGGGTGCAGTTACAGGGGGGCAGCTGCCAGCACCCTGAGCTGGTCTGGGGTGGGCTGGGAAGGCCTGCTGAGGCAGAGGCTCTCAGGAGGGCAGGACTGGCCTCGAATCTCCCCCAGGACTGTCTCAGAGCTGGGGACATGCAAGCCTCTCTCCTTCACAGACTGGCCTTAGCTGGAAACTGGTCACAGAAGATTCCTAGCTCTCCTGGCTTCCTGGGTGTTCCTGGAAGTCCTTCCACACTTCTGCATCCTAGAAGACGGCCTTCCCGTCCCTTCTTCTCTCCCTACCTAGTCTCCCTTTTTGCTCTGGGCCCTGACTCCACATTGTGGCACCAAAGCCCTCATCCCAGTAGGATGGTGATGTCACAGGACAGATAGACCTGGGGGAGGTGAGGGGAGCAGGGCCCACCTCCCTGGAAGCTCTGTGAGCATCCCATCACAGCGATGCCCTTTCATCATCATTTCTGTTAGGTTAGTATTGAACTCCTGGACTAATGCTCTAGCAATTAAAATCTTGTCTCTCCTACTTCCACTTCTGGAAGCTATGTCATCTTCCCAAGTTGTAATTGCTGTTAGCTCTTCTGTTTTCCTTATTCTTCATATTATCTTAATAATTTGTATTTATTTATTTGGGCTTCCATGTGGCACTAGTGGTAAAGAACCCGCCTGCCAATGTAGGAGACATAAAGAGATACAGGTTCTATCCCTGGGTCAGGAAGATCCCCTGGAGGAGGGCATGGCAATCCACTCCAATATTCTCACTTGGACAATCCGGTGAACAGAGGAGACTGGAGGGCTACAGTCCATAGCGTCGCAGAGAGTTGGACATGACTGAAGTGACTTAGTGAGCAACTTTGGCTGTGCTGGGTCTTCATTGCTGTGTAGGCTTTTCTCTAGTTTGGCTTCTCTTGTTGTGGAGTGTGGACGCTTGGGCGCATGGGTTTCAGGAGTTGTGGCACGTAGACTCAGATTGCAGCTCCTGGGCTCTCAAGCACAGGCTCAACAGTTGTGATGCACGGGCTTCCCAACGTATGGATCTTTCTGGATCAGGGACTGAACTCATGTCTTCTGCATAGGCAGGTAGATGCTTTACCACTGAGCCACCAGGCCAACCGTCCTCTCTATTATTTTAGTAAGACTGTGGGGGAAAAGTGAAACTGGATGTGTGTGTTTAAGCTGTCATTTAACCCGAAACCCTTAGCTGTTCTTTTCTTCAAGCCCCTGCTCTCCCAGGCATGTCTGCTTGGGGGTGGGAATTCTTGGCAGCCCTCTCTTCTCACACCCAGCCTCCCACCTTGCCGCTTGGGTGCCTTCTGCTTGATGCTTCATCACCCCCTCCCATCTCCAAGCCCTCAGGTCGCCGTGGGGTCCAGGCAACACCCCAGAGTCTTCTCAGGTCCTGGTCTGAGCCATCCGGCCTTCCCACTCTCCTCTCTCTCCATCCAATCTGTGTCCTGGGCCCCTCTTGCCTACTCAGAGAGGCCGTCAAGGTGCTGGACCAGAGACCAGTTGACAGGTTTCTCCCTGAAAGCAGCTGGGCCTGCAGTTTAAGGAGGCAAGGAGCCCCTGGCCATGCTGCCCCTTCAGAGGAAGAGCAGGTGTGAGTTGGGGGGGGCGGGATACAGGGGATGAAGGTGAGTGGAAGGAGCAGATGCTCTGCAGGGCCAGGCCACCCACCTCACCCACCTGGCTTCAGCACAGCTATGCTCTTTTTCCAGTAGTCATGTATGGATGTGAAGAGTTGGACTATAAAGAAAGCTGAGTGCCAAAGAATTGATGCTTTTGAACTGTGGTGTTGAGAAGACTCTTGAGAGTCCCTTGAACTGCAAACATATCCAACCAGTCCATCCTAAAGGAAATCAGTCCTGAATACTCATTGGAAGGACTGATGCTGAAGCTGAAACTCCAATACTTTGGCCACCTCATGCAAAGAGTTGACTCATTGGAAAAGACCCTGATGCTGGGCAAGATTGAGGGCAGGAGGAGAAGGGGACGATAGAGGATGAGATGGTTGGATGGCATCACCAACTCAATGGACATGAGTTGGGTAAACTCTGGGAGTTGGTGATGGACAGAGAGGCCTGGTGTGCTGCAGTCCATGGGGTTGCAAAGAGTCGACCATGACTAAGCAACTGAACTGATGCTGAATACTTCCTGGCATGTTACTCATGTTCCTTCTATTCTGCCACAGCTGGTCTCTGCTTTTTTGCTCCAAGATTTTCTCGGAAGTGACAGAGAACTCAGTGTCAGCCCGAAGTGGAGGGTGGTTAATGGTCTCAGGCACCACTGTCAACGCTGGGGGTCAGCGTGTTCATGGAGAGATGCCTGACTCTCATCCTCCACTGGGACAATCCTAAGACAGGCTCCACACATTTTCTGGTGGATCCCCAGGCCAGTAATCGGTCCTTTCCCGAATGATGGTCCAAATAAATTAGTTGAACCCAAGTCCTTGTCTTAGGCTTTGGGTTTTCCCAACCTAGACACCTGGCCTGGAGATGTAGTGGGTAGCCTTTTCTATTAGTGTTCTCACAAGGACCCTTTCCCTACCTCCCAAACCCATATTGGGAGTCACAGACATCCACTCTGTGTCATCTTCACCTTCATCCCATATTCATCCCATAGTCCTCCTGTCCCCAAGTTCCATCAATTCCCTTTCCACTAGCCTCACCTCCTTGTTTGGGGGCTCCTTGTCTCTCTTGTGAGTGGCAGCCCCAGCCCCCTATCTGGTCTCCTGGCTCTGACTGGCAGTCCCCTGCAGTTTTTCCCTCCCCAAGTTGGATCAAGAGACTGCATGAAGCTCTCCAGACTTGGGGATGTTTACGACAGTAGAAAACAATCCTGGGTTTTTATAAAGCAAAGGACTTCCTTCTCTGAACACTTTCTGCTTTCCCAACCTCTGGTCACAGGTCCTCAGCCTGCTTACTGTCTGCTCTGGGGTTCCCCAGGGCTAGGAACCCTTCTCAGGTGAGGACTATCTCTGCTTCCTTCCTGCCTCCTCACGGGGCCTACCTGAGGCTGCACACGGAGAAGGGCAAAGAAAGAAGGAGCTGGAAGAGCCCAGAGAGGCTTCTGCCCTGGAATAGAGATGGCCGGGCCTGGGGAGGAGGATGGCTCTGGCCCTGGCTCAGATTTCACGCAGGCGGACTCACAGACAGACAGACGCTCCCAGTGTCCCGAGGTTGGTGCTGGGAGGTGGAAAGCACAGGATCAATTGGGAACCCAGAGAGGGTGTGGCTAACTTAGCTGGGAGTGTGGGTGGAGAACAGGGGAGAGTCAGGGAAATATCCCAACTGAGCTGAGTCCTCAGGCCCAAGTAGCTTGTGGCCACACGGAGGGATGGGTGGCAGGGGCAGGTGTTGGAGGCAGGGTCTTTGCTGGCGCACATGGTACCTTTGTGAGAATTAAACCAAGGTCGCTCTCTAGGAATATGCAAACCCCGGCCCATGCACACAGCTTGATGAGCAGAGCCTGGCCTGGATCAGAGCCTTAGCCTGGTCTCTCCATCAGCCATTATCCTGCCTATCCCAGTGTGGAGGCACCGGCACATGCCTAAGCTCAGAATCATGGTATCCAAGATGTCCATGTTCTAATTCCCCGAACATGTGACTGAGCTACTTGACATGGTAAATAAAAGAGGCTTTGCAGATGTAATTAAATTAAGACTCTTGAGATGGGAGATTATCCTGGATTATCTGGGGTTGGCCCTAATGCAATCATCAGGGCCTTTATCAGACAGAAGCAGGAGTGTCGGAGAGGTCCAACAGAGAAATAGACCAGAGTTGAAGGTGCTACCTTGCTGGTGTTGAAGATGGAGGAAGGAGCCACGTATCAAGGAATCAGGTGGCATTTTGAAGCCAGAAAAGGTAAGGAAATGAGTTCCTTCCTAGAGCCTCTGGAGGGACATCGGTCTGCTGGCACCTCGATTTCAGCCCCTTAAGACCCATCTTTGGATTTCGGACTTCCAGAGCCGGAAGATGATCAACCTGAGTTGTTGGGAGCCACTAGTCTGTGGTCGTTGGTTACAGCAGCCACAGGGACTAAGGCACGAGCCTCCGTGCTTTCAGGGAATGGCTGTGGGACACGGTGCCTGGAGCCCAGAGGGTGGTGGGAAGGGGGACAGATGAGGGCAGACAGGTAGGCTGTGATGATGAAGGGCCTTTTCAGTCATTGAAAAGAATGTGCCTTTGTGTGAAAGTGGCCCAGCAGAGTGACACAGAAGGGAGCCACATTTCAGTTGTGGATGTGATCAGAGGCAGTGACCAGGAGGCCAGCTGTGGGTACCAGGATGATGACGGGGTCTGGGCCCAGCTGGTGGCAATTCAGGGAGGCAGAGCCTCTCCCCTGGAGGCCTGGAGGCTCAAGACACAGTGGAGGGCAAATTCCTCTTCCCCAGCCCCTGTCCTTTCTGTTCCTACCTCACCCAGCTATAGGGTCAAAGGCACTGAAAGGCCACCTGAGATAAGGAGGAATGGTAAATCCCGGAGAAAGTTTCTGAGGGCTCAGTGGAGAAAGGGTAAGTCACACCCACACACCCACACACGGTGGGGCGGGGTCTGGCACACCCAGAGCTTTTCTGCTGGTCAGCCTTCTCCCTCAAGGGCGACTCGGCACGGATGCTGCTGCAAGGCCCCGTGGGGACTGTCTGATGCCAAGTCTCCAAGGGTGACTGCCCTTTGGGGTCACCAGGCTGAGGAGTGAGGGGCTGGGTCTCGGACGTCTGAACCCTGGGTGGGGCTGCAAGGAGAGTGCAGGAAACCGATTTTTCAGTCTCACCTGTGATTGCCTGGTCACAGGTGAAACTCTGGTTACTTTGTGCGAAAGATGAATGAAATGTATCAGAAAGGGCCGCGCCTCGGGTGCCCTCCCTTCACCCCCATCCACCCATTCTCACAAGCTGCAGCCGCTCTGAACCTTACCAGTTCTCAGAATGCCTCCCGATTCCCACCTCTGCCTGACCCTTCCTCTGGGCACCTCCTCACTCCTGGTCTGCCTGGTTAGCCCCTCCTAACCCTTCAGGGGTCACAGTCCCCTGGGAAGCCCCTCCCCCAAGGGCTGAATCCGGTCTCCCATCCATCAGGCCCTTCTGGAGGCGGTGACAAAAATGCCACTGATTGGCTTATGAAGCTGAACTTGCAGCAGGTGAGGCACCACCTGGTACTCTGACTGGGGAACCTGGCCAGGTTTCCTGCCCTCCCTTCTGGGGCAGACTCTGCCCTGCAGTCCCAAGGAGGCTGCATGTGGTTCTTGGACCATGTGTTCTCCTGTAGAATTTTATATTTAATTTTGTTATATATTTATATCTTTAAATTTCCTATTTGTATTACTAAATGCTATTGTATTATTGTTTTGCTTATACTTTATATATAGTATGCATTTGTACATGAAATTTATGTTTAAAAGATAAAGGAAAAGAGGAGCATTTTAAAAGGAAGGGCTGTCTTTTTACTCCTCTCCTCTGCCCACCTGGCTCTTTTGGTTGTGGCAGAAGGGAGTTCTATTAGGAGATGAGAAGAAAAGCTTTATAGAGCTTAGTGACGTGTTTTTAAGGACTAAATGTTAGATGGAGAGCATTAACATTTTAAATGTAGCTAGCCTTGTCCCAGCAGTTGCACTTCTATGAATTTATGTAAATATGCGACACTTATTCAAAATAATACGTGCACAAGGTTATTCATTGTAGCATTATTTGTAATTGTGAACAATTAGAATAAGCATGAATAGCCATTAATAGGTATTGGTTAAATTATAGTAAAGCTGAAACTCCAATACTTTGGCCACCTGATGCAAAGAACTGACTCATTTGAAAAGACCCTGATGCTAGGAAAGATTGAAGGTGGGAGGAGAAGGGAACGACAGAGGATGAGATGGTTGGATGGCATCAATGACTCGATGGATGCAAGTTTGAGTAAGCTCCGGGAGTTGGTGATGGACAGGGAAGCCTGGCGTGCAGCAGTCTGTGGGGTTGCAAAGAGACGGACATGACAGAGCGACTGAACTGACCTGAAATTCTAGTATCTTCAGATAATGGAATACTGACACTGTGCAGTTATTAGCCAAGAATGAGGTATATCTACAGTGATATGAAATGAGTTTCAAGATTTTCACTTGGAAAAAAAGCAGAGATGGCGAATATTGTGTGATCATTTATGTAAAAACTGTGTGTGTGCTCATGGGAGTGTGCACATGGACTTGTGTGTAAAATGTAGTATATCTGGAAGGCACAAAATCTGGACAAAGGTGTGCTCTCTGGAAAGGCTCAAAGGGGCATTAACACCTTTTGAATTCTGTATTTGTCTATATTTACCTATTCTAGAGTAATAATAATTCACACTTTTAGCACTTCAAAATAATGAAAAAGGAAACAAAAATAAATGAAGAGCTTAGAACAGAGCCTGGCATACAACAGTCACTGGTGAACTCATCTCTTGCAAGGCTGCCCTGGGGACTTGCCTGTGTTTCTGCTGCATGGTGTACACACCTCCATTCCATCATCGTATTAATATGATGTGAAAAGTGTTAGTTGCTCAATCGTGTCTGACTCTTTGTGACCCTTTGGATTGCCGCCTGCCAGCTCCTCTGTCCGTGATTCTTTACCATCTGAGCCACTAGGGAAGCCTCTATATATAATATACATTATGGCAATAATTGTCTCTTTCCACATCTGACTGTCTAACTGGACAATGTACCAAGTACGACTCCAAGGCAGGGAAAAATACATCTTCACTTTATGTCCTGGCACCAAACAGAGATTCTGGCACATGGTGGATTGCTGAGTGAATGTATGATCGAATGAATTCACTAATGAATGTTTTAGAAGGAAAGTGAAGCCATAGTCCCTGCTGTCTATCATAGAAGCTCATGCTCTGATAGTGAGGCAAGAGTCACACACGACACATGTCCGTGAATACCGGCTGCTTATGACAATGACCCATGATCCTGGAGATCTGGGGGAAAGAGAATGAAAGATTCCTCAGAACTGAGAAGTGCTTACAGTTGCAGGGTGATGTTTGGGCCTGTAAAAGACGGGAGTCAGGAAGGAGACAGTCCAGGATGAAGCACAGCGGCTGCAGGAGAGGAATCAGGTCTGGTGTGATGGGGAATATAGTGTGGATCCAGGTGGGACCAAGATGGCAGAGCTACAATCAGATGGCCTGCTTCCCTGTGAGCCAGGATGGGAAGTGGCTCCCCCATCCTATCCCACTATACCGTAGCCTTCAATCTCAGAGCTGTGCAAGGGCATCTGAATGGCACCTGAACTCGCCATCTGCTTCTCTGGGCCAGCACATGGAGGTAGAGCTGAGGAGCCAGCCAGTCCCCCTGCTTTGGTCTCCAACCCTGTGGGAACTGGGTTTTGTGATTCGTTTGGAAGCTCGGTGCTGGAATCTGACAGCATGTGCAACCCCTTCCTGTACTTGTTCCAAAAACTAGCCAGCCTGCTCAGAATGGTCAGTAACATGATGATTCACGTGGTCCTGACTTAACCATGTTAGGTCTCGGGGGCTGGGAAGAAGGCAGCACGAGACAGGAATACCAGCCAATTTCTCCAGCAGGGAGATTATTTTTCATTGTCTGTCACTGCATAACAAACCGCCCCCAAAATCAGGGGCTTGAAAACAACCACTGCTTTATTATTTCTTCTGGTTCTGTAGTTGACTGGGTTCAGCTGCTGGTCTTGTTTGGTGATCTCTCATGCAGGGCATTTAGGTAGAGGTAGGGGCTGGAGGCGTCTAGAGGCTGACGAAGATGCTGGGTCAGCCAGTCCTCTCTTCTTCTCCATGTGGTCTCTCCACATGGGCCCTTTGGCAGGGTAGCCAGACATCTTACACAGTGACTCAAGGATCTCAAAAGCTAAACTTCCAAGAAAGAGGAAGTAGAACCTACCATTCCTTGTAGAACCTGCCGTTCCTCGTAAAGGCTAAAGCTGAAATTTGCATGGAATCGCTTCTGCCACATTCTGTTGAGTAGTGTATGTCACTGAAACCATTTATTTCATAATGGGACTTGAACCCATGTGGCTGGGACTCGAACCCAGCCAAAACCCTGCCTGGGACTTGAACTCATGTGGCTAGGACTCGAATCCAGCCAAAACCCATGGTACCTGGTTTCAGAGCTTAATAAAGTTCAGGTTCTTAACATCTCATCACAGAAAGAATTCAGTGAGAGACAAAGTGATAGGTAAGAAGTGGATTTTTTACCTATTCAGATTCAGAGAGAAGCACACTCCACAGACAGAGCGTGGGCCATCGCAGAGGGCAAGTGCGGCCGTGAAATGTGGCGTGGTTAGTTTTTATAGGCTGGGTAATTTCATAAGCTAATGAGTGGGAGGATTATTTCAACTATTTTGGGGAAGGGGCAGCGATTTCCAGGATTTGGGCCACCACCCACTCCTTGGTCTTTTAACAGTGCCTTGGAACTGTCGTGGCACCTCTGGGTGTATCATTTCACTTGCTGATTGAGGATCAAGGTCAAGTCTTGTCTGCCATCTTGGTCCCATTTGGTTCTAGTCGATTTATGTTGTGTCCTTGGGCAACGTCATTCTTTCAAAAGTTGTGCCCTGCTCCTTTTCCTCCTGTTACATCACCAGCCTGCCTACAGTCAGTGGGGAGGGCACTACATCAGGGCACGAACGCTGGCAAGTGTGCATCACTGGGGACCGTCTTTGGAGACCAGCTTACGTATGCCTGCAGTATTAGCAGTGACAGCTGAGGCACCAAGGAGAGAAGTGGGCAGTGATTGGGGATGGATTCAGGTCTAGAGGCCCTCTTGGCTGGACTCTCCCTGGCACAGAGGGGACAAACCCAGGTGGATCTCTTTACAGCACTTTCCCCCACCCCATCCTCATGTCTTACCTGTGTTCAGGGCCTCAGCCCCACTATGAATGGAATGGGTTCCCCTGGACTGATCACTTTAACATGCGGGGAAAGAAGCTCAGACCCAGGCAGTGGGTGTCTGGCCAGGGTAAGGGGAGGCTCCACTTTCATATGCCCAACTGGATCTTGGGCTGTTCCACTTGGGTGTCCCAAAGACACCTCAACCTTAGTATGTCAAGAACTGATCTCTCACGTCCACTCCTACTCCCTTCTTCTGAAAAAGGTTTACCCCAGAGCTCCAAGGTCATTTGTCCTTCTAGATAAGATGGCTCAAAGGACTACAAGGTGATTCTCTAGCCTCTATGATAGTAGAACAAAAAAATCAACTTCAATATCTGAAAGTGCTCTTGGTCTATAGTAAAACAAGGCTGATAACCATACCTGGCTCAAGATTATCTCCTGATAAGCAAACTGGATAAATCATGTGGAAATGGTTAAAAATATGGAGGGCTATAGCCAAGGGAGGGGCTGGTATTTAAGGAAGGGGTATTTGACCTCTGCTAATTCACCTGTTTAGTAACCACCCTCCACTTCTGATTACAGAACCCTTTTTTACCTTGGGAAACTCATTCCATGTGGTCTGGGTGGGATTTGGCCTGCTAGAGAAGTAGGAACATGCCTCAGGCTTAGCCAATCAGAGAACTCCATATCTTGACTACAAGGGTTGGTTCAGAAATGGCCCTGTGACCTTGGAAGATGTCAGCTAAATTCCTCCAAGTCTTTTTCGTCTGGAGCTCTTGGGAGAGACAATTTTTATCCACTTGAATTGCTAAAGTCAGTACAGTCTCTCATGCGGTGAGAGCCCAGTTAGGAACTACAGAGACAGAGGGAATACCCTGGAGGTTCAATAGTTAGGACTCTGCACTCTCACTGCCTAGAGCCCAGGTTTAGTCCCTGGTTGGGGAACCAAGATCCCCCAAGCCACGTGGCTTGGCCAAAAAGAGAGAAAACAATAGAGAGACAGAGTTCTGTTAGAATCATTCTAGACTCTGGATCCAAGACTGTATGAAGTCACACCCACCCTGATGTATCAGTTCCATAGGTCAATACATCATCTTTTTTTGTAGCTTAAAGAGCCTGATTGTGTCTTTAAAACAACAAACCCTTACTCACAGACTTAGAGAATGAACTTAACAGTTGCTGAGGGAAGGATGAGGGGAAAGGAAAGTTAGAGAATTTGGAATGGACAGGTACTCAGTGCTATATTTATAATGGATAACCAACAAGGTTCTATGGGATAGCACAGGGAATTCTGCTCAAAGTTAGGGTTAGCCT
Source organism: Bubalus bubalis (assembly GCF_019923935.1). Taxonomy (NCBI): domain Eukaryota; kingdom Metazoa; phylum Chordata; class Mammalia; order Artiodactyla; family Bovidae; genus Bubalus; species Bubalus bubalis. Next base: position 78,332,056 of record NC_059168.1, read on the forward strand.
GAATGGGAGGGGAGTTTGGAGGAGAATGGATACATGTATATATATATATGGCTGAGTTCCTTAGTATTCACCTGAAACTTTCAGAACATTGTTAATAGGCTATACCCCAATACAAAATAAAAAATTTAAATCAGGAAACAAACTCCTTTCCTCATTTTTACCAGTGCATGACCTTGTTCAAGACTTGGCTCAAATTCTCCTCTTCCAAGAAACCTGTCTGAATCCTCCCATTATGTGATATGTTATCATTCAGATTATATTACCTCGTGCTGGTTTGTCTGTATTAAAAATGTGTTGAGTCCTCCCAAGCAAGGGAGCTTCCTCCCTCTGTAGGGCGGGAGTGTGATGTGTGAGCTGTGTGCACACTGGGATGGACTGGGTGAGTGAGGACGCAGGGGCACATTGGACTCCATCTCTCAAGACTAGAAGGCATCCTGGATTCCCGCTTTCTCTTCCTCACCATGTGAGAGTCATCACAAGTCCTGTGAACTCCATTCAGTATATCCTGATCCTCTTCTTCTCCACCCCTGTCACAGTCCCACCCACAGGGCTGTTAGAGCCTCCCAATCCTCTTGTCCCCTACAATTCAGATTACCATCACACCCACAGTCATCTTCAGATCGTGTCACTTCCCTCTTGTTATTGTAATAAAATCTGGATTCTTCACCTGCAGTTCTGTACACAACAGGGCCCCTACCTGCGTCTCCCACCACCCCCTCTACATCAGCTTTCATCCTACCGTTTAAACTTGGGGAGCAGCACAGAGGGCCACCTTAGGGGGAGCTCCTTAGCTCTTTCCCTCTTGGAATGTTCTCCCGGAGATCATTGCCTGCCTCAGCACAAGCATCACCTCCTTAAGGCAGCATTCTCTGACCCCTCCAGGCTCTCTCACTGCATCACTCTATGTTCTATTTACAGCATTTATCATCACTGAAATGATCTGTTTTGAGTATCTGTTTACTTGTTTTGTTGTCTCTCCCCTGACTAAGATGGAAGCTCCAGGAGGGCAAGGAACTTCTCTCTCACATTTACTGCCATAGCTCCTGCATCTGAAACAGTGCTTGACACACTAGAGGATGCTCAATACATCACTGATGAATAAATGAACAAACAGAGACCAGGCAGTGGTGATAAAACCAAAACCGAATCTGATATGGTCCCAACCCTGGAGGCCCAAACATGGTGGCAAGATGGAGAGAAATAGGCATTTAAATTGCAATGTGATAAGCACGTCCATAAATGCCAAGACTGCTCCTTGGGCTCACCTTGAAGACGCGCCCACCCAGAGTGTGTGTGAGAATGTGCTGAACAGGCTTCCTAGGGAAGCCAGGTCTAAGCTGAGACCTAACAGATTGTGAGCAGGTTCAGGGGAGGTAGAAAGCTTGTCTCAGGTAGGGACACCTGAACCTACAAAGAGCCAGAGGGCGTGAGAGCACAATGAAGGCTGGTTCTGAAAACAGCACCTGCAGAGCCTCTGACCTGCCCACCTGGAGAAGGGCTGTCTTCACCAAGCCCCTGGGTGACTTGGAGGCCATCGCCTGGATCCAGATCATTCATTTCTTCATTTATTCTTTTAATGACCGCTGGGTTCTGACAATGTGCCAGGGCCTGGACTAGGCATTGGGGAGGCAAAAATCAAAGGGCTTAGACCTCTGTGGCTGAAGAAATAACACTGAGCCACGTAGATGAAAGAAGTTCTGCCCAAGACAACACCATGAGACCTCAGCCACCACATGCAGAGGGTACAGCTGGGTCCTCCTTCCACCCACGTGCCTGGGTGTCGAGGCGAAATCAGGGACACTCCTGCCAGCCTTGCAGGGACTTGCCCTTGAACTGGTCCTTCTGCCTGGAGAGCCTGCCTTTCTGCTCCCCTGTGCACGCACTTGCTCAGCACACACACAGGCACACATATCACCTCCATTCTGGTCACAGGCACACACCCACGCCTACCCCATGTCCTCACACACACGAGTCACACACTGGTGCCAGTTACCAAGATGGGGAAAACCAGATTGGGGTGGGGACAGAAAGCAGAAGTTTTGGCTTGCCTATGTTAATTTTGAAATGCCTGGTAGATATCCAAACGGAGATGACAAGCAGATGTGAGCCTATAGTGCAGTGGAAAGGTCGGAGTAGGTGATGCAGGTGTAGGAGGCATCAGCATATGAATGGTTTTAAAGCCTCGAGGAGATCATCTAGGTAGTGTCCGGAGGAGAGGAGAAAGTCTAGAACCAGCCCTGACACACAACAACATGTAGAGGTTGATTAAAACCAACAGAGGAGCCTGTGATGGGCAGAGAGAGAGAGAAAGGAGAAAAGCAGGGAGCTGATTTTCGCTGAAGCCAAGAGAAGAGAACATTTCAACGAAGAGATGCAGCCAGTCATCCCACTGCTACTGGTAGATCCAGCAACCGGGCAGAGAGTGACCACTGGCTTCAACAACATGGAGGTCGCTAGAGGGACCTTGACAGACAAGAGTGGTTTTAATGGAGCAGTAGTAATGGGACGCCAACGGGGCTGGGTGTGGAGAAAATGGGAGTGAAGAGGTGAGAGCATCAGATAGAGAGAGCTTCTTAAGGAAATTCTGCCATGAAGGCCTGTGGGAGCAATAGCTGCTGGAGGGAGAGGGGCATCAAGGCAGAAATTTTTTGTCTGATTTGCTTTTCTTTTATTTTTATTATATTTTTTTATGGGAGCATAGTTGATTTACAATGTTGCATTAGTTTCAGGTGTACAGCAAATGATTCAGTTATATCAGGAGTACAGTGTGTACAGCAAATGATTCAGTTATATCAGGAGTACAGTATGTACAGCAAATGATTCAGTTATACATATATGTATTATTTTTCAGATTCTTTTCCCTTATAGGTAGTTACAGAATATTGAGTATGATACTCTGTGCTATACATTAGGTCCTTGTCCTTTATCTATTTTATATGTGTGTGTGCTCAGTCACTCAGTTGTGTCTGACTCCTTGCGACCCTATAGACTGTACCCTGCCTGGCTTCTCTGTCCATGGGCTTTTTTTCAGGCGAGAACACTGGAGTGGGTTGCCATTTCCTCCTTCAGGGGATCTTCCTGACACAGGGATTGAATCCATGTCCAGGTGGATTCTTTATCCAGTGAGCCATGGGAGAAGCCTTCTATTTTGTAGTAGTGTGTATACGTTAATCCCCAACCCCTTATTTATCTCTCCCTGCCTGCCCCACTTTCTCCTTTGACAAAAATACATTTGCTTTCTGTGGGTCTATTTCTGTTTTGTATGTAAGTTCATTTTTATCATTTTTTTTTTAAGAGATGAGATCTCCTAGAGAATTTATGTATGCTATGGGAAAGATCCCATGGAGAGGGGGGAAATTATAATAAAGAAGGGAAGATAATAAGACATTTCATGGGCAGAGACCCTGAGAAGGCAAGAGGAATGGGATCTAGAGCTCAAGACAGAGTTGGATTTAGATAGACGTTGGGATGGTGGGCCAGTCCATGGGTACAGATGCCAGGGGCCTAAAAGTTTTGGTGGAGGGAAAATGGGTTCCTTCCAGTATTTTCTATTTTCTCTGTGTAATAGGAAACTACATGATGAGGTGAAGAACACGTGGCCTTAGAAGACAGAGAAGAAGGTGGAATGGAAAGGCCAGGGGCTAGAGAGAGAACTCTTGTTGGGAGCCCACTGGAGAATTCTATCATTGAAAGAGATCAGTCAGGCACAGAGGCTGAGAATTAGGATACATGGCTCTTGGGCACCAGGGCTTGGGTCAGAGCAAGAGCATGAGATGGCCCGAGGCCCCTGATGATCTTGGCCTCACCCGCAGAGAGGTCTGTCCCGCCACCGCCAGCCCTTGGCGTGTTCCGCACTCAAGAGACACCAGCAATTTCGATGGCGAGGGGGGCCACCTGGGGGTGGGCAAGAGGCGTGAGGTCATTGTGTTGAATGCTCACCCCTCTTCACACCCCACTCCAGCACAGCCTAGAACAACCACTCCCACGTGGTGGACCTGGGAACACAAAGATAACAAGGTATGCGGCTGGGTCCTGGCCCCAGACCTGCTCTGAAGACAAACAGCCCAGTCACAAAGAGCTTCTCAGAAGAGTTTTATTGGGGTGCATGTGTGTCTCCTTCACTGTCAGGCACCCACTTGCCTCCAGAGAAAGGGCTCCTTCATCCCTCACGTTAGTCATGAGTCCCTGCACAAACAAGGGGCCCTTCCACGGTTTTCCCACCCACCCTGGGCCAGAGCCTAGCACAGAGGCTGGCTCAGACAGAGATGCTCTGTAGTTTCTTATGAATAAATGAAGTGAAGTGAAGTCGCTCAGTTGTGTCCGACTCTTTGCGACCCCATGGACAGTAGCCTACCAGGTTCTGCCATCCATGGAATTTTCCAGGCAAGAATATTGGAGTGGGCTGCCATTTCCTTCTCCCGATGAATAAACAAATGGACATACAAACAAGTGGACATATAAACAATGAACGAGTGGACATATCAGGGCAAGTGTCCGTCCAAGGAATGAAAGCCTTCACTCAAACCTGGCCAGAATGACCAGCCCTTCGCCCATTGCTTCCCTGAGGACAGCCGGCATGACCAAGACCAGCTAAGGCAGAGTCAGAAGGTCTCTGGGTTCAAAGGAAGTTCCTTCTGAGATGGGAGGGCCGACAGCGTCCTCTGGAGCTGAGGAGAGAAAGCAGACCCTTTCTATCCTAGAGGTGGCTACAAAAGGGCCCGATGTTAATTTAGTTCTGGACACCGTGGCTCTGGACAAGAGAAGCTTGTCCGCCTTCTCTCATGACCTCTGGTCGTGACCTTTGATGGCCAGAGTAGCCCCCGGAGCTCTGACCTCTGCTCCTCACCAGCGGTGGTGAGCCGCTTGACCTCAGGCTAGGGCCCTCCTAGCAGAGTGGCCACCTCAGTGGCTGCAGAATCAGAGGTCAGCGAGTCAGGGGTCATGTTGAGAAGGCACTGTTATTTCCCGCCTGTTGGGGCTGAAGGGCGAGCTGACGGAGACCTGACCCAGGGCCCAGGCCGGCGGGCAGATGGGCTCGCACACCTGTACTCTTGAGACGCTAACTGTTCCCAACTCTCCTTTGTTGGGTCCTCCTGAATGCCCAGGTCAGCTAGACAAGGGATGGAAATGCTAGCTGGAAGAATGGAAGAATGTTGAGAGGCCAACCTCCAGGAACACCCGCTGAGCCTTTCTGAAGGGGTTCTCAGTCTGGCCGGGAACCAGGAGAAAGAAGAGGACTAGGTGGGCTGAGGACGAGAAGTGGTACAGATGAGGGGTGCCCACACTTGGCTCCAGGTCCCTGCTGAGGGGCTAACCAAGCCCTTCTGGGCAGGAGCAGGCCCAGCTGTCAGCCTGCTGCCCAGAGAGAAGCTCGAGTCCCAGGGATGCTTGAGAGGGCTGTTGGTCTGGCCGGGAATGAGCCGCCCTACAGGAGACAATGAGGGCGACCCTCCCCACCGCCCCCACCCCCAGATGTGAGGGCGGGCAGGGCAAGTCCAGGGAAATACCACCTGAGAGGAGGCCTTGAGAGGAGCTAACCAGGACTTGCCATGACTGCCTGTGGGTGAGCCTGGTGAGTAAGAGTATCAGTGTCCTGGGGCCAATGTAACAAAGCATCACAGACTGGGAACTGAGATAAAAAAATGTAACGGACTTCCCTGGTGGTCCACTTAAGAATCCGCCTGCCAAAGCAGAAGACATGGGTTGGATCCCTGGTCTGGGAACTAAGATTCCACCTGCCTCAGGGCAACCAAACCCATGCACCACAACTACTGAACCCACACACCACAACTCCTGAAGCCTGCACTCTGGCGCCCACGCTCTGCAGCAAGAGAAGCCACTGCAGTGAGAAGCCCAGCACCGCAATGAAGAGCAGTCCCTGCTCACTGCAACTAGAGAGAGCTGGCGCACAGCAATGAAGACCCAGTGTAGCCAAAAATAAATTAAAAAAATTATCTTCTCACAGTTCTGGAGGCTGTAAGTTCAAGATCAAGGTGTCCGGAGGGTTGGTTGCTCCTTGGCCTACAGATGGCCACCTTCTCACTGCATCCTTGCATGGCCTTTCCTGGTGTCTCTCCCTCTTCTTACAAGGGCACCAGTCAGATTGTACTAGGGCTTACATGACCTCATGTCACCGTAACAACCTCTTTATTTTTCTTTCTTGATTTTGTTTTTTGTTGGTTTGTTTTTTCATTTTGGCCGTGTGGCCCAGCATGCAGGACCCTAGTTCCTTGACCAGGGATTGAACCCTCATCCCCTGCCCTGAAAGTGCAGAGTCTTAACCACTGGACCACCAGGGAAGTCCCCTTAATCACTTCTTTAAAGACTCTATCTCCCAAAACAGTCACACCTGGAGGAGCTGGGGGTTAGGCCTTCAACACACCAATTTTAGGAGACACAGTTTAGTGCCTAACAGTGACTACGGCCCTGAGTGACTGTGCCTGTTATAGAGAAATGGACTGCTGGGCCAGGTAATAAAACACCAACCACAGGAGGGGCAGTTCCTCCTGTGTGTGTGTGTGTGTGTGTGTGCGCACGCATGCTCACATGTGTACATGTACACAGCAGCCTGCTAGTCACTCAACAGATGTGCTTCCCTTGGTTTACCTGATATTTGCTCAGAGAAGGACAGGCACTACAAGCCCATTTCCTGGATGAGCTGAAGTTGTCCAGGTCACAGGGCAGGCACAGGACAGCACTGGAACCTCTACCCAGGCTGCCTCGGTGTCCTGGGTGCTCCTTGCTCCCTGCCCCATCCTTGCCAGTAAGGTCATATCCCCAGATCTCACACCACACCTCTGGAAGAGTCCTAGCAGTCTGTAGCGGGGCCTCTACCTGTGTGTCATGTAGGCGGAAACGGAGGTGGCAGTCTACTGCCTGGAAGTGGAGTGATTCACGAGGCCGTGCGTTTACTGGCCAGTGCATGTCTTATCTCCCTGACTCACTTGATTTTTAGGCTCTGACAAGCTCAGCCGTTTGCCAGGGTCTGACAGGTGCTTGTACCTAGAGGGCAGGGCTCGGTCCCTGCTGGGCCCAGCTCCCCCAGAGACCCTATACAGGTTTTTGGAGACCTCCTGAGCTGGCCCACAGCGGGTCCCTCTGGGAAGGGCACATCCAGTCTTGGCTACACCCTGACAGCCTCTGGCTCTGCTCTCTCGTTCTTGAGGGGCCTTTGGCCCTCCTGTGCCAGAGGACCTGGTGCCCCTTGGACCCCACCCTGTTTCCCCCACTTGGCTGTGGAGGAGCTTGGCTTCCCAGGAGCCACCTGTGGAGGGCTGGGGGCTGTGGCAGGTGAGGGGTCACATGTACAACTGCCAGGAGACCAGAGTGCCCAATCTCTAGGACGCTGGCCAGTTTCTCATGGAGGCTCTTCTTTGAATTGGCTCTGATCGGAGAGCCTTGACCAGCTGCTCTTAGCCCCACTGGCTGAGGCCTTGCTGGTTTTTCTGTTGGAAAATTTCATCCAGACACTTCCAAAGAGCTCCAGCGCTCCTGTGTCTGCCTCCAGGGACATGGCTGATGGGAGGCCAGAGAACAAGTCCTTCCTTGACCTGGTCATGGTAGGTAAGGGGTCCCTGGGGGAAGGGCTGGGGCCTGGAGAGCTACTCATCTTTGACTGTCAGGTTCTTCCAGCCAAACGACCACATGAGGGCCTGGATCAGTGGCCCTAGAGCATGTCCTCAGGGGCAACTTTGGGTCTAATCTTGTCAGTCATGACCTCTCCTGCCTGTGAATGGACCAATGGCATATGGGCACTGCCCCCGAGACAGCCAGAATGGCCAAGGCTACCTAAAATCTCTCTTCCTAATCAGCCCCGGTGTTGAGGCTCTTCCTAGCAGAGACATATGGGTAATCTCAGATATGCATATAACACCACCCTTATGGCAGAAAGCAAAGAGGGACTAAAGAGCCTCTAGATGAAGGTGAAACAGGAAAGTGAAAAAGCTGGCTTAGAACTCAACATGCAAAAAACTAAGATCATGGCATCCAGTCCCATCACTTCATGGCAAATAGATGGGGAAACAATGAACAGATTTTATTTTCTTGGACTCCACAATCACTGCAGATGGTGACTATAACCATGAAATTAAAAGATGCTTGCTCCTTGGAAGAAAAACTATGATTAAACCTAGACAGCATAGTAAAAAGCAGAGACATTACTTTGCCGACAAATTCCATCTAGTCAAAGCTATGGTTTTTCCAGTAATCATGTATGGATGTGAGAGTTGGACCATAAAGAAAGCTGAGCCCAAAAGAACTGATGTTTTCAAACTGTGGTGTTGGAGAAGACTTTTGAGAGTCCTGGGACTGCAAGGAGATCAAACCAGTCAATCATAAAGGGAGTTATTACTGAATATTCATTGGAAGGACTGATGCTGAAGCTGAAGCTCCAATATTTTAGCACCTGATGAGAAGAACTGACTCGTTAGGAAAGACCCTGATGCTGGGAAAGATTGAAGGCAGAAGGAGAAGGGGGTGACAGAGGACTAGATGGTTGGATGGCATCACCGACTCAATGGACATGAATTTGAGCAAGCTCCAGGAAATGGTGGAGGGCAAGCAAGCCTGGTGTGCTGCAGTCCATGGGGTCTCCAAGAGTTGGACATGACAGTGACTGAACAGCAAGCAGAGACCAGGACGTAGTGACCAAGGACTACACACGGCTAGCCTGGAGGGTCCCTCAGGACCACTTCATCCAGTCCTCTTGTTGCAGAGACCTCACCTCACTGTCAGCTCCCAGGGCTCTCAGGGTTTGTGTGGATGGTTGCCATGCCCTAAGGCAACCACAGCGCCCTGATATTCAGGCACACTTGTAACTGTTGAATGAATAAACGAATTCAGGTCCTCAGGTCATTCCAGCGCCCATCCCCGCCTCCCCCTACACCCCCACCCCCCCTCAGCAACCGTGGTCAAGGGCCTGAGATTCAGTTCATTGCTGCCGGAGGTGTGTGTGCGTATGTGTGTGGGAACCACTCTCCATTTCTATCAGGAGCCCAGGGGTTTACCTGGATGGGAAGAGACTGCAAGTCTATCCTGGGCCTGTGGCTGTGAGCGTGGAACTTTTCAGGAAATAAAGAGGCATTGATTGTGGGTTCTGCCAGCAGGTAACTGAAGCTGACTGATTCCCTTCAGACCAAACCCTGAGGTGCTTGGGGCTCTGAGCTGGCGCGGCTCTGAAAGGCACTGACTGGGCCCTGGCCCGGCTCCAGGAGGAGCGGCGTGGGAACGTGGCCTTTACCCTCTGCTGGGCCTCAAGGGTGGGGAGGTGGGTCTGGGGACGGGATCTGGGACCGAACCCCAGGGTGGCCTCTGAGGGACACTTCTGGGCAAGGCAGGCCTCAAAGGGCCCAGAGCAGCCATTTCTGTCACCTATCCCTCCCTAGTGGGTCTTCCAAGACTGTATTTGTTGGTGGAGAAGGCTCACGGGAATCCCCTTGTTCCCGTGAGTGGACATGGACTGTTCCATTGCCCCTCCCAGGGACCACTCTTGGGTCCACTTGGAGAAGCACCGGGCATCAGAGAGGAGTAAGACCTGCAAAGGCTGTGTGCTTAGAGAACCCTGGATCCAGCAGGCCCTGTCCTCTCCTCCTTCCAGATTTTGGGAAGAAGGCTGTTTCCCACATTTTGATGCATCAGGGACTGTGACTGTGGGGCCGGGGTCCTGGGCGCTCATGTCTAAGGGTGGCAGCCCTGGCAGCGGCAGCAACAAGTGGGTCTGTTCTGCCGGAAATTCTTGGTCTGGCCTGGCCTCTCTAGAGCCTGAGGCCAGCAGGAAACCTGCCTTTCCTGTCCGGGGCTCCCAGCCCCTGTCAGGCTCCCTGGGTGAGGGCAGGGCGCTCTCTTCAGTTCTCACACAGAACTCTGTTGGGTTGGGTTCCCAACAAAAAGAGGTCTGGCTCCATTGGGCCCGCTTACTTTTTCCTTCTTCTCTGGCTGGGGCATGGGAAAGGGGTAAAGAGTTTGGGGTTCAAATTCCTGTTCTGGCCCGTTCTGACGGAGGCCCAGGACAAAGCCATTTCTTATTTCCTCTATGCTGAACCAAACCTCCTTGGGGATCTCCTCTCATCCCCTGGTGGCTTTTCCCTGCTGTCTGGGGAAGGCCGTTCTGTGCACCAGCCAGCCTGGGGGCCTTATCACTGTGTGTGTGTATCTGCGTGTCTGTGTTAATCATTCAATCCTGTCCAAATCTTTGCAGCCCCATGGACTGTAGTCCACCAGGCTCCTCTGTCCATGGAATTCTCCAGGCAAAAATAATGGAGTGGGTAGCCATTCCTTTCTCTAGAGGAGCTTCCCAACGCAGAGATTGAACTCAGGTCTCCTGCATTGGCAGGTGGATTCTCTACCGTCTGAGCCACCAGCCCCATCCAAGGTCCCATTGGAAATTTTGATGATTGTACAGGATTGTCTACACTCTGACTTGGACTTGACCAACCTGTCCAGTGTCCTGCCCTCTGAGGAATCCAGGACCATAATGCCAGCATCATCATGCCTCCCACGTGCCGGGTACTGAGCGCTTCACAACTGAGACCTCAAATATTCCCAACAACAGACAGATGAGGTGTGATTATCCACAGTCACAGAGGAAGAAGCCAAGGCTCAGAGATGCTGAGTGACTTTTCTGAAGTCACACAGCTCATAAGTGGGCCGATCAGATACTGGAAACTAAAGTCCATGCACCTTCCTTTGAAAGTATTTTATGGGGGAAGGGGAGGGTAAGGAGCTACATCGGGAGCAGTTACGAGGAGGGACCTTCTTCTGGGTAATGGTTAAGATGCAAAATAGCCAGCAGCACTCCAAGCCTGTGGAATCATCTTCAGGAATCCCCTCTATTTTTGGACCTTTAGCATCTAAGATCTGCTTCCCTCCATAACAGCCTCAGCTGGGCCCCATGATGGGGCAGCCAATCCCCAGACCAGCCCCAGCCTGCCTACCACTCTTACTGTCCTCCTCGTGTCCAGACTCATTGGTTCTGGTTCTGTTGTGAACAAAGCAGACCAAGGATGAAATGGGAGGCTCCTGATTGGGTTATTCCATGGACTCAGGGGCCGCTTGCCAAGGCCTACGAAATGTCAGAACCACTTTACAACTTCTCCTGAAGAGTGTGCAAACGCACAGCTCTGGATTCATGCAGTGGGGTCCAACATTTGCTGGCATGACACAATGGGAAATCTGTTTAACTTGCTGAGTCTCAGTTGTCTCATCTGTAAAGTGGGTCATTATAAGGATACATTCTGAGAATAGGGCATTGGTGTTGTGCTTGGAACATAGTAGAGGCTCAGGAAATGGTGATTGTTATTAACTTTTCTCTAGATCTCTATAATCTAGGTGGTGTCGTTTACCAGGATTTTAGGAAACTTATGGATTTTATTGCCGCTCTGTACTGAGCATTCCCAGGTGAGGAGCTGAGATCAAGGGCAATTCATTCAATAAGGGAACTCCCCTGTGGGGTCAGGCTTCCCTGGTGGCTCAGTGGTAAAGAACACGCCTGCCAATGCAGGAGATGTGGGTTTGATCCCTGGGTCAGGAAGATCCCCTGGAGGAGGGCATGGCAACCCACTCCAATATTCTTCCTGGGAAATTCCATGGACAGAGGAGCCTGGTGGGCTACAGTCACAAAGAGTTGGACACGACTTAGCTACTGAGCACACACAGGCACCCAAGCTGTGGGATCATGAGGGCCCACAGCGGTATGAACTTCTGCAAGGGGCCAGAGAGGCAACCCAGGGGCAGTGACGTCACATCCCAGGCTGGCAGCAACAGCCCACCTGCCCCCTCACTGGAGACCAGAGCCCTGCCCCCTTCCTTGGCCCCTCTGTTCACTTGCAGCATCATTCACAGCCCCTGTGAACAGAAAGGACTAACAAGAAAAGAGTGTGAGCCTCAAGGATGTGATGAAGGCACGTGCTGCTCTGCTACCCTTTGAGAAGGCCAGCCCTGCGACTCACTGTTCAGGGCCTAGACCAATATCAGGTTGGTTTGCCCAAGGCCTTGGATGCTGGGTGAAGAGGAGGCTGTGCTTCCTGCAGCAGGACCAGGGAGCTGGAGGGGAGAGACCAGAAGGAAGCCAGCTGCCAGCTGGGTCAGGGAGGCTGGGGAATGGATGGGACTGGTGTGGGTAGTGGTCTTTCCATCTTGTGCTCCACATCTCAGGAGCCACCCCTTGGCAGGGCCAACAGACTGGATGGAGGATGGATGCTGATGTTGCCTGGAGGCTGGACATATATCCCCTGGGAGCCAAACCCCAGAACATGTGCTCTCTGATGGGAAAACTCTCAGCTGGTTTGACTGGATTTCCAAAGCTCCCAGTCTTGGGACTGAGACCTCAGAAAGAGCAGCTGGGGGAAGATAGAGGACATCTCCTGGGGCTCTGGGTGACTCAGGAACTTCAAAGGCTAAATCACCTCCAGCATTTGTGCGCACAAGAAAAGCTAGTCAGGGGAGGGTTGAAGATCTGTCTCCTGGGACAGGGTCAAGGATTTGACCCTGCCAGATTTCCAGCAAATGGACTCATCCCAGGGGGTGACCAGGCATCCCCACTCACATGCCCCAGCAGCTTTGCTGGTCACAGAATGGCTGCAAATTACATGTTATTAGAACAGTCTGGCTGATGAAGTCACTGCAGCCCTAATCCTATTTATTTCAATGACAGCCTTGGCAGAGCCGTAAATCTTGCTGCCAACCATGTCTCTGGTGGCCGGTTCCCTGGAGGCGCTATCGTCAGACGTGACTACAGGGAGAAGTCCTTGTTAGAGCTTCAATTTGCCATTCGTCACCTTTTTCCTTCAAATGGAAAGTTCTTCCAGGAAACCCTGCCATACGGCAGACTATAATTTTCAAAGATGGCATCCATGTTATATCCTATTGGGACATACTTCTCTTGACACTCTGGGACTCACTCTGTGACTACCTTAATGTGGAAGTCACTGCAGAAGTAACATTGAGATGATTTCCACAGTTAGGTTGCAAAGATGCCATGTGCTTCCTTTTTATCTTCCAGGGACTCTTGCTATTGGAATCCAGGCACCATGCTGTGAGAAAGTCCAGGCCGCACGGAGAGGCCACATATAAGGTGTTCTGGTCCATAGCTCCTACTAAGTGCTAGCTGGCCCCCAGCACCAGCCACCAACCATGTGAGTTAGGAGACATGCCAGATGACTCTAGACCATCTGACTGCACCTTCATGAAGGACCCTGAATGAGAAACACCCAGCTGAGCCTGGCTGACCCTGAGAACTGCGAGAGATAATAATAAAATGATCATCATTGTTTAAAGCCACTAAGATTTGAGGGGATGGTTACATAGTGATGGATCACCAGAACATCCACAATGATGGATGATGGATAACCTCTGCCTCTTGAGCTTCTCTGTTGTTGAAAACTGGAAGTACTCCATCCTCCCAAACATGCCTTCTCAGGTTCTAAAAATGTAATATCTGGGTGATTTGGTCTCGAAGTAGGATTTGAAAGCAGAAACTCCAGTTTTCAGCAGTGCGAAGACAGGACTTCCCTGGTGGTCCAGGGGTTAAGAAAGTGCCTGCCAATGCAGGGGACACGGGTTTGATCCCCAGCTGGGGAAGATTCCACAAGCTGCAGGGCAACTGAGCCCATGCACCACAATAACTAAGCCTGTGCTCTAGAGTGCATGGTCACTCTTGTTGCTGCAAGAGAAGCCATGGCAATGAGAAGCCTGGACACTGCAGCTAGAGAGTAGCCCCTGCTCGCTGCAACCAGAGAAAGCCCACGTGTAGCAATGAAGACTCAGGGCAGCCACAAAACAAACAACAGAAGTGGGAAGACTGCTCCCTCACATTCCGCAGGGAGTTCTTCTCGCCAACATTTCTACTGAGAGGCAGTTACGAGGTCATGGAAAGATCACGACCCAGACGTCAGGTAGACCCAGTGTGTTGGTCTGTTCAGGAGAACATAGCAAAATACCAGAGTCTGAGAGGCTTATAACAACAAACATTTATTTCTCACAGTTCTGGAGGCTGGGAAGTCCAAGATCTAGGCACAGACCTGCCTCTGGTTCAGAGCAGTGCCTGGAAGTTGTAATCTCACATGGCAGAAAGACACGTTTCATAAGGCCCCTGTCTCCTTCTCGAGGCTCTGCCCTCATGACTTTTAATAACATCCCTGAGACTCCGTTTCCTAATACCCTACCTTGGGGGGACATAAACCATCAGAGCATCCAGGTACAAATCTCGATTCTGCCACCTCCTAGCGTCAATCACTTTACTTCTTTGTGTTTGGAGAGTCACAGCGACAAAATGGGAATGCTTACACCTACCTTAATGGATTGGCATGGCAATTCCAGTCTTATAACCAGTCTTGGCTCAGACAGTAAAGCGTCTGCCTACAATGCGGGAGACCTGGGATCAATCCCTGGGTTGGGAAGATCTGGAGAAGGAAATGGCAACTCACCCCAATATTCTTGCCTAGAAAATCGCATGGACAGAGGAGCCTGGTAGCTATAGCCCATGGGGTCACAAAGAGTCAGACACAACTGAGTGACTTCACTTTCACTTTTTTCACTTTTCATCCTAAAAAAGAATTTGAGGCAGACTATGGGGGTGATCTACGCAAAGTGCCTTGTGATAGCTATTAAAAGTACTTGTCAAATGCTTACTAAGTGCCAGGCACAATTTTAAGTACTTTGCATGTGCTAACTCCCAGGTGGTGCTAGTGGTAAAGAACCGCCCACCCCTGCCAATGCAGGAGGTGTAAGAGACACAGGTTCGATTCCTGGGTCAGGAAGATCCCTTGGAGGAGGGCATGGCAACCCACTCCAGTATTCTTGCCTGGAGAATCCCATGGACAGAAAAGCCTGGCCTGCTACGGTCCATAGGGTCGCAAAGAATCAGACATGACTGAAGCGACTTAGCATATAGCACAACTTGATAGTCACAATAGTCCCGTGAGTTAAGTGCATTTTAAAGATGGGGGAAACCAAGACACAGAGAGATTAAGTAATTTCCCCAAGGCCACATAGTCAGTAGGTAGCAGAGCTGGAATTTGAACCCAGGAAATTTGACCCTAGAATGGACTAGACCATACTGTCTCTCAGAATGGACTAGACCATATTGTCTCTCTGGATTAGAGGTGCTGGTGGCATAAGTGTCCAGCCCATCCTCTTCATGAAGAACCAACATGAAGAGATCCAGGGCTTGACCCAAAGTCAAAGCAATGGTGAGATGTCCAGCACTGAGGTTGCTAATAGGAGAGACACAGTATGGATGAAGGTCAAACCCAGTGGCCTTGGTGGAGGCAGGGGGAGGTGGGGTGCGGTAAGGGGGTGACAGACCAGGAGGGAAGGGAACACCTGAGGAAGAGGACATTTTCAATATCAGGACAAGGACACCCATCTGGAGCCCTCGGGGGTGGGGGTTAAATCATCCTGGAGAGACGTGCTAAGGACACTTGACACTGAGACTGGCCCCTTTCCTTAGGCCATGGGACCCTCAGTGAGTCACCTGCCCTTGGATTTGAAGTGCTACTAAACATCGCAGCCCCCAAATGAGAGCATGTGTACAAAATGCTCAGGAAAAGAAGCTACCACTCCATTTTCTAGTTAGCAAACGATATCTTTTCTCTAGCTTCCTATAGTAAGGTTTCAGAGAAGGCAATGGCACCCCACTCCAGTACTCTTGCCTGGAAAATCCCATGGATGGAGGAGCCTGGTAGGCTGCAGTCCATGGGGTCACTAGGAGTCGGACACAACTGAGCGACTTCCCTTTCACTTTTCACTTTCATGCATTGGAGAAGGAAATGGCAACCCACTCCAGTGTTCTTGCCTAGAGAATCCCAGGGATGGGGGAGCCTGGTGGGCTGCTGTCTATGGGGTCTCACAGAGCGACTTAGCAGCAGCAGCAGCAGCATAGTAAGTTTTAACTGTTTTGGAGGGCCACTAACTTAAAATGAATCAGGTGCTTCCTTTGCTTCTTGAACAGAGTCACTGGAATATCATTTAGCCTGTCTTCATGACTCAAGGTTAATCATTATGAACACCTGTTTCCACACTGAGCTGCACAGTGACGCTGGGCTGAGCGGGCGAGTCTTGTCTGGGTGCGACTCTGGGCCCCTGCGGGATGGCCCCAGGCTGCTGGGCTTTTGGAGCCCTCTCATAGCCCTGGATAGGTCATCAGTTTCATCTCTTACTAAGCCTGTCAGCTGTCCCTTCTCTGTGCTGTCAGAAGGTCAGCCCAAAGCCGGTTGATGACACTTAGATTTGTACTCCTCATCTGATGTGACTTACAAGCCAGAGGCTCACGTTGGTTACAAATGTTCGTAAAAGCAGGGATACCTAAGTACCGGGTACCAAGGGGTTCAACTCAGCATGAGCGTTAGCACCTGGGAGTTTATGCCATCAGTCTTGACTGCTCAGAGACCCTTGACCCGCTCCTTTTGTGAATTTTAACAGCTCCAGGTTGGGGAGGTGTTACTGTGGCTGGTGACCTGTCAAGGATCCTTTTTGATCTAGTTCTTAATTATTATTTTAAAACGTCCGACTCTTTCTTTTCGTTCCCGGAACTGGTGTTTATTGTCATTTACAGAAACTTCAGGGCCACCGCTGCTCCTACAGTCCCACAGCTTCAGTCCATGCCTCCCCAACCTTGACCCAGCCTCCCTAGGTTACACCTGGTAAAGGTCTTCTAAGTGCCCCTCTGTGCCCAGCACCCAGCCAGCCACTCAGTGGAGATGCTGGAGCAGGCTGAGCCATGGCCCGGCCTTCCAGGAGCTCTCCTTTCTGGCTGGAGAGGCAAGGTTGACTCACAGGACCAGTTAGGGAACACATGGGAAGACCAGAAGTAGAGACAGGCTGGCTGTGGCCCCTGGTGGCTGGTATGTTAGTGCAACGGGCGGTCAGGAGGGAAGGCTGCTGGGAGCTTCAAGGAAGGCCGTGGGGAGGCCTGCAGGGCCGCGTGCTGGAGGGACAGCCCTTCCTGAGCGGTGCTCAGATTTCAAAGAATGCTGGCAGGTCTGCGGTGTGGGCAGGGTTCCCCGCAAGAATGAGAGAATGTGGGCCTTGCTCCAGGAGATCTGGGGTTGGGATGGGGTGGGGAGAGAACCAGGAAACAAATGCGAGCAGAAGGCATCAAACAGAGGCAGGGCGGGACTCAGGAAGTCAAAGTCCAGGCTGGGGAGACCTAGTGCCAAGCGGGCACTGGAGGCGAGGAGGGGAGCTGAGATGTCACCTGCCCCTCGAGGAGCCCAGTGTCCCAGGCGGAGTGCAGACAGAACTAGTTCAAAGGCAGGGGAGCCTGTAGACACCCAGGTTCCGGCAGGGGTGCCCGGTCACTCCAGCCTGTTGTAACAGGCAATTATGAAAGTGAATGTAAACAGGAAGCCTCTCATTCAGTCACCTGGAAATTGGTTTCGAACAACATTAACACTCCGTCTCTCACTGCTCAACAAAAGGAAGTTCCTTTTCAAATTTACCGGCTGGGGACTTCCCTGGCCGTCCAATGGTTAAGACTTTGCCTTCCAATTCAGGAGGTGCCGGTTCAAAACTCCGTCAGGAAGCTAAGATCCCACATGCCCCATGGCCAAAAAATCAAAACATGAAACAGATTTACAGGCTGTAGGAAGCATACTTGCACTTGCTCAGAGGAGCCGGGAGGCGGCTCCTCTTCCTCCCTCCACGACCCCCTCCCCTCAACAGAGCACACCGGTTACGGGGCAGAGATGTCTTAGGTACACTGAGGTCCCAAGGAAGGCTCTGGGAAGGTTGTGCTTCCCCTGACATTGTTGGAACTCAGATGATCAGTGGACCATCCATGCCCAGGAGGCCTGGCCTCACCCCAGGGTGCTGAGGGCCTAAGAGGAAACAGTGCACTTGCATGGGGTGCGGTCCCAGTGGTGGTTCTGGCGAGGGCAGGGCCCACGTGGAGTTCTGGCTGTTGCTTCAGAGACCCCAGGAGTTGAGCAGGAGGGACTGTGTGCCCACCTTTCTCCCAGAACACCCTTCGCCCTCTATTAAGTCCTCTTGGTAGACAGTCGCATCTCTACCTTTGTTCAGGTGAGGCCGCCCAGGCCTGGACCCATGCACAATTCCAGGGTCACATCGATGCTAAGTGGCCAAGCATGCTCACTGAAGCTTCCAGGCCCAAGATGACATGCAGAGGCCGCCAGGGGATGCTGATGGCAATTGTCGCTGTTTGGAAAGGTACAGAGATCTCTGGTTTCCAGAAACATCAATCAGATGTGAGGGCCCCGGTCAACCCGCATGTCCCGCCCAGAAGGGACCCCACCCTCAAGGCCCTGCCTCCTCCCGGCCCTTCTAGAACGAGATGTCCACAGGGAGGCGGGGAAAGCGCATAGCACCCGGCTCGCCGGGGCGCAGAGGTGGCGCGGACGGCGCGTTCCTGCCCAGCGCGCCCCACCGTGCGACCAGAGCGGGTACTGCAGGAGCGGGCCACCGGCCACTTGTCCTTTACCCGCCCCGCCGGCCTGGCCGTGCCCCCAACAGCGGACCTCCCGACTTCACAGGCTTGATCTTCACGGAGCATCACCAGGGGCAAAGAACTGGCTTATTTTACACGATGCATCCTCCCGTGAAGGGCGCGAAAACCCCTAGCTAAGGGACAAAACGGACGGTGGAGTGACTGATGCCAAATAGAGGCAGGGGCAGGAGAGATGTGTTGGGAGAGCAAGGAGTGGGGCGTGGGGGATGACACCGGAGACCCAGGAGGACCCATCCCAGGGGACAGGGAACTTCCAGGGGGGACAGACAAGCCAGAATGGGGCAAAGATGGGAGGGAGGTGGACCTGGGCTCTAGGGCAGGGTCACCAGCACAGCTGGGGCAGGGTAGCCCTCAAGAGCCTCCCTGAGCACTTTTCCTGGTTATTAGTGTTTCTCAAACGAGAGGGGTAGCACCCCTGCTTCCAGAGGCATTTGATGATACACAAGGAAATCCACAAGTCCCAAGATAAACATGAGACTTCCTTGGCTGTCCAGAGGTTAAGTAAGACAGGGGGTGTGGGTTCAATCACTGGTCAGGGAGCTAAGATCCTACAAGCCTGGGTGCCAAAAAGCCACAGAAGCTATGTTGTAACAAATTCAATAAAGATTTCAAAAATGGTCCACATCAAAAAAACCTTTAAAAAACAAAGGATAATGGGGCTTACTTGCCTTTCTTGAGTTTGCTTAAGAGTTCCAAGCAGGCTCAGTGGTAAAGAATTTGTCTGCCAATGCAGGATAAGCAGGAGACATGGGTTCAATCCTTGTGTCGGGAAGATGCCCTTGAGGAGGAAATGACAACCCATTCCAGTATTCTTGCCTGGAAAATTCCATGGATAAAGGAGCCTGGCAGACTACAGTCTATGCGGTCACAAAGAGCCAGACACAACTGAGCATGCATGCATATATGCAAATAAATACACAAATGCATCTCTTTAAAAATGGTCATCTTATGGAACATATAATGCAAAATCCCCATGCCTTTAAAGCAAAAACAGGAGACTTCCACTGCATTTGAGCTATGGTGGGCTGCTTCAGGGTGTGTCCCCATGTATGAAGACACCATTCTGTCCATCTGCCTTGACAGGATGTCTATGGAAATGCTGGAAAAGCCCTGGGAAGTACCTGGAAGAGAGGAGGTCAGGTGACGTTGGATACAGATCACTCTGGCTGCTCCAATGGAAGAGGGGAGCCAGGGGTCCAGAAAAGGAACTGTGCTGCTTCTAGGTCTTCGGTTTTGACCTTGGGGCTCCCTGAAAAGGTCTTGGAAATGCCCAAGAGGGCCTAGACCCCTTTGAGAACTACTGAATTAAGAATAGGATCATATAAGCTACAGGCCTGTATACAGATCTGGAACCAAAAAGTAAAATTTTTTTTTAATTTAAATTTATTTATTTTAATTGGAGGCTAATTACTTTACAGTATTGTATTGGTTTTGCCATACATCAGCATGAATCCTCCACAGGTGTACACGTGTTCCCCATCCTGAAGCCCGCTCCCACCTCCCTCCCCATACCATCCCCGTGAGTCGTCCCAGTGCACCAGCCCCAAGCATCCTGTATCCTGCATCGAACCTGGACTGGCGATTCGTTTCTTATATGATATTATACATGTTTCAATGCCATTCTCCCAAATCATCCCACCCTCTCCCTCTCCCACAGAGTCCAAAAGACTGTTCTATACATCTGTGTCTCTTTTGCTGTCTCGCATACAGGGTTATCATTACCAACTTTCTAAATTCCATATATATGTGTTAGTATACTGTATTGGTGTTTTTCTTTCTGGCTTACTTCCTGGAGTTCAGGTTCCCTTTTCTTATTTCACCCAAAGGAACTTGCCTGGCACTGAGAAGGGTAGGGGTCCCGCTCCTGTGATGGCTGCTGAATCAGGAGACTGTAACAGGGCTGTTAAATCATTCATTAAACATGACCAGAAAAACATATTTATAGATACATTCACAAGTCATTTTCCGACATAGATATATAAAGAAAGTTATGGGATGTTAGAGCTAGTGGGACCCTGAGAATTCTAGTCCAATTTTCTCATTTTAAAGATGGAAAAGTGGGGAATTCCCCAGAGGTCCAGTGGTTAGGATGCCATGTGTCCACTAAAGGGGGCACAGGTTCAATCCCTGGTTGGGAACTAGACATGCATGCTGGGTGGCACAACCAAAAAAAAAAAAAGATGGAGAAGTTACAGTTCAGATAATCCAGTTCAACTGAATTCAACAAACATTGAGCACCTACCACCGCGTGGTGAGTAAAATCGAGCAGAGTAAGATGGCAGGGACTGATGGATGGTGACAGCTGGGGCAAGGGTGATAACAGAACAGATGCAAGAAGCGGTCAGAGACTAGAAATATTTGGAAGGTCGAGACCTCCTAAAAGAAAGTTGCCCAGGTCACACACAGGAAGTGACATGGCTGGGGTTCATGGCTACTGAGACCCCAGTCAATGCCTCAGTGTTTTGCATTTATTATCTGCAACTAGGGAGGTGGGTACAATTAGTCCGGTTTTATAGATGAGGAAACTGAAGTTGAGAAAGACAAAGAGAACGTCCCAAGGTCACCCAGCTAGTAAGTGGCTGTCTCAGAACCCCACCAGCCAGACTCTAGAACCCACTTCACAGAGGTCCAGGGCATTACCAGGGATTACCTCCTTCCTTCCCAGAAGTCTCAGTTGACACTGTCATGGGGTCAGCCCCAGGGGGGCAAAGACTGCTGTGAACACACCCCAATCTCCTGACCTGAAAGGTCCCTTTGGTGGCTCTTCCATGTATATTAAATCCCCATCAATAGAGATCTCTCTGAGGGATAAGGCATCGCAGGACACTGTTATGGGCAAACAGTGATTAAATCCTGGTGAAGCTATGGGTTCCAGGACTTGAATAGGCAGCCCGGGGAAGCAGAAAGCAGAGAGCCCAGAACATCATGGGAGCATGAACCCTGCCCTTCTCAGTGCAACCTCAGTTATTTGGCTAGAATAGCAAAGGGAACCTTAACCTCAAAAAATTACCATTAGAATTTGTTTAGATTCTAGATCCATGGCCAGGCCTGTGATTCATGTGACTATATTCTTCTTCTTCTTTTTTCTATTTTTTGGCTATGCTGCACAGCATGTAGGATCTTTGTTCCCCAACCAAGGATCGAACCTGTGTTCCCTGCAGTGGAAGCTTGGAGTCCTAACCACTGGACCACCAGGCAAATCCCATGTGATTATACATATGTATATTTTTAGGCAGTTCTCAAAGTTGAAATATTTTAGTATTCAAATGGTCAAACTGTATAGATTGCTTTTTCAGATGTACATACAACATATGTATATCATAGCAAAGTTACTTGTTAACAATAAAATATGATTTCCTTAAGGACTAAAAAAGTGAAAGTGAAAGTGTTAGTCACTCAGTCATATCCGACTCTTTGTGACTCCATGGACTGTAGCCCACCAGGCTCCTCTCTTCAAGGGATTTTTCAGGCAAGAATACTGAAGCCGACTGCCATTCCCTTCTTTAGGGGAGTCTTCCCGACCCAGGGATTGAACCCAGGCCTTCTGCATTTCAAGCAGTTTCTTTACCATCTGAGCCACTAGGAAGCAAAGAAACCACTAATTAATTAAATAGTTGATGCATATTTATAAGGGCTTTCCTGGTAGCTCTGATGGTAAAAAATCTGCCTGCAGTGCAGAAGACCCAGGTTTGATCCCTGGATCAGGAACATCCCCTGCAGAAGGAAATAGCTACCCACTCCAGTATTCTTGCCTGGAAAACTCCACAGACAGAGGAGCCTGGTGAGCTACAGTCCATGGGGTTGCAAAGAATCAGATACAACTGAGCAACTAAGCATGCATACACATTTATGGGTAATATTAAAGATCTGACATAAATATGTAACGCTGTGACTATATTCTTAATTTGGCAGTTCTCAAAGTGGTCTGAGATCTTTTAGGGGTTCCCAAGTCTCTGTTAGGGGGATATTGAGGTCAAAAGTGTTTTCATAGTAATATTAAGATGTTAATTGCCCTTTTCACTCATTCTCCCATAAGAGTACAGTGGAGTTTTCCAGAGGTTACGTGACATGGGACATGGATAGAGAGCAAATGCAGAAGCAAATTTAGCTCTTTTCTAGCTGTTTTTTACTAAGCCAGACATTAAAGAGATTTGCAAAAGTTTAAAACCATGTCATGCTTTTCACTCTTTGTTTGTTTTTAAAACCCTGGTTAGTTTTCATTCAAGTATTGTGTTAATATGGGTTTGCTGTGGCTATTCTAAGTGAATTAATAAAGTGTTATTGTTCAGTCTCTAAGTTGTATCTGACTCTTTGCAACCCCAGGGACTGTAGCATGCTGGGCTCCTCTGTCTTCCACTATTTCCTGGAGTTTGCTCAAACTCATGTCCATTGAGTTGGTCCTCTGCTTCCCCCTTCTCCTTTTGCCTCCAATCTTTCCCAGCGTCCAGATCTTTTTCAACGAATCAGCTCTTTGCAGCAGGTGGCCAAATTAATTAATAAATAAACATTTTAAAATTCTCAGTTTCAGTTTCTCAGGTAGTATAAATCAATAAGTACAACCCACATACACATACTGGGATCCTCAATAATTTTTAAGTGTGTAAATAGGTGTAGAATGTGAAGGGACGAAATGGTCAGTCTGGCTAGAGAAGTCACACTCAGAAGCCCTGCCTGTGTTTCTTCTCTGAGCACATACGTGGTCTAACAGGTAAGTGAGAAGGAGACAGACGCAGGGAGAAGAGAAACGCAGGATGAAGAGATATACCCAGAGGAATTGTGTCCCTGCTGCGAAGACCAAGTTGACATTACCCCGTAGTAACACATGAGGGCGCCCTTACCAGTCAGCAGATTTCACCTTGTGCTGGGTACTGGGATTACTAGTCAGGAAGGCACATCAGGCATCTGACTCTGTGCCTCCATAGTAGCTGCTGAAACTCCAGTCTCCTCTCGAGTTCTGGTGAGGATGGAAGGACACTTCTACTGCATGGAGTCCCATAGAAGCCACGGTGCTGGAGTAGGCCACCCCAGTCACGGCAACATCCAACACTTTTGCCCTGTGATGTCAGATCAGTTCAGTCGCTCAGTCGTGTCTGACTCTTTGTGACCCCATGGACTGCAGCATGACAGGCCTCCCTGTCCATCACCAACTCCTGGAGCTTACTTAAACTCATGCCCATGGAGTCGATGATGCCATCCAACCATCTCATCCTTTGTCGTCCCCTTTTCCTCCTGCCTTCGATCTTTCCCAGCATCAGGGTCTTTTCCAATGAGTCAGCTCTTTGCATCAGGTGGCCAAAGTATTAGAATTTCAGCTTCAGCATCAGTCCTTCCAATGAATGTTCAGGACTGATCTCCTTTAGGATGGACTGGTTGGATCTCCTTGCAGTCCAAGGGACTCTCAAGAGTCTTCTCCAACACTCCAAGACTTCTCAAAAGAAGTCTTTTGCTTCTCTCAAAAGCATCAATTCTTCAGTGCTCACCTTTCTTTATAGTCCAACTCTCACATCCATACATGACCACTGGAAAAACCATAGCCTTGACTAGATGGACCTTTGTTGGCAAAGTAATGTCTCTGCTTTTTAATATGCTGTCTAGGTTGGTCATCGCTTTTCTCCCGAGGAGCAAGCGTCTTTGAATTTCGTGGCTGCGGTCACCATCCGCAGGCCTTCTGGAGTGGTGTGTGATGTCACAGACTGGTTTTCTTGGGTTTTGTCTCTGTCCCATCCTTGTGGGTGTCCACACCTACGACCGGTTGAATCTAATTCGATCCAGTCTTTCGAGGGAGGCAGCCCCAGGAAGAGGGCTGGCTGGGGTCAAGGATCTAGCTTTCAGATACGCCTTCTTGAGGGCCAAGGGTCACAGGTTTTCACCTTTCAAAGGACTCCTCCTGCCAGGGTCACTGATGTTATCTTAGATGAACTGCCCAGAGACAATCTGACAGGGTGAGATCCCCAAGCTTCCAGGCACTGGGCTGACATAAAGGACCCCGGAAGGGACTGAAAAGGGTACCACGGAGCTCCCTTTTCAAAGTCAGAGATGCCTTCCTTCCTACTCCAGACAGACTTAATGGGATGTCTTTGTTCATTTTTTTCCCAGCACTACTTCCCTGATTTTATTCTAGGACCATAAGATCTGGCTTTATATTGTGAGAGAAATGGTATTTCCAGAAATGGTATAGTCAGAGGGTGTTAGAAAAAAAAAAATAAAAACAAAAGCTGTTGTCAAGAGGATATCATCAATGAAATATTTCAAGAAACTTTCCCAGACCTGATGGGAAAGTTTCTACATTAAGTGGGACCATTCCAACAAAGCAGATGAAAAATTACCCACATCAAGGCAGGTCATTGTGAAATTTCAGAACACTGGGGACAGAAAGAAAAGATTTAAAAGAAAAATTCTGTTTTCAGACAAAGAAAACAGAGATCAAAATGGTTTCCTGTTTCTCAACAGTAACTTTTTTTTTTTTAAGGCAATGGAGCAATATTTTCAAAATTCTAAAGGAAAACAATTTTCAATCTAGAGTTCCTTATCCAGGGTTTCCCTGGTGATACAGTAGTTAAGAATCCACCTTGCAATACAAAGGACACTGGTTCGATCCCTGGTCCAGGAAGATCCTATGTGTCTCGGAGCAACTAAGCCCGTGTGCTACAACTACTGAGCCCACACGCCTAGAGCCCATGCTTTGCAATGAGAAGCCCATGCATTGCAACTAGAGAATAGCCACCACTCTCCACAATTAGAGAAAGCCTGAGAGCAGTAATGAATCTTAAGAATTCCTCACCCAGACAAACAACAAAATGCAAGGATAGAATGAAGAGTTTTCCAAGTATTCAAGTGTCAAAATATTTACCTCTAAAGCATCTTTTCTCAGGAAGCTACTGGGGCAGGGGCTGTGGTCCCCCAAACTACAGGATGAAACAAGAAAGAGGAAGACAGCAGGACACTAGCCAAGGCGACACGTGTCAGGAATCCTGCAGTGATGGGCGTGCACTCCGGGGGATCGTCCAGCTGGGAGCAGGGACTTCCCAGAAAGACAGAATTCGTAGGTCACCACAGGCTTCTGAACATCTTGAATGGAGATTTATACACTTGACACGAAGTCTGGAGTTTAACTAGGGCTGAGTTCTTAGAAACCTACACAAAACAAGGACAACGATGAATTTCAGGAAAAGCGCAAAAATAAGCCAGAAAGAAAAAATTACTGTGTAAAAATCACATTGTATAATTCAGTGTGAATATCACTGATACAGTAATAATGTAAACACAAAATATTTATCTAACTAAAATGATCGTGTAACTGGAAACTTCCCTGGTGGTCTTGTGGCTAAGACTCTGAGCTCCCCATACTCAGGGCCCTGGACAGGGATCTAGATCCCACATGCTGCAACTAAAGATCCTGTAACCAAGACCCAGTACAACCCCACTCCTCAAAGACAATAGACAGTCAAATCAAATTAAAATAAAATAGTGTAACTATATTTGAAGAGATAGGAAATATGTTTCTGTATAATGGGAAAGAGTGAAATCACCTTTTCTAGTGAAGATACAATGAATGACATTTAAAACTGGAAAATCAAATGAGTAATCAGATCAGATCAGATCAGTCACTCAGTCGTGTCCGACTCTTTGCGACCCCATGAATTGCAGTACACCAGGCCTCCCTCAGATCACATCAGATCAGATCAGTCACTCAGTCGTGTCCGACTCTTTGCGACCCCATGAATCGCAGCACACCAGGCCTCCCTGTCCATCACCAACTCCCGGAGTTCACCCAGACTCACGTCCATCGAGTCAGTGATGCCATCCAGCCATCTCATCCTCTGTCGTCCCCTTCTCCTCCTGCCCCCAATCCCTCCCAACATCAGAGTCTTTTCCAATGAGTCAACTCTTTGCATGAGGTGGCCAAAGTACTGGAGTTTCAGCTTTAGCATCATTCCTTCCAAAGAAATCCCAGGGCTGATCTCCTTCAGAATGGACTGGTTGGATCTCCTTGCAGTCCAAGGGACTCTCAAGAGTCTTCTCCAACACCACAGTTCAAAAGCATCAATTCTTCAGCGCTCAGCCTTCTTCATAGTCCAACTCTCACATCCATACATGACCACAGGAAAAACCATAGCCTTGACTAGACGGACCTTTGTTGGCAAAGTAATGTCTCTGCTTTTGAATATGCTATCTAGGTTGGTCATAACTTTCCTTCCAAGGAGTAAGCGTCTTTACATGTTTATTATTTAGAACTATGGTGGTAAATACTGAAAGAACCAGGTGAACACTTGAAGAAGAGGAAAGGGTGAGAACTGGGCCCAGGGACAAGGGCCTTTGGACCATGAGCATGTATAACTAATAAAAATTCAAACTGAGTTAAACACACTCCCCCATACCCCGGGGCCCCCTCTTCCCCATTGAGTTGTCCTTGTGATTTGCCGTAAGCTTATTTCCACCGCTGTCCCTCTCCCCACATACCTACGATTCTTCAGTCTGGATTGTATATTTCATCCAGAAGCTGTCACCTCTGTCTAAAATGCATTCTCCCTCCACACCCTGCCTGACTCCCATCCACTTAATAGAAGTCACTTTAAACGCAACCTCATCCATCCTTCTAAGACCCCGCCCACATCGCCCAAATAGTAATCAACTTGTCACATGCACTGAGGTCTGTCTCTCTCCACAATGTGTGTCAGTGCCTGAGATTGTCTGCCCACGAGGCTGTGGGACCCTGAGAGATCCAGATCCTATAGTTTCTCCTGCAGGGCCCACATACGGTGTCTGGTCCCCACTGGACTTGTTGAATATCAGCTCTTTGCATCAGTGTGTGCTCAGTCACTCAGTCATGTCCAACTCTGCGACTCTATGGACTGCAGTCCACCAGGCTCCTCTGTCCATGGGATTCTCCAGGCAAGAATGCTGGAGTGGGTTGCCATTACTTCCTCCAGGATATCTTCCCTACCCAGGGATCGAACCTGTGTCTCCAGACGCATATATACATGGGGTGATCCCAGTGAGGTAGAAATTACTAGGCAGTCAGTGAAGAACTCTGAGACCTAGGTTTTGTTTTCAGTAAACATCCTGCTCCATTGTCCTGAATACCTGAAACATGTCTTTTCAGTTCCCTTCAGTCGTTCAGTCGTGTCTAACTCTTTGTGACCCCATGGACTGCAGCATGCCAGGCTTACCTGTCTATCACCAACTCCCAGAGTTTACTCAAACTCATGTACATTGAGTCAGTGATGCCATCCAACCATCTCATCCTCTGTCATGCCCTTCTCCTCCTGCCTTCAATCTTTCCCAGCATCAGGGTCTTTTCCAATGAGTCATCTCTTTGCATCAGGTGGCCAAAGTATTGGAGTTTCAGCTTCAGTGAATATTCAGGACTGATTTCCTTTAAAATGGACTGGTTGGATCTCCTTGCAGTTCAAGGGACTCTTGAGAGTCTTCTCCAATACCACAGTTCAAAAGCATCAATTCTTCAGCACTCAGCTTTCTTTATAGTCCAACCCTCTCATCCATACATGACTACTGGAAAAACCATAGCCTTGACTAGATGGAACTTTGTTGGCAAAGTAATGTCTCTGCCTTTTAATATGCTGTCTAGGTTGGTCATAACCTTTCTTCCAAGGAGTAAGTGTATTTTTATTTCATGGCTACAGTCACCATCTGCAGTGATTTTGGAGCCCCCAAAAATAAAGTCTGACACTCTTTCCACTGTTTCCCTATCTATTTGCCATGCAGAGATGGGACCGGATGCCACGATCTTAGTTTTCTGAATGTTGAGCTTTAAGCCAACTTTTTCACTCTCCTCTTTCACTTTCATCAAGAGGCTCTTTAGTTCTTCGCTTTCTACCATAAGGGTGGTGTCATCTGCATATCTGAGGTTACTGATATTTCTCCCAGCAATCTTGATTCCAGCTTGTGCTTCCTCCAGCCCAGCATTTCTCATGATGTACTCTGCATATAAGTTAAATAAGCAGGGTGACAAAAAGAGCCTTGACGTACTCTTTTTCTTATTTGGAACCAGTCTGTTGTTCCATGTCCTGTTCTAACGGTTGCTTCCTGACCTGCATACAGGTTTCTCAAGAGGCAGGTCAGTGGTCTGGTATTCCCATTTCTTTCAGAATTTTCCAGTTTATTGTGATCCACACAGTCAAAGGCTTTGGAATAGTCAATAAAGCAGATGTTTTTCTGGAACTCTCTCGCTTTTTCGATGATCCAGCAGATGTTGGCAATTTGATCTCTGGTTCCTCTGCCTTTTCTAAAACCAGCTTGAACATCTGGAACATCTTGAACATCAAGTCGCCATTAACCCCACCATAGAGCTGCCAGAACTTACATAGGACTGGGAAATAGACTTTTGGAGGGCACAACAGAACCTTCTGCACTAGGACTCAGGAGAAAGGAACTGTGACCCTACAGGAGGCTTGCCTGTGGGTGTCCGGGAGTCTCTGGTGAAAGCATGGGTTGGTGGTGGCCTGCTGCAGGGTTGGGGGTATGGACTGTAGCAGAACATGCATGTGATCTTTTGAGGGAGGTCACCATTATCATTATTACTTCCGCCATAGTTTCAGTTCAGTTCAGTTCAGTCACTCAGTCGTGTCCGACTCTTTGAGACCCGATGAATCACATCACGCCAGGCCTCCCTGTCCATCACCAACCCCTGGGGTTTACACAAACTCATGTCCATCGAGTCGGTGATGCCATCCAATCAACGCATCCTCTGTCGTCCCCTTCTCCTCCTGCCCCCAATCCCTCCAGCATCAGAGTCTTTTCCAATGAGTCAACTCTTTGCATGAGGTGGCCAAAGTATTGGAGTTTCAGCTTCAGCATCAGTCCTTCCAATGAACACCCAGGACTGATCTCCTTTAGGATGGACTGGTTGTATCTCCTTGCAGTCCAAGGGACTCCCAAGACTCTTCTCCAACACCATAGTTCAAAAGCATCAATTCTTCGGTGCTCAGCTTTCTTCACAGTCCAACTCTAACATCCATACATGACCACTGGAAAAACAATATCTTTGACTAGACGGACCTTTGTTGGCAAAGTATTGTCTCTGCTTTTCAATATGCTATCTAGGTTGGTCATAACTTCCCTTCCAAGAAGTAAGCGTCTTTTAATTTCATGGCTGCAATCATCATCTGCAGTGATTTCAGAGCCCCCAAAAATAAAGTCTGACACTCTTTCCACTGTTTCCCCATCTATTTCCCATGAAGTGATGGGACCGGATGCCATGATCTTTGTTTTCTGAATGTTGAGCTTTAAGCCAACTTTTTCACTCTCCACTTTCACTTTCATCAAGAGGCTCTTTAGTTCTTCTTCACTTTCTGCCATAAGGGTGGTGTCATCTGCATATCTGAGGTTATTGATATTTCTCCCAGCAATCTTGATTCCAGCTTGTGCTTCCTCCAGCCCAGCGTTTCTCATGATGTAGTCTGCATATAAGTTAAATAAGCAGGATGACAATATACAGCCTTGACATACTCCTTTTCCTATTTGGAACCAGTCTGTTGTTCCATGTCCAGTTCTAACTGTTGCTTCCTGACCTGCATATAGGTTTCTCAAGAGGCAGGTCAGGTGGTCTGGTGTTCCCATCTCTTTCAGAATTTTCCACAGTTTATTGTGATCTACACAGTCAAAGGCTTTGGAATAGTCAATAAAGCAGAAGTAGATGTTTTTCTGGAACTCTCTTGCTTTTTTGATGCTCCATTGGATTCCTCTGCCTTTTCTAAAACCAGCTTGAACATCTGGAAGTTCATGGTTCACGTATTGCTGAAGCCTGGCTTGGAGAGTTTTGAGGATTACTTTACTAGCATGTGAGATGAGTGCAATTGTGTGGTAGTTTGAGCATTCTTTGGCATTGCCTTTCTTTGGGATTGGAATGAAAACTGACCTTTTCCAGTCCTGTGGCCACTGCTGAGTTTTCCCAATTTGCTGGCATATTGTGTGCAACACTTTCACAGCATCATCTTTCAGGATTTGAAATAGCTCAACTGGAATTCCATAACCTCTACTAGCTTTGTTCATAGTGATGAACAAAGGCCCACTTGACTTCATATTCCAGGATGTCTGGCTCTAGGTGAGTGATCACACCATCGTGATTATCTGGGTCGTGAAGACCTTTTTTGTACAGTTCTTCTGTGTATTCTTGCCACCTCTTCTTAATATATTCTGGCAACCCACACCAGTATTCTTGCCTGGAGAATCCCATGGAGGGAGGAGCCTGGTAGGCTACAGTCCCTGGGGTTGCAAAGAGTCGGACTCGACTGAGCGACTTCACTTTCACTTTCTGTTAGGTCCATACCGTTTCTGTCCTTTATCGAGCCCATCTTTGCATGGAATGTTCCCTTGGTATCTCTAATTTTCGTGAAGAGATGTCTAGTCTTTCCCATTCTGTTGTTTTCCTCTATTTCTTTGCATTGATTGCTAAGGAAGGCTTTCTTATCTCTCATTGCTATTCTTTGGAACTCTGCATTCAGATGCTTATATCTTTCCTTTTCTTCTTTTCATAGCTATTTGCAAGTTTGAAAGTGAAAGTGAAGTTGCTCAGTTGTGTCCAACTCTTTGCGACCCTGTGGACTGTAGCCCTCCAGGCTCCTCCGTCCATGGGATTCTCCAGGCAAGAATACTGGAGTGGGTTGCCATTTCCTTCTCCAGGGGATCTTCCCGACCCCAGGATCAAACCCAGGTCTCCTGCATTGCAGGCAGACGCTTTAACCTCAAATTTGTAAGTCTGGCCCCAGATAAATAGCAGGGAGGGAACACAACTCCACCCATCAACAGAAAATTGAATTAAAGATTTACTGTGCATGGCCCCGCTCATCAGAACAAGACCCAGTTTCCCCCTCAGTAGGTCTCTCCCATCAGGAAGTTTTCATAAGCCTCTTATCCTTCTCCATCAGAGGGCAGACAGACTGAAAACCACAATCACAGAAAACTAACCAGTCTAATCACATGGACCACAACCTTGTCTAACTCAGTGAAACTATGAGCTATGCCATGCAGGGCCACCCAAGACGGATGGGTCATGGTGGAGAGATCTGAGAAAATGTGGTCCACTGGAGAAGGGAATGGCAAACCACTTCAGTATTCCTGCCTTGAGAACCCCATGAACAGTATGAAAAGGCAAAAAGATAGGACACTGAAAGATGAACTCCCCAGGTTGGTAGGTGCCCAATACGCTACTGGAGATCAGTGGAGAAATAACTCCAGAAAGAATGAAGAGACGGAGCCAAAGCAAAAACAGCACCAAGTTGTGGATGTGACTGGTGATGGAAGCAAGGTCCGATGCTGTAAAGAGCAATATTGCATAGGAACCTGGAATGTTAGGTCCATGAATCAAGGCAAATTGGAAGTGATTAAACAGGAAATGGCAAGAGTGAACATCAACATTTTAGGAATCCAGGAACTAAAATGGACTGGAATGGACTGGAATGTGATTTAAGGAAGAATATAAAAACTGCTGTAAGTCCCACCTGGGGGATACTCTACCAGATCTCAGGGTCTATGTTGAGAGCTTTGTACTTTAGACTCTGATGCTGGGAGGGATTGGGGGCAGGAGGAGAAGGGGACGACAGAGGATGAGATGGCTGGATGGCATCACTGACTCGATGGATGTGAGTCTGAGTGAACTCCGGGAGTTGGTGATGGACAGGGAGGCCTGGCGTGCTGCGATTCATGGGGTTGCAAGGAGTCGGACACGACTGAGCGACTGATGTGATCTGATTCGGTTGAGAGTTTGTTTGTGTGTTCATGGATTCCATTCTTTGACTGTGGACAAGAACTCAGATTCCCCTCTTATCAGTAGCTCCAAAAACTTGGCCTTCAAGGCTAGCTGGCTGTGATTTCTTCCTGTCCCACCTTCCCCTGCTGGACTGGCCAACAAGCTCCGGGCAAGATGCCCCCTACTCATTGGCCAATCGCTGCATTCGAGCTCACAGCCCCATCCCTCCACTTCTGTAAACTTCTAAGGCAAGTTGGTACAGGAGGAGGCAGATTTACTAGAAAAAGGTGGGGGATGATTCATTGAGCTATTACTACATGTTCTCCCAGTGTTTTCTCCTCCCATAATAAGCCTGAGGAAATTTTACTAAACAGACCTGAAATGCCTTTAACAAAAGTCCAAAGTCAAGAACAGTAAAAAAATCCGCCTGTAATGTAGGAGACCCGGGTTCTATCCCTGGGTTGGGAAGATCCCCTGGAGAAGGGAATGGCAACCTACTCCAATATTCTTGCCTGGAGAATCCCATGGACAGAGGAACCTGGCAGGCTACAAATACTCGGACACTACTGCATGACTAACACTTCCACTTTCAAGGTCAAGGAAGAGCTTTGCTGGTGTCCCGCAGAGGGTGCCTTCGAGAGAAGGGCTGAAGAGAGGTTCTTCGCCCAGGCTGAAGGAGATCCCAGCCAGGTCTGTGAACACAAGGCCCGTGGCGCACCTGGGCCTCCTGGACTCTGGTGCCTGGGCTGCCCTGCCAGATACTCCTGCGCTGGGAACAGAGAACACACAGCACCCCCCTGACCTGAAGGCTCACTGCCTGAGCGAGCAGGTGTCCCAGCCCTCAACAGTGCCAGAAGCTCCCAGAAGTTTCCACACTTTCTCATCTCCAACAGCGGAGTTAATCACATAGTAAAGTTAACGCGTGGCTTCAATACAGCTTTCCCTGGTGCTCAGATGGTAAAGAATCGGCCTGCAACATGGGAGACCCAGGTTTGATCCCTGGGTCGCAAAGATCTCCTGGAGAAGGGCATGGCAACCCACTCCAGTATCCTTGCCTAGATAATTCCATGGTCAGAGGAGCCTGGTGGACTACAGTCCATGGGGTCAAAAAGAGTCAGATATGACTCAGTGACTAATTATTTTACTTTTGCTTTCTTTCAATACAGCTCTGTGTGACTGGGGCTTTGAAGCCATGTGACAATGTGTAGCAGTTTTCCCCACATGATGTGGTTGTGAGGGTCTCAGAGAAAGCAGTGCCACGGCGTATCGCCAGAAGGAATTATCTTCTGATGGTGTATTATCAGAAGACACCGCCAATTATCATGGCAGTGTCGTGGCTGACCGCTATGACTCCAGCTATGGCAGGAGGGCGCCTGCAAGGGCGGCCGAGCCCACTGGGGTCTGACAGCACACAGTGGTGGGTATCGTCGTCCAGACTCGCTCCCCGGGGAATGTCAGCCTGGCCTTGACCAGCGCACACAGTACCTTTGAGAGAATCAGAAACAGGCGCCCTGTCTGGGCAGATGAACTGTGAAAAGGCACCCCTCCCCCGCTCAGGAGCAGGGCTTGACAGATGGGACCTAGGTTGAATTTCAGCCTTGCTCCATGGCCAGGCACTTTTGAACAATGACCCTGGACGTGAGTGAAACACTGTAGGAGAGCCAGAAGTGCAGAGAAGAGAATGGAATTGTCATGGCAAAGCAACCTGATCAGAGCAAGATGTTTTTAAAATCTAAGCAAGTATGAAGAAGAAAATTGACATCATTCATATTCTCAGGATTTGATGTTGAAGCCTTAGAAAATTTGATGCAGAGAGAAGTCAGATCCAAAGTGTGTTTTGGGCCTCCCTGGTGGCTCAGATGTTAAAAAATCTGCCTGCAATGCAGAAGACTTAGGCTTGATCCCTAGGTTGGGAAGATCCCCTGGAGAAGGGAACGGCTACCCACTCCAGTATTCTTGGGCTTCCCTGGTGGCTCAGCTGGTAAGTTATCTGCCTGCAATGCTGGAGACCTGGTTTGATTCCTGGGTTGGAAAGATCCTCTGGAGAAGGGAATGGCTACCCACTCCAGTATTCTTGCTTGAAGAATTCCATGGACAGTGGAGCCTGACAGGTTAGAGTCTGTGGGGTCACAAGAGTTGGACACAACTGAGTGACTAACACTTTCACTTTCTTCAGAGCATCCTTTAACATCCTTTCATTGGATGACGACCTGATCTCACTTTCAAACATGGCCTTTGATGGACATAGAATGCAGCTGCTCCCTTAACAAGCAAGGCCCCGACCATGAGTAACAAAATTACTGCTTCCTCTGCAGCCTGGACACAGAATTCCATTTTTTCTCATGACTCGGAGAACCTGAAATCCCTGAGCCTCTGGAAAACCATTCATCGATTCATTCTCACTTAAGAGCGTGTATATATATGTATATGTATGGCTGAGTCACTCTGCTCTTCACCTGAAACTTTGTTAATCAGCTATATCCCATTACAAAATAAAAAGTTCAAAAGAAAAAAAAAAGACTATTTCTTGGACATCCTCTCTGCTCCATTCTTACCCTTGAGGAAGAAAAGTCTCAGTGTGTAGACATGGACAGTTGTTTCTGCCCCTCTGTCCATGCAGCTGCTGCCCTAATCCCCCTGTCAGCCCTCTGCTCAGAGACCTGCCTGTCTTTGGCAGCATATCCTCATGAACTGCTTCTGCAGCTCCGCTGAGAGCTGCTATATATTATTTCTCTCTGACAGTTGCTCCTGATATAGGTCCCATGATACCCCTTCCCAGTAGCCTACCTTTTTCAACATCCTTTTAACTGGCTCAAGACTTTGAGCTCAAGACTGGCTCAGATCAGATCAGTCACTCAGTCATGTCTGACACTTTACCACCCCATGGACTGCAGCACGACAGGCCTCCCTGTCCATAACCAACTCCCGGAGTTTACTCAAACTCATGTACATTGAGTCGGTGATGCCATCCAACCATCTCATCCTCTGTTGACCCCTTCTCCTCCCGCCTTCAACCTTTCCCAACATCAGTGTCTTTTCAAATGAGTCAGCTCTTTGCATCAGGTGGCCAAAGTATTGGAGTTTCAGCTTCTGCATCAGTCCTTCCAATGAACACTCAGGACTGATCTCCTTTAGAATGGACTTGTTGGATCTCCTTGCAATCCAAGGGACTCTCAAGAGTCTTCTCCAACACCACAGTTCAAAAGCATCAATGCTTCGGCATTCAGCTTTCTTCACAGTTCAACTCTCACATCCATACAGGACTACTGGAAAAACCATAGCTTTGACTAGACAGACCTTTGTTGGCAAAGTAATGTCTCTGCTTTGAATATGCTATCTAGGTTGACCATAACTTTTCTTCGAAGGAGTAAGTGTCTTTTAATTTCATGGCTGCAGTCACCATCTGCAGTGATTTTGGAGCCCCCAAAATTAAAGTCAGCCACTGTTTCCACTGTTTCTCCATGTATTTGCCATGAAGTGATAGGACCAGATGCCATGATCTTAGTTTTCTGAATGTTGAGCTTTAAGCCAACTTTTTCACTCCCCTCTTTCCCTTTCATCAAGAGGCTCTTTAGTTCTTCTTCTCTTTCTGCCATAATGAAGACTGGCTCAAGACTTTTTTTAATGGCCCTGCCATTATCTTAAAGGTCTTAGCTGATGTCAGAAAGTGATCACAATAGAGGAAGGAAAAATATCACACACGGAGGAGGGTTTGAAGGACTGTGAGGTTCTCAAGAAGTGGAAATGGCAGAAGAAGGATATTTCAGCCTGAGCAGTGGAGAAGGACCCTGGGGACAGGCTGAGGGAGCCCTGAGCAGAGGTTCAACACTGCCAGCCTTGCCTGCATGCAAAGGTCACACAGCTGCTCGTCCCACCTGTGGCCAGGATTGTACCTGAGGCTGGTGCCCAAGAACATTAATCCTTCCATGGTGGGGGAGTGGCTGCAAGCGGCTTCTGACGTGAGTGGTGACAGCTTCTACTCACCTTTAGGGGTCCTTCCTTCCTCTATCATCCCTTTCTTCCTTGCTTCCCTTCATCGCTCCCTCCTTTCTCTCTCCTTTCTTTCTTTCCTTCATCGTCAGAAGGGGCATTTGAATCCCACAAATGTAATATGACTATTGTTCTTGGTGAAAATGGTAAAGTTATTAACTAATAAAGGACTATGTATGGATGCACTGAACTGTATCACCAAAGTTCTGGTGATGTGTGTATGTGTGTGTGGGGGGGAAATAAGCCCAGAAGGAAGGGGTGAGAAAAGCCTGGAAGCTTGTAGCATAGATGACAATACTGTACCTTAACTGTCTCTTGTTCTGAGGAAAAGCGTGATTGCTGAAACAGGAAATATTGAACCAGAACTTCTGTGATTTTTTTTTTTAAGCTTTTTCTTCAGGAAGATGAAAATTCAACATACATACAAAACCACACCCTTGTTAACAGATAATTGCACAACTTTGCTTTGAGCTACAAGACTGATTCTGGAAAAATACAAATATTATACAAGCTCTCTATCAGCAAGCATAAATTAATTATAAATGAATAGTTGATATGTGTAAGTTGATATGTTCACTACACTGTGTCCATTTGACTCCTGCCCAGGCTGGTGCTCTGCATGTGTGGGGTGACAGCTGGCCACCCCTCGTGGACAGGGCTCCTGGGGGCAGGGAAGGCAGGATGAGGGGACAGAAGAGGCTGAGGGGGCTGCTCTGAGCACCAAAGCACAACGTTCGCTACACTGTTTAAAAATTTAAAAGAATTCATAAACTTCTTGAAACTCATCCAGGGACCCCATGTTAAGAAAAACAAAAGCCAGAGAAAACTCTTTCTTCCATGGAAAACAGCATCATAAATCATTCACATCAACAAGTCTTTATAAGAAAAAAAAATGAAAACGATGTTTGGTAGTTTTGGTTTTAATTAAAAAATTAAACTTGGTTATGTTGAAAAGTTAATCTTTTTCAAATGCTATCACATCCTAGGAGAAGTGGTGAAGAAAGCAGGAGTTTAAACATCCATCAGAAAGGTTCTCAGGACTGCCCTGGTGGTCCAGTGTTAAGAATCCTCCTTCCAGAGCAGGGGACTCAAGTTTGATCCCTGGTCAGGAAGCTAAGATCCCACATGCCGTGGGGCTCTACTCGACTTTGTGGAGCCTGCTGTCTCTAGAGCCCACTGTCTCTAGAGCCCATGTGCCACAACTAAGACCCAATGCAGCCAAATGAATAAATATTAAAAAAGAAAGGTTCTCATTCTACCAGGACAAGAGACTGGATCCCCAATTCTGTGTTGTGTGAGAGTGCCAGCTGCAATCAGAATTTTTTCACCAGAGTAAATCAGCAAAAATTTATTGGAAAAAAAAAAAAAGTAAACAAACCCAGGTTATCTGATTCCAAAGCTTGCTTTTATATTTTTTCAGTTTACCACAAGTACCAAATTAGGTAGATCTTTTAGTTGTTTAATAACTATAATTAAATTGTTGAACTATAATCAAGGGGTATAATTTAAAAACAAAATCATTGCATTCACATTCTCAGAACTGTGCTGAAGGGAAGGCTTAGGAGGAGAAAAAAAAACATTCTGGTCACAGAAAAGGGACACAGACAGGCAGCGAGTAGGACAGAGCAGTCTGTGATGAAAGGGAGAGAGCTGTAGCTACATGTCCAAGTGTGCAGACCTGGCAACCCTTGATGGCTTCCTGGCAGAGGCCACGATAGGACCTTAAAGGCTAAGGAGGGTTTGTTGGCTGGAAAAGAAGTGGCTTTAAGTGTGTCCTTTCTCTTTGCCAAGCCTGAGGCTTCCTGTCTGACACATAAAGGGGTGAGAACAGATTCCTCTGAGGGCCATTCCAGCTCTAAACTCTAAGACTGATCAACAGAAGAATGGATAAAGAAGATGTGGTGCATATATACAATGGAATATTACTCAGCCATGAAAATGGACAAAATAATGCTACTCACAGCAACATGGTTGGACCTAGAGATTATCATACTGAGTGAAGTAAGTCAGAGAAAGATAAAAATCATATGGTATCACTTACATGTGGAATAAAAAAAATGGTACAAAAGAATTTATTTACAAAACAGAAATAGCCACAGGTATAGAAAACGAACTTATGGCTGGGGTAAACTTAAGTCGGGGGAAGGATAAATTGGGAGACTGGGACTGACATATACACACTGCTACATATAAAATAGATGACTAATAAGGGGCTACATGGGAACGTTACTCAGTACTCTGTAATGGCCTATATGGGAAAAGAAGCAAAAAAAGTGGATCTATGTATAACTGACTCATTTTGGTGTGCACCTGAAACTAACACAGCATTGTAAATCAACTATGTGTGTGTTAGCTGCTCAGTTGTGTTTCTTTGCGACCCCGTGGACTGTAGCTCACCAGGCTCCTCTGTCCATGGAATTCACCAGGCAAGAGTACTGGAACGAGTAGCCATTCCCTTCTTCAGGGCATCTTCCCAACCCAAGGCTCAAACTTGGGTCTCCTACATGGCAAGCAGATTTTTTTACTGTCTGAGCCACCAGGGAAGCCTATACTTCAATAAAAATTTTAAAATTCCAAGACTGCCCAAAGGAACAGCATAAGCAGAGGCCCTGAGACTGGATTGAGCCACAATGAATTGATGGCTCACCCAGCTCAGAGCAGTGGGTATGTCTCAGGAGATTAGAGGAAAGACTCCTTAAATGTTAAAGCAACTGAACTCCGTGCTCTAGGCAGTGGGAGCCAGTGTAGGTCCTAGGGGAGGGGGATAGTCATAAGTTTAATTACTCCGCCTCTCACCACTCCTTCTGCCCATTCCTTTCTGCCTTGCTGAGCTCTGGCGCTGAGCTGGTCATGTTCATCTGCCCCTGGGCACCTCCAGCTCCACCAGGTTCCTGAGGTTTCCCCTCCTACTATCTCTCCTATTGCCCTCCAGGTCCAGTTGCCTGCTGCAGCTAGTCTTCACATGTCCTTAACTTTGTATTGCCAGGAAAACAAAGCAAAACATGATTCCCCATTAGATTTGAACTTTAGAGAAATAGCTATTACCTGGAAACTGTGGTTTGCCTCTTGGTGGGCATCGAACCAAAAGACAACCAAGTCAAAGATCAGGAGAAGGAAAGATTTATTACTACTTGCAGCAAGCAAGGAGAATATGGAAATCTTTCCTGAAGCAATGGTTCCCTGAACAGTAAGATTGGGGAAGTTTTAAGCTAAGGGTACATGTATGTTCATGAAGGAGCTTGGGCAGTAGCAAGAGTCCAAGCTTTAGTTGATTGAGGTCCTGAGGGTCAGAAAATGCCGACATCACCATCCTTTAGGTTGCTGTTGATCTGGTGGTTGAGTGACCAAGTGGGGATTGAAATTCTTCAAAACAGCTCAAGACAGTCCTTCAGGCTAGTTTTCATCATTAAAACAGAACTGAGAGTCCTTCCAAATGATTTATCTTTGCTACTGTTACTTCTCTCACCTGATAAATTTGTCATTTTGTTCTCTTCCCCTGGTGGCTCAGATGGTAAGGAATCTGCCTGCAATGTGGGAGACCCAGGTTTGATTCCTAGGCGGGGAAGATCTCCTGGAGAAGGGCCTGGCAACCCATTCCACTAGGTGGGAAATACCACTAGGTATTCTTGCCTAGAGAATCCCATGGACAGAGGAGTCTGGTGGGCTACTGTCCATGGGGTCACAAAGAGTCGAACACGACTTAGAGACTGAGCATGCAGGCATACACACACGCACACTGACCCGTACACATATCCACCGGCTTTCCTGAGGTTCAGGGCGTTGCAGTAGCAGCAGGCCCTGCTCCTTACAGACAGTGAGGCTTTGCCCCCAGCCCAGGTCAGTCAGCACACACTACCTCCTGCTGCTGCTGCTTCTGGCAATACATGATCCCTGGAGGCCCCAGGGGAGCCTCATGTCAGTCAAGATGCTGGGTTACCTGCATGGGGCCAAACTCATTCAGCTTGTGCCCGAGAAGGACAGCTGAACAGACTCAGCCTCCCCACAGGCCTGGATGTCTGGGAGGAGACCTTCTTGATGCCAAAAGCATCGTGGCTACAGGCAGCTTCAGACAGTGGAGCATCCCTGAATCCCTAGATGTGAATCTCAGCTCTTCCCACCTCCTGGCTGGGTAGCCTTAACTGCTCTGAGTTTATCTCCCCATCAGTAACTTGGAGATATTCTCAGCCCCAAAGTCACTGGGGAAGAATATGTATGTAAAAATTTTGAAGGTATTTAAAAAATAGGATTGAAGGTATTTAAAAAATAGAATTTATTTGTAAATGTTTCATCATATATGCCTGTCTCCCCCTGTGAGACTATGAATCCTTGAGGCCAGAAATTGTATCTGCCCAGGGCCCCACAGAGGGCAGGGCTCGGAAACATCAAAGGAGCAGCGGGTGTTGGGCTGCGTTCACCCCCGACAAAGATTGCAGAATCAGCAAGAGTGTTCTTTCCCTGAGTTAAGCTTCTGGGAGGGAGAGGGGCCAGATGCAGACCTTTATCAGCCCTGAGCCCTAAGGGTGAAGAATGAGAGAGGTAGCACCACCCTTTGGATGATCTTTTCCAGCTGTCAGTATCCCCCGCCCCTATCTTTTGTGTGGATGTGAGCCAGCTTGGCTGATGCATTAAATGTAAGCTTTATCTATGTATTACACGACCAGTGCTGGGAGATGGGGCTGGGACAGCGCATTTCTGGGGCAGAGGACCTCCTGCCAGACAGCAGTCAGGCCTGCCCGCAGCCTTCTGGCACTTTCTGCCCCTCGGAGAGCCAGGACTGCTCCTCCAGGGCCGCAACTTGGCAGAACCCTCCCGATTGTGGCTGGTTTCCCCTGGTCGCAGACCACTCACCAGTTCTAGGATACCCCGGGCCAGAACCCCAGGAGTTTTAAGCTGGGTTATAAAAAGGGTGGAGGTGAAGGAGCACCCATTCAGGGAGCCCTGAGGGACAGCTCAGACACTCCTCCTCCCTGGTGACTGGGGGCTTCTGAAGCCCCTGGTTCTACTGCTGGGCCATCTGACTCCTGGTTTGACGTCAGGCTGGGTGCGGGCTCCATCACTGGCCACCCAGCACAGGTCCCCCTGGGCTTGGCAAAATAAACATAGTCAGTAACACCTGGCCACACAAGGCCAGACCCCTCCTGGCCTCAGACCTCCGGGGCTCCCCAGGCCCACATCTCACTGAATTCAATGTCTGAAGCCAGGTCAGGCCAGGACACTGGCAAACCGGTGTAAACCAGGGAGGGTCAGAAACACCTTGAAAATCACAGGGTTCATCCCTCTGCCACATGGTCACCAGCCAGAGACACATCCCCGTCCGTATCCCAGATAAGCTGCCCAGGTGACATCATCTAGAGGAATAACTTAAACTAATGCAACAGAGGAAGTTTCTGGAATGGATGAAAGGTGTTTTGCTTTTCTTTCTATTAATATTCCGCAGATGGTAGCTTATTGGGAAGATTGGATCTATCCTCTATGAAATTTAAAAAGCTGAATTGTGCTGCGGATCAACTCAGATCTTGCGGCAAATGGAGAAAGTGTTTCAATAAAGTCAAGAATTACAGGCATTGGAGAGAGTGAAGTTTGAGAGTGTCTTCAAGCTGGAGGGGCCACCCACCACTCCATCTTGGTGGTTCCTCTGGAGTTGAGTAGCCTGACCGTTACCTTGGTAAGAACAGAAGAGACTCCCCTTATTATTAATACTATAATAATCATATCCAATTTACAATGGCATCAATTTATTGTTAATACAATTTATAAGTTATGGTAATATTAATATAATAAAGATAGATGCTGAGCCAAAAAAAAAAAAAAGAATTCTGGACTCATATAGGCCTCCGAGGGAACCAGGGGTGTTTTGAGGACACTTCCAAGGCTGGCGTCCAGGGCAGCATACTTTCACATCTGTTGTTAAGTGGACTTGAGCCATGACATAGAGATATTCTGTGTTCTCTCTGTTTGGTTGTTTTTAGCAACGAGTTGTCTTTCTGCGGCCACATGTCAGGGCCCTGAGGACCTGTGCTCAGCGTGGGCCTTCAGGGGGCCATAGCTCTGAGGGCAGCTGTGTGTGGTTGTAGCCCTGCTGGAGGGCTGGAGGGGTCCCACTGATGATGGCTGAAACAGTCCCTGGAGTGTGTCATTCTGGACTCATTCAGGGGTCTGGTGGGACTTTCTAGTGACATGTCTCATAGGATGGCGAGGTCCCTCCCACAGCCTCCTAGGCTTGTTTCGGGAAGGCTGCTGGGGATCACGCAGTCTTTCTTTCCCCTGAAATTTGAGGGCTCTCTCGTTCAGCGGTAGCTGCTCCTCCCCGCCCTCCATTCTCTTGCATCAGGGGGGCTGGTTTTATTAGTTGACATGAAATAAACAGAGAACTACAGAGAACTGGCAGAGAACTTACAATTGGAGGTCTGTAACCAGACCAGTCATGTGCAAGTCCCCACATGTCAAGGGAAGGAGAGCGTTTTTCTAGAAGGAAAAGGAAGGTGGGAGGGCTCTAGTAAGTAAGGAGTCCATGGCTTTTCATGGGCTGAGTCCTTACTAGGAAAAAAGAGCAGTCTTTCTTCTTCCTGTTCAGCTGTGCCATGGTTGCAGGGCCAGAGAGCTGTCCCTTCTGGTCTCTAAACTCTGTTAATTGAAATGTCTGTTTATTAATTTATTTTTTACGTATTCTGTTGCCACCCCTTCTCTACCCTGATCTGCCCCGGGGGGCTGACAGGTACTGACTGCGCCACTCATGTGTCCCTGCTCCCTGGCTTCTCCTCGCTTTGGGGCGATGCTCACAGAAGACAGCAGGGCAGGAGGAGAGAAAGGACTAGGTATTCACCCCCATCTTTACACACACATCCACACGCACACTCTTTTGCAGGTGACACAGTTCCCTGCCCTGATCCCTTCAGCCTAGAACTACTCGTACTTCCTCTGATGCTAGGTCTATGGATTTAAAGATTTTTTTTTTTCATTAGAGTATGGTTGATTTACAATGTTGTGTTAGTTTCAGGTGTACAACAAAGTGATTCAGTTATACATATACAAGTATCTATTCTTTTTCAGATTCTTCTCCCATTTAGGTTATTATAGAACATCAAGTAGAGTTCCCTGCACTATCCAGGAGGTCCTGTTGCTTATCTGTTTTATATATAGTAGTTTGTATGGCTCTAGGCGCTTTGACATCCCTTTGGCTCCCTTGATTCCATCCACACTGCTGACCAGTCTTTTAATTCTTTTCTGTTAAACCTTTGTGAATTCCAGCCAGGAAGGCAGCCTCAGAGAGGCCTCACTGCCCTCCTAACACACTGGACACCTCAGGGCCTCCACAGTGGTTCAGGAAAAGCCCTAGGTTGAAGGCTGGGTCTCAACTGTTGGGCAGTGTTGATGCTATCAATTGCATTTCTCAGATTTCCCTTCCCCCTGGAACTCTGGTGAATGATAATCTGAGAAGTTTTGGAAGCTGCTCTTTCTGCCTGGGCCTGTCGGCACACAGTGGTCATCGTCCCTCTAATTCTAAGACCTTTCTAGTCACTAGATGTTTTGGCAAAATCATCATAATCTTTCCAAGAGACAAGACCACCAGATGTATCTCAGGACCCTGGGAAGTTATAGCATCACCTTGACCATCATCATCATCACCATCACTTCAAAAACATGACCAGCATAGCACGGGTGGTTTAATTTGTGTCACATGCAGCAGAGGCTGGGGTAAACTACCAAGGGAACTCTAAACCTTGGGCTCCTGCAAACTGG
Organism: Bubalus bubalis; assembly: GCF_019923935.1. NCBI lineage: Eukaryota > Metazoa > Chordata > Mammalia > Artiodactyla > Bovidae > Bubalus > Bubalus bubalis. The sequence continues at coordinate 78,375,954 of NC_059168.1, forward strand.
AAGCTGAGAGTTGGCTCACTTTCCACCAGACTGAATTGTTCTAGACCCGACTCCATCCTCAAATGCCATTTTCTTTGTGAGGTGTCCCTTCCTTGGCAGAATCAATTATAGATTGTGACCCCATGGTGTCTGGGGACAGATCACACTGTGTTAGTCACTGAATTTCCTGCTGATCCCCATCCTCTCAGTCAGCACTTGGATCAGGCAAGTCCACATTTTCTAGATGTTCACTGAGTGTGTGTTACAAAACATGCCTCAGATTTAGTTTGTTCAGGATCAAGGCCGAGAAATTCATCCAGACCGTTTCATTTGCCTTTCCTGAAGACCAGTGGGAAGCAGAAACACTGTAGAACTTTACTTTCTTTCTTTCTTTTTTCCTTCTTTCCTTTCTTTCTTTCTATTTTTGGCCATGCCAGGAGGCTTGAGAGATCTCAGTTCCCTGACCAGGGGTGGAACCCATGCCTCCTACAGTGAAAGTGTGGAGTTCTAACCACTGGACCACCAGGGAATCCCCCCCAGGATTTTCAATGGTTGGAAAATGAGCCCACATCACAGGAGTGTCCTTTGCTGAGATTCGTAAGCGAAAGAAACACCTGGCCTCAAGTCAGGGGGTGTTGGCTGAAATCCAGGCTCCACTGCTTATCGCTGGGCAACCCTCAGCAACTGACTTAAGCTCTCACCTCTCAGTCTCTTCATCTGCAATAAGAACTGAATGCAAGAATGGATGCAGAGAGCATGGCCCCACAAGGAAGTATGGTAAGAACAGGAGTCCCCTAGGTGAGTCCTAGGGTTGCAAATCCTGCAGAAGCTGTACAGTTAGAAGGGATGGCACACCCCCCTCCCCACCCAGGAATATGTTTGGCAAAATGAGAGATGGACTGTTTGGTTGGGCTTTGGATTTGCCAAGTAAAGTACACAGGCAGCCCCCAGTTTAGAAGAGGGAGGAATTGGGGAGGGAGCTCGCTGGAGCTGATTGGTTGGAGAGGCAAAGGAGGAGATTTGGGAGGCAAAGAGAAGGAAGACGAACTGCTCTGGGGAGAAGAGCTTAGAGAGGAATAGATTTATAGCAGGCATTTCTGAGTGAGTGCAGGATAACATCTCTTCACTTTGAAAGCCTCAGTTGGACTTACTCTGGGCACCAGTGTCTTGGTGGTGGATATGCCATTTAAGGGGCTCCAGAGATGAGCTGAGACTGGCCACAAGGGAAATGAGATGAAGAACATGAGACTGTCCCCAAAGCTCTGGTCACACTGGACTACACAGGGGCTAGGTTGGACTGATTCAGCAGGCGTGTAACAAAGGAGCATAACAGCCCTCATCCCCATGGATTCAAAGCCCATTTGACCCCCTCTCTCCCTGGGGCACAGGTATCGAGTAGGGGGTCAGAGCTTGAGACTTCTTGCAGACATTTAGACTCATGTCCATGGAAGATTCCGGCCAGTCAATGAAAGAGTGAGCTTCTAAGTACTGAGTCCTAACACTTGCAATTCCTCTGTATCTGAGTGTATGGGTGGCAAAATTTCCTACAGGAAGAAAAGCCAGTTTTAGGAAGAAAAAATAGAGCTCATCCAAGATGAAGTAAGTTTTTGTAGCTCTGAGAGAAGGAAGGATGATGAAATTCACATTCTCAGAAGGCCTTTAAAAACATGAGTTCATCATGGTTTAATAAGCCAGGTTATTGCTGATCTGAGTTATAAGAAAATGGTTAATATAGATTTCATTTCCATAGGCCCTTGGGATAGTGTCTTGATGTGTGAATATAAATATACAGTGTTTGTTGTCCTGGGAATGGTCTTACCACCAATCAATAATGAAGTCACAGTGTAGGGCCAATGCAGAAGGGGCTGTTCTACATCATAGCTCCCTGTGCCCCCACTTGCCTCCATCTCTGATGGTTTGAACACTCTTTTATGGTTTCTGTTCACCTGACTCATTCCTTCCCTTTGCCTGCTGACTGCTCACCGAAGTAAGGGGAGCAGGAGTGCTGGACGCCAGTGAGAACTAACATTCACTGACATTCATAGTCTTTCATAACATTCGTAGTCTTTCATGCGGCAGGCATGGTGCTAAGTGATCTGTGCACGTTCCATGTGTATTGCTTGAGGTGGTGTGTTGTCCACGGTTAGGTGCAAGGATCCACATATCAAGAATTGTGAAGGGGCTCATATTTTATCCACTTGCAGTCTTGTAACTTAGCCTGCTACAGTTTCATGGATGCTGACAGGAGATATGAGACTTTTGGATTAGAGACAAAGACATTATTCCTCAGAGCACAGCAGGCAACCTAAGTTTTGGGCTTATACCAATTCTCCTTACCCCTCAAATCCCACGAGGCGATATGGAGGGGACCTATGAATGCTGGACATGCATAGTTGAGGAACTATGAGTTTAGGAAGCTCTAATTTTTTATTATGGGCTGCAAGCAAACCCACTCAAATCTTGTCTTAGAGGGAGACATTTATCTTTATTGTACTAGACAGTGAACTACTCTGGAGGGAAACACTGTATTCCAAGGCTCTTCATTACATAAGCATCTTTGAACAGATGTGCAGGACAAAATCTGCACCCACAAGGCTTGTAGAAGCATGAGAGATCAATGAAGAATCCTCGCCTGATGCTAGTGTGTATGTGTTAGTAGATCAGTTGTGTCCAACTCTTTGCGACCCCATGGACTGCAGTAATCCAGGCTCTTCTGTCCATGAAATTCTCCAGGCAAGAATACTGGAGTGGGTTGCCATTCCCTTCTCTAAGGGATCTTCCTGACCTAGGGATCAAACCCAGATCTCTTGCAGTGAAGGCAGATTCTTTAGCATCTGAACCACCACTTGCATGTATATCAAATCACATTTGTAAATTGCTTTTTAAAATTTATAACTTTTTTTGTGCCTGACGTATCAATACTTGATAGAGGTATGTCAAAACCCCTCACCGTCAATGATGAGTTTGTTCATTTCTCCCTGTACTTCTCTCATTTTTTTCTTTATATATTTTGAGGCTAATTAAATAGATGGTATACAAATCGTGTTGAGGTATGCAGGTTTAGAACTGTTATATCCTCCTGGTGAATTGGATATTTTGCCACTATGTTGTGATCTTCTTTATCCCTAATAATATTTTTGGTTTAAAAATTCTATTTTGTCTGATGTCAGCTTTCTTTCAGTAACAATTTGCTGGAACTTTCTTTTCCCATTCTTTGATTTTGAACTTTTTCATACCGTTTTCCCCAGACATATCCGATGTAAAGAGCATACAGCTAAATTTTTTTTTATCCAAGTAGAATCACAATCTTTTAAATGGAAAATTAAGAATAGTTAAATTTATTGTGCTTTTGATACATTTGCATTTTTTAACCATCTTACTTTGAGTTATCGGATCCATTGTTTTGATTTTTTCCCCCTCTTCCTGTGTTACTTATGCAGGTCAAGAAGCAACAGTTATAACTGGACATGGAACAACAGACTGGTTCCAAATTGGGAAAGGAGTATGTCAAGGCCATATATTGTCACCCTGCTTATTTAACTTATATGCAGAGTTGGACACGACTGAGTGACTTCACTTTCACGCATTGGAGAAGGAAATGGCAACCCACTCCAGTGTTTTTGCCTGGAGAAACCCAGGGATGGATAAGCCTGGTGGGCTGCCGTCTATGCGGTTGCACAGAGTCTGACATGACTGACGTGACTTAGCAGCAGCAGCAGCAGAATATATCATGAGAAATGCTGGGCTGGATGAAGCACAAGTTGGAATCAAGATTGCTGGGAGAAATATCAATAATCTCAGACATGCAGATGACACCACCCTTATGGGAGAAAGCAAAGAAGAACTAAAGAGGCTCTTGATGAAAGTGAAAGAGGAGAGTGAGAAAGTTGGCTTAAAGCTCAACATTCAGAAACTAAGATCATGGCATCCAGTCCCATCACTTCATGGGAAATAGATGTTTCCAGTGGAAACAATGGAAACAGAGGCTGACTTTATTTTCTGGGGCTCCAGGATCATTGCAGATGGTGATTGCAGCCATGAAATTAAAAGACGCTTGCTCCTTGGAAGAAAAGTTATGACCAACTTAGACAGCATATTGAAAAGCAGAGACATTACTTTGCCAAGAAAGATCCAACTAGTCAAGGCTATGGTTTTTCCAGTAGTCATGTATGAATGTGAGAGTTGGACTATAAAGAAAGCTGAGCACTGAAGAATTGATGCTTTTGAACTCTGTTGTTGGAGAAGAGTCCCTTGGACAGCAAGAAGATCCAACCAGTCCATCCTAAAGCAGATCAGTCCTGAATATTCACTGTAACAATTGATGCTAAAGCTGAAACTCTAATACTTTGGCCCCCTGATGCAAAGAATTGACTCATTGGAAAAGATCCTGATGCTGGGAAAGATGGAAGGTGGGAGGAGAAGGGGACAAAAGAGGATGAGATCGTTAAATGGCATCACCAACTCAATGGACATGAGTTTAAGTAAACTTCGGGAGTTGGTGATGGACAGGGAAGCCTGGTGTACTGCAGTCCATGGGGTCACAAAAAGTTGGACATGACTGAGCAACTGAACTGAACTCAACTGTGTTACTTTTGACGGCTTCTTTATATATGTTATAGAGAATAGAAAGAAAATCCCAAAGGAGTATTGAAGTAACTGAAAATAGCTTACAATGTTCGCCAGAGAAAACAATGGTTATTCTAATAAACCTCAACACTAAGGAGGATGAATGACTGGTTTTCATCTGATCCACCAAAATAAATGTTAGCTGCAACAAACTGAATCTGCTTATTTACTGCTTATGATTATGTTCTTTGCAGCCAAAGATGGAGAAGCTCTATACAGTCAACAAAAACAAGACTGGGAGCTGACTGTGGCTCAGATCATGAACTCCTTATTGCCAAATTCAGACTTAAATTGAAGAAAGTAGGGAAAACCACTAGACCATTCAGGTATGACCTAAATCAAATCCCATATGATTATACAGTGGAAGTGAGAAATAGATTTAAGGGCCTAGATCTGATAGATAGAGTGCCTGATGAACTATGGACATAGGTTTGTGATATTGTACAGGAGATAGGGATCAAGACCATCCCCATGGAAAAGAAATGCAAAAAAGCAAAATGGCTGTCTGGGGAGGCCTTACAAATAGCTGTGAAAAGAAGAGAAGCCAAAAGCAAAGGAGAAAAGGAAAGATATAAGCATCCGAATGCAGAGTTCCAAAGGATAGCAAGAAGAGATAAGAAAGCCTTCCTCAGTGATCAATGCAAAGAAATAGAGGAAACAACAGAATGGAAAAGACTGGAGATCTCTTCAAGAAAATTAGAGATACCAAGGGAACATTTCATGCAAAGATGGGCTCGATAAAGGACAGAAAGGGTATGGACCTAACAGAAGCAGAAGATATCAAGAAGAGGTGGCAAGAATATACAGAAGAACTGTACAAAAAAGATCTTCACAACCCAGATAATCATGATGGTGTGATCACTGACCTAGAGCCAGACATTCTGGAATGTGAAGTCAAGTGGGCCTTAGGAAGCATCACTACAAAGAAAGCTAGTGGAGGTGATGGAATTCCGGTGGAGCTATTTCAAATCCTGAAAGATGATGCTGTGAAGGTGCTGCACTCAATATGCCAGCAAATTTGGAAAACTCAGCAGTGGCCACAGGACTGGAAAAGGTCCGTTTTCATTCCAATCTCAAAGAAAGGCAATGCCAAAGAATGCTCAAACTACCGCACAATTGCACTCATCTCACATGCTAGTAAAGTAATGCTCAAAATTCTCCAAGCCAGGCTTCAGCAATATGTGAACCATGAACTTCCTGATGTTCAAGCTGGTTTTAGAAAAGGCAGAGGAAGCAGAGATCAAATTGCCAACATCCACTGGATCATGGAAAAAGCAAGAGAGTTCCAGAAAAACATCTATTTCTGCTTTCTTGACTATGCCAAAGCCTTTGACTGTGTGGATCACAAAAAACTGTGGAAAATTCTGAAAGAGATGGGAATACCAGACCACCTGACCTGCCTCTTGAGAAATCTGTATGCAGGTCAGGAAGCAACAGTTAGAACTGGATATGGAACAACAGACTGGTTCCAAATAGAAAAAGGAGTACGTCAAGGCTGTATATTGTCACCCTGCTTATTTAACTTATATGCAGAGTACATCATGAGAAACGCTGGACTGGAAGAAGCACAAGCTGGAATCAAGATTGCTGGGAGAAATATCAATAACCTCAGATATGCAGATGACACCACCCTTATGGCAGAAAGTGAAGAAGAACTAAAGAGCCTCTTGATGAAAGTGAAAGGGGAGAGTGAAAAAGTTGGCTTGAAGCTCAACATTCAGAAAACACAGATCATGGCATCTGGTCCCATCACTTCATGGGAAATAGATGGGGAAACAGTGGAAATGGTGTCAGACTTTATTTTTTGGGGCTCCAAAATCACTGCAGATGGTGACTGCGGCCATGAAATTAAAAGACGCTTACTCCTTGGAAGGAAAGATATGACCAACCTAGATAGCATTGAAAAGCAGAGACATTACTTTGCCAACAAAGGTCTGTCTAGTCAAGGCTATGGTTTTTCCAGTGGTCATGTATGGATGTGAGAGTTGGACTGTGAAGAAAGCTGAGCGCCGAAGAATTGATACTTTTGAACTGTGTGTTGGAGAAGACTCTTGAGAGTCCCTTGTACTGCAAGGAGATCCAACCAGTCCATTCTGAAGATCAGCCCTGGGATTTCTTTGGAAGGACTGATGCTAAAGCTGAAGCCCCAGTACTTTGGCCACCTCATGCAAAGAGTTAACTCATTAGAAAGGACTCTGATGCTGGGAGGGATTGGGGGCAGAAGGAAAAGGGGACGACAGAGGATGAGATGGCTGGATGGCATCACTGACTCGATGGACATGAGTCTGAGTGAACTCCGGGAGTTCGTGATGGACAGGGAGGCCTGGCGTGCTGCGATTCATGGGGTCACAAAGAGTCGGACAGGACTGAGTGATTGAACTGAACTGAATAAAATAATAAAAAGAGAAAAAATCAAAATTGCAAAAAATTTCAGTCAGCCAGGCAACACGTATTCATTGAGCCCTGGCTATGTGTAACGCTCTGAGCCAGAGTTTGGGAGCTTTCGTGCTGAGGGGGAGATAGATAATAGATAAGGGCGCAGACCCGCTTGTTTCCACATGTGATCAGCACCATGAGTAGATTTGAGAAGGTGTGTATGCTCAGTTGTGTTTGATTCTTTCAGGCTCCCATGGACAGAGCCTGCAAGAATATTGGAGTGGGTTGCCATTTCCTCCTTCTGAGGATCTTCCCACCCAGGGACCAAACCTGCATCTCTTGCATCTCCTGCATCGGCAGGTGGATTCTTTACCACTAGCATCACCTGGGAAGCCCAAATGAGTAGACTAAAGAGAGTGATTTAGTGAGAAGGACTGGGGCCAGAGTGGGGAAGGTTTTTGAAAGAAGATGGTGGGAAACAGTTTCTCTAGGCTGAGATATGCAGGAGGGGAGAAGGCAGCCTTGGTAAGGTCAGGAGGAAGAGGTGAAGATGGTCCAGGCAGTAGGAACAGTAGGTCACAGGTTGAGGAGAAAAAGTAAGCTTGGGCTGTTGAAGACAGAACAGAGGCAGGCTGGCTAATGAGAAGGAGAGGCCAGGAGCAGTCTAGGAGCGCAAGGAGAGGACAAGACGACTTGGGAGGGAGGTGGTTCCCGCTCACGGAATGCTCAGAGGCCATGGTGAGGAACCTGGATTTGAACAAGAGATGTAACATAACCTGATCTTTAAAAAGTTTACCATTCTGTAGAAGGAGTTTTGAACAGGGTGAACAACTCATCCTAGGCTAACTTTTCGGACTAGGAACTCTGTCAGGACAGAGAGAACTGGGAAGACTGGTCATGTTAAGTATACAGTAGATGTCAATCTGGGTTCACATTCAGATCTTCAAGAATTATTGTTTCTAGTTGCCCAGCCTGATTCTGCCTTAAGGCCCTTCCATCCTAACAGGTCATTACTGACACTTCTTCCCTTTTCAGGACCATGAGGGAACCCTTATTAGGCACTCAGAAAACCGGCCAAGGGCCTCCAGTTGGCCTGGTTACAGCACATGATCGTTCAAGACAAGGATAGTCCCTTCGAAGACTCTGCCCCGAAGAAAGTCCCCCTTGGCACCTCAGGCCCCCAAGTTATCTCATCTGGTGACCCCCTCTTCCCTGGAGCCTTGTCTGGGCTGCTCACTGCTCTCAGCTGCCACCAAACTGTCTTTTACTTCCCAGTCTGGAAAAACCTCATCTCTGGCTCTGCTACTGGATCCAGACATACTCTCTAGCCTCCAGAGCCTCCAGCAGAGAAGCATCTGTGATTCAGGCTCCCACAGATACAGACATTGTCAGGCTGCTTTACAGCTTCCCTTTAATTCCAGGACCGTGGGATTATAAATTCTATCTACCAGCTTGAAAAATGATATGCCAGGCAGGGGAGTGAGCAAAGAAGGGGAACATAGAGAACTTATTGGTAAAATTTTCTGCCACGTGTGAAAACAGAGAAAGTTAGGAAGTTATTGCATGTTCCAGGCAACAGAAGATGGTAGCTTCGGTTAGACTTATGGCAGTGCAGTTGGGCTCCCTTGTAAGGGACCCTTACAAAACATATTTTGATGATAGGACCAATGATACATACTACTGGAGATGGAAGCTGAGGGGACAGAAGGACTTAAGGATCACAGCTTAAGTAACCCTTTTGGTTTGAGCATTTGGTATCAATCACTTCCGATTTGGAGACTCGGGGCACGTGACCACACACCAGATATGAGTGGAGAGCAGGTCCCGTATTTCCGCCACAAGTGGGAAAGCTCTGGAAGGGGGGTGGGAAACGGAAGTCCATCCAAGGGACGGCTCTGTCACATGAGGGGGGGGTTACAGCCAAGCGAGTGAGCTGCCACCAGCAATTTTCTAGCTTGGAAGCTCTAAGAGGCCTTGGTTATATTTGTCTTCTGGAATGTGTGCCGGACACATGATGCAAGATAGTGAAGACACAAGCTGTACTTTTCTCAGAAACACACCAAATGCACTCAGATCTTTTCAAAGAGTTCAGGAGATAAACACGATTTTAATTACACATTACAACAACAAAAAAGAAACTTTCATTTTAAAAGACAGGACAGTGGGAAATTTTCTTTTGAAATTCTTTCCTTCTGATTTTAATAGGACTTAGCCGTTGGCTCTTTACTGAGTCCTGAGCCGTTGACATGCTGGTTTTCTGGAAAGAAGGGAAAGGAAAAGAAGGAAACAAAAAAACCTATTAAAGAATTCCTTTCCCCCTTCTTCCCTGAAGAAAATTCAACACGACAAAACAACAGAAAAACCAAAGTTCTGTTTTAAAATGTGTCCATGGCCGTGGGGCTGGGATTCTGGTCATTGCTTGGAGAACATCCCACAGAGTTGGGCTTGGGGTCATCAGTGCGAGATGGGGAAGTAGGGAATTAAGTCAGCCAAGGGTTTGGGGGGAAATAGAGGACTTGGGAGAAGGGAATAGGGAGGGAGGAGCATGGGAAAGTGGGAAGAGGGCTGGAGGAGTCTCAAATCTCACAGCACGTGATAGCACGCGTTAATCACTACCATATGCAGACCATCAGCTTGCAGCACAGGCTGGAGGCTGGCTTTTTTGTTTTTTTTCCCAGCGAAGCCCTATTATCGTGGAGTCCAAACTTCAAAGCGCTGGCAAAACAGAGGGGTGTTTATCAGTCTTCCCTGAACAGGGATTTCCTCTGCAGGGCCCCTGTCAGGAGGGAGAGTCTCTTTACACTGATTTGTAAACCCAAAATATCAGGGCGAGGAATTCCCTGGTGGTCCAGTGGTTAAGACGTTGTGCTTCCACTACAGGAGGCCCAGGGTTTTCAATCCCTGGTTGGAGAGCCTCATCTTGGCTCTCGCAGTGCCATGTCCCTTTCTGCTCCAAGCTCCAGCCCCATCTCCCCCAGTCCCTGGCCTGGGCTGTCCACCCCACAGCAGCCAATGGGTGAGCAGCCTTGTTTGATCCTGGCCATGCTACTCTGGAGCATACTCTGGTCTCCATCCCCACCCATCCCCAACTTGTCATCACTTTTGCTTTAAAGTGTCTCCTCTGTGCCTGTAGGAGAGAAGGCTGGGACACATGTCTAACCCATAGAGCTGGATTTTAAAGCAAAGGCTCTGTACACACTATAAAATTTTAAAATATGTAAGATGTAGAGTTAAATTTAAAAACTGGTCTATTTCTTTCCTACTCCATAACCACTCAGTTCTTCTCTTTGGAGGCAACCGCCTTCTCCCCCATAATAATGTCTTATGTGTCCCTTAAGGTATATATTACATATCTACAATCATAACCATATACATTATTTTAAAATTGTTTTATAATAGTAGCATATTTTACTGTCTGTAGCTGTTTTTATTTTTCCCACTTAGTAATGTATCTTGGAGATATACTCATTTTAGTACATATATACCTGTGTTTTCTTTTAATGGCTTCATAGTATTCCATTCATACCTCTGATGGTTAATTTTATGTGTCAATTTGTGTGGCCTATGGGGTGACCTCATATTTGGTCAAACATTATTCAGGATGTTTCTCTGAGGGTGATTTTGGATGGGATTTATATTTAAATTGGTATACTTTGAGAAAGCAGATTGCCTTCCATAATGTGGGTGGGCCTCCTGCAATCAGTTGAAGGTCTGAATAGAACAAAAAACTGACCTCTCTTGAGCAAGAGAGAATCCACCAGCAGACTGCTTTGGAATTTGAACTGCAACATCAGCTCCTTCGGGTCTCCAGCCTGACCACCTTTGGACTTGAGCTGCAACTTTCCAGTTGCAGGCAACTTTTTCAGGTGTGCCAGCCTTCTTCATCAAATTCTGGACTCATCAAATCTCCACAATCATATGAGCCAATTCCTTAAAATTTAAATCTCTTTTTATATGTATCCATATCCTATGGTTCTGCTTCTCTGGAAGACCTGACTAATATGACACTATAATCTATATAACCAGGCCTCTATTAATGTATAACTATTACGTTACACTTAGCTTTTTCATTGTTCTGCTATTACAAAGAATGCTGCAATGAATATCCTTGTATGTATGACATTATGCACATGCCACACCCATGTTTTAACCACTGTGGTATTTTGTTTCAGCATAAAGGAATTTAGAAAATCTTCCCCAAGCAATAGCTGGGCTAGCTGGAATAATATCTCACTAAAAATCTTATTTTGAATGTCTTTAGTCACTCAGTTCAGTTCAGTCGCTCAGTCGTGTCCGACTCTATGCAACCCCATGAATCGCAGCATGCCAGGCCTCCCTGTCCATCACCAACTCCCAGAGTTCACTCAGACTCACGTCCATCGAGTCAGCGATGCCATCCAGCCATCTCATCCTCTGTCGTCCCCTTCTCCTCCTGCCCCCAATCCCTCCCAGCATCAGAGTCTTTTCCAATGAGTCAGCTCTTCGCATGAGGTGGCCAAAGTACTGGAGTTTCAGCTTCAGCATCATTCCCTCCAAAGAAATCCCAGGGCTGATCACCTTCAGAATGGACTGGCTGGATCTCCTTGCAGTCCAAGGGACTCTCAAGAGTCTTCTCCAACACCACAGTTCAAAAGCATCAATTCTTCGGTGCTCAGCCTTCTTTGAAGTCCAACTCTCACATCCATACATGACCACAGGAAAAACCATAGCCTTGACTAGACGGACCTTTGTTGGCAAAGTAATGTCTCTGCTTTTCAATGCTATCTAGGTTGGTCATAACTTTCCTTCCAAGGAGTAAGCGTCTTTTAATTTCATGGCTGCAATCACCATCTGCAGTGATTTTGGAGCCCAGAAAAATAAAGTCTGACACTGTTTCCACGGTTTCCCCATCTCTTTCCCATGAAGTGATGGGGCCGGATGCCATGATCTGCGTTTTCTGAATGTTGAGCTTTAAGTCAACTTTTTCACTCTCCACTTTCACTTTCATCAAGAGGCTTTTTAGTTCCTCTTCACTTTCTGCCATAAGGGTGGTGCCATCTGCATATCTGAGGTGATTGATATTTCTGCCGGCAATCTTGATTCCAGTTTGTGCTTCTTCCAGCCCAGCGTTTCTCATGATGTACTCTGCATATAAGTTAAATAAGCAGGGTGACAATATACAGCCTTGACGAACTCCTTTTCCTATTTGGAACCAGTCTGTTGTTCCATATCCAGTTCTAACTGTTTCTTCCTGACCTACATACAGATTTCTCAAGAGGCAGGTCAGGTGGTCTGGTATTCCCATCTCTTTCAGAATTTTCCAGTTTATTGTGATCCACACAGTCAAAGGCTTTGGCATAGTCAATAAAGCAGAAATAGATGTTTTTCTGGAACTCTCTTGCTTTTTCCATGATCCAGCGGATGTTGGCAATTTGATCTCTGCTTCCTCTGCCTTTTCTAAAACCAGCTTAAACATCAGGAAGTTCACGGTTCACATATTGCTGAAGCCTGGCTTGGAGAATTTTTAGCATACATTAGTCACTAGGGAAGTGCAAATTTCAAGCGTAATTAAATATTCCCTTATACCGACTAGAATGGACTAGAATGGTTAATTTAAAATTATAAAGATTGGCCAGAGTAAGTGTTGGTGAGAATGTGAAGCACTGGACCCTTCATACCCTGTCAGTAAGAACAGAAAAAATTTACAACTGCTTGGTAAAATAGTTTAGTAGTTTCTTAAAAGGATAAAAATATACTGATGATATAACCCAGCTATTCCATTCCTAGGAATTTTCCCAAGAGATAAGCAAGAATATATTTACACAAGGACTTATACACAAATGTTCGCAGGAGCTCTATTTGTAATAGCTACACACTGGAAACAATCAAATGTTCATCAGTGGGTAAATAAACATATTGTGGGATAGCCACACAATGGATATTACTGAGCAATAAAAAAGAATGACCTACTGATTTATACAACAACAGGGATGAGTTCCCTCAAAATTATGAAGCGTGACAGCAAACAAACATGTGTAAGTACTGTTACCCCATGTATATAAATTTCTAGAAAATGCCAATTAATCTATACTGACTGAAAGAAATCGCTGGTTGCCTGTGACCTGGAGGGGAAGTAAGGAAACTTCTGGAAGTTATGAATAAGTTTGCTGTCTTTTCTTTTTCCTCCAGCAACATTGGGTCTTCGTTGTGGCATGTAGGACCTAGTTCCCTGACCAGGGATGGAATTCAGGGACCCCTGCATTGGGAAGTCAGAGTCTTAGCCACTGGGAAATTCCAAGTTCACTATCTTGATTGTGATGATGGTTTCACAGATGTATACAGAGGTCAAAACTCATCAAACTGTATACTTGGATATGAACATGTATAGTTATTATATTTCAATTATATTTTAACAAAGCTATAAAAATCTGGAGTGTCAAAAGTAAATAGCAATGTTTCCTTCCTTTCCGTATTCCTTCTAGAACTTCTTCTCTCTCATGTAAATGAATGCCTCAGGGAAACTAGAAAATGTTACATACTCAGAAAGGCAAAAGGGAAAACACATTCAGGTGTTTCCAAATGATCATGCCTAGTGCGTTCCATGTTTATACTGTGAGTAAGCCCCCAACCCACACCCTGCTCATTTCCCAGGAGACCTAAAAGTCCCGGTGAGCCACACCATGCTGTGGTCACTGTGAGCTGTCGGGCTGGCAAAGCTGAGACCAGCTGCAGAATCTCCAGAGCAGGAGCTCATTGCCAGCTGGGAGGGCAGAAAGGATGCCCGAGGAGCTGCAGCCCCTCCTTACTCCAAGCTGAGTTCTCTTTGCCTGGCTGCAAGATGTGGGAGGAGACACATGAGTCAGTGCCCCAGTGCAGGCTGCAAGAAGAGGCCAGCTGAGCGGCCGGGGCATGCCTCCGGCTTGGCAGCTGGTGCGGTTGCCCTCCTGCCTGGCCCAGACAGGCCCCCAGCAGCTGCCCCAGGTACAGGGCTGGGTGCCAGCTGAGCAACTAGAAGCTCCTCTTGCAAAGCAGCTGGTCCCTCCTGCATGTCAGCACAGCCAGAAGCAAGAAGCAAACAGATGCTCTGAATGAAGGAGGAGGAGCAGCAGGCTCACCTTCGAGGCGGCACACTGGGGAGGAAAGTGTTAGTTGTTCAGTCTTGTCCGACTCTTGGCAACCCCATGGACTGTAGCCCACCAGGCTCCTCTGTCCATGGAATTCTTCAGGCAAGAATATTGGAGTGGGTTGCCATTTCCATCTCCAGGGGATCTTCCTGACCCAGGAATTGAGCCCAAGTCTGTTGCATTGCAGACAGATTCTTTACCATCTGAGCCACCAGGGAAGACCCACACCAGAGAGGGCTAGGAGCTTTTTCAAAGTCTTCTGCTCACTGTAGCTCAGTAAGGCCATGCCCCCACGGCCTAGGATTGTCCGAGAGCAGAAGAAGATGCTGGGAAACTTAGCTTGTCTTATATGTAATTTTCACTGACATTCGCTGTTGGTGCAGGGACCCCTCACTCCTTATCCCAGCTCACTCCTAGCCCCTCATTCTCTAACAGAAGGATCTGCTGGGTTCACCGTGTTTCTATTGGATTTCAGAGGACAATATTCTCTGTTTCATAAACTGTACAAAAAAGTTGACCTGTCCTGCTCACCCAACAGGGACAAACATTAATGGAATCTGCATTGTTGGCTACTCTTTAAAATTATAGTACAGGTATTTAGCAAGTTTATATTTAATCAAATAAAGAGAGAGATGCTTATAAACTCAGATCTTGAAAATAAAAAGGCAATGGACTCTGCATTCTTCAGTTTCATTTGCCCAAGACCCCTTTCCAGTCCCTGACTCCATGGTGGTGGTGGTTTAGTTGCTACGTCGTGTCCAACTCTTGCAAATCGGACTCCCAAGGATGGTATAGCCCGCCAGGCACCTCTGTCCATGGGATTTTCCAGGCAAGAATACTGGAGTGGATTGCCTTTTCCTTCTCCAGGGGATCTTCCTGGCCCAGGAATCTAACCTGGGTCTCCTGCATTGCAGGCAGATTCTTTACCGACTGATCTATGAAGGAACTCCATAGATTTCATAGATTCTCCTAATTTGCCGATTGTTTTAGCTCACAGACCCAGGATCCTTGTGTTCGCTGGAGCCTCACATGCTTGGCTTGTTGTTGCTGTTTAGTCACTAAGTTGTGTCTGACTCTTTGAGACTCCATTGACTGTAGCTTGCCAGGCTGCTCTGTCCATGGGATTTCCCAGGCAAGAATACTGGTAAATGCATGCATGCTAAAGTCGCTTCAGTTTTGTCTGACTCTTTGTGACCCCATGGACTGTAGCCCACCAGTTTCCTCTGTCCATAGGATTCTCCAGGCAAGAATACTGGAGAGGAATGCCATTTCTGTCTCCAGGGGATCTTCCCGACCCAGGAATAGAACTCGAGTCTCCTGCATTGGCAGGTAGAGTCTTTACCCCTGAGCCACCGGGAAGCCCACAAGCTTGGCTATGCTTGGCTATTCGTCTTCACTGTAGATGTTCAAGAATAGCCATTAAACTGAGTGGTGAAAGTGGCCAAACATTCCATTCTCAGTAAGATATATTTAGAATCTGAATTTAGTCTACCATTAAACGTAACATCTGGTGAATGAAACGTGCAAAAAGTCCCAAGATCAAGTACTGGATCAGGTACAAATACAAGTGAGGGACTGAAGAAGCAGCTACAAGTTACTGACCAAAACACCACTCTTCTCATTCTCAATTCAGCATCTTTGCGGTTTTGTTTTTTTTTTCCCCCGTTGTTTTTCATCAACTTGCAATTGATTCCAGCAAGGCAGTCCAGCACACAGACAATGCTGTGAAAGTGTCTGCAAGCGTTTTTTACTGCATGTTAGTTGCCAGATGGAAGGCATGCAGGCTTGAGGGGGCCCAATAAGGAATCATTTAGCTACTCAAACTCTTACATTACAGGAGAAGTATTCTAGTATGGTTTTGAGGTCTCATGCTTCAAAAAAAAAAAAAAATCACAGAGAAAAATACCATGAGCCTCTGGGAGAAATGTGAGCCTGGGCCTGCTCTGAGGCTGCATAAACGGTGGTTATGACCATGACTAATCCGAACCCCACACAGGGCTTTGTAGAGTGCGTCAGCTCTCCTTGCAGTTTGTGAAATCCTTGCTTAGAACTGAACCCTTTTAGGGAAGTGGAAACTGACCTGAGCGGGAGCAGAAAGCTGCTGTGGGTCAAGCCACACTCCTGCTCAAAGACACCTTGTGTCATGAAAGGTCACAGTTCTGGACGACTCATACTCATACCAGATGCCAAAGCTGGGCAGAATCAGGTTTGCAGAGCTTCACAGTAGATGCTTTTACAAGACTAAACAGTCCATTTATATATAATTCAGGGTTGATGACCCCGTTGCTGGATTGCCCATCCATCAGCAAACGTTTATCAGGCTGGGCTTAATGCTAGGTGGTTTGGCATATAAAAAGATTTACAGATCTGTCCTGGCCTGCCAGGAGCTGTCTAGCTGAGGTGGTAAGATAAACTTGTACACGGATACTGGACAAAACCAGACTGGGTATGCACGTGAGTGGAGCCCTTTGGAATTGTGCAGCCATGGCCACTGTGGTCAAGATGGGGGAGCCCAGAGGAGAAGATCCCAGTGGTCTGGGCCAGTCTGGGAGGGTGGTTGATCATTGCCCACATCCCTCCTCGTCCTCTCTGTTGCTGGCAGTCACTGACAGTCACAGAGGGTACGAAGCCTGGTGATAGGCCTGGTGAAGCACCTTAAGAAGAAGGGCACCAGCGTGACAGGCAAGCCGCCTCCACATTCATGCAGATTTCCTTGGGCTCTTCACTGCATTGTCCCATCATGACCGGCTGGGCCCTTGGCAAATGCCTACCAGCGGGCTTACCAGGGCCAACTCTCCATCATGCTCAGTGAGGCCTCTCTCCATTTCTCCAAACAACTATGTTATATGAGGAACCAAAGTAATGCTAGCTTTTCAAGCACCTCCTTTGATGATTGATGCTTCTGAACTGCGGTGTTGGAGAAGACTCTTGAGAGTCCCTTGGACTGCAAGGAGATCAAACCAGTCAATCCTAAAGGAAATCAGTCCTGAATATTCATTGGAAGGACTGATGCTGAGGCTGAAGCTCTGATACTTTGGCCACCTGATGCAAAGAGCTGACTCATTTGAAAAGACCCTGATGCTGGGAAAGATTGAAGGCGGGAGAAGGTGATGACAGAGGTCAAGATGGTTGGATGGCATCACTGACTCGATGGACATGAGTTTGAGCAAGCTCTGGGAGATGGTGATGGACAGGGAAGCCTGGCGTGCTGCAGTCCATGGGGTCGCAAAGAGTCGGACACAACTGAGTGATTGAACTACAATCCCTGATGATGTCTTTCCAGAGAGGAAGATTCATCTAACAATTGTGCTAAAATTTTACCATGATAGCTTAATTCCAAAGGAGTTAAGTGACATCCTCCTTGGCTCCCTTTTAAGGAATGCCAATAAGGAGGTAGGGATGCTTAAGTAGCTATCACCTTGGTGTGAATTTTTTGTTCAGTTTCGCTGCATTGGTAGAAACTCAGTCTCTAGGAAAGGCTGGTGGCCTCTCCTCAGGTCTGCCTGCCCTGGATTTTATTGGAAACTGTGTCCCCTGAGAAGCCCTCTGCTCTATGTATGAAAGATCGCTAGCAGTCACCAGCAACAGGGCAAAAGGTATGGGACAAATTCTCCCTCACAGCCCTCAGAAGAAACCAGCCCTGCAGACACTTCAGTTGCAGACTTCTGGCCACTAGGGCCATAAGACAATCCGTTTCTGTTGTGTAAGCCCCTTGGTTTGTGGTTCTGTGTTACAGCAGCCTTAGCAGACTACATGGCTCCTCTGCTTAATTTGTGTAGACCCCTTCTTCTGCTACTCTAAAATTAATCAGATTCCAGGAGGACTGCTGCCTCTAGTCCTGCTCACCCAAGTCTACCACCTCCTCCTTTCTGGCTTCTGTCTGATTTTAGCTATTCCTAGAAGCCCTGATTCATGTTTTGGAGGCTGTGGATCTGCTTCCAATTTTGCTGAATGTCAAGTTCATTGATTTGGTCATCTGTGATGCTCTTATATGACTCAAAGGAGGAAAAACAGCCAGTTGCTAAACCTATGTCACCATGCTCATCCTAGAAGTCCTGAAGCTTCAGATTTAACTCCACAAGTCCAACTAATGAGTTTGCCAAGCACATGGAAAGTTATTTTCCCACGGTGATAATTACATAGCACTTCTCATCTTCCTGGCACTTGGGCACCACTTAACACTGACTCCTTCTAATATGTTGGAGCAATTCAGAATAAAAACCACACATTTTTATTTGCCTAAATGAGATAATTACCAATATTAGGAGACAAAAAATACTTGAGGGATGGAAGCGAATAATTAAATTGTGGTATAAATATTTCGAGACCTGATGTGCCTTTGTTTTTATGAGAGTGAAGAAGTTAAAGCTTCATTAGGAAGCAAATTTTATTTCTCTTTTACAGGTGAAAAACAGATTCTGACAAGAAGGTTCTCGTCCAGGCAAACACTGATTAGCCAATAATCTATACTGAAATTAATGTGAGAACTGTATAAACTCAGAGTATTAACAATTTTGAAAATTCTTAAATCTACTTTCCTTCTCTATTAAAAAAAAAATTGCTGATAGCAGCACTTGGTACCTCAAAGGCATCATTCCAAATACCAGTAACCATTGTCCACTGTGCTGGTTAAAAGGCTTAGGTCAGTGGTTCTCAAACTTACTGGTTCCAGATCCCTTTATGCTCCTAAAAATTATAGGGGACCCCAAAGAGCTTTTGTTTATCTGGTTATAGCTAGTGATAGTTACCATATTGGAATTAAAATTGAGAAAAATTTAAAATATTTATAAATTGATTTAAAAGTACCAATAATAAATCCATAAGATGTTAACAACATAGACAAAATAATTTTATGAAAAATAACTATATTTTCCAAAATTAAAAAGAAATAGCAAGAAGAGTGGCATGCTTTATATTTACTTATGTATTTCTCTGATATATTTAGATAGCAAAGATACCTTACAATTTTCTATATATTATTTTCTAATGATATCTATAAATATCATTATTTATCACTCAATTTGCCCTTAGTTTATTCAACTTCTTTGCAACTATTACTTATTCCAAAGCTCAGTTTTGTTTGGGGTGGAGGGGAAATGAAATTGATTCAACACATAGCTTAAATGTTCTACTGACTTTTACTTATAGTCTATGAAGCAGAATTCAAATTTCCAGATTTGTTCTTGCAGGTATACAATAAATTCCTTAAGTAGTACACAGATTAATATACAAGGAAATAACAGTTCTATTGAACCGCAGTCTTTGGGCAGACCACTATTTCTTTAAAGTAGTCGTGTTGTTTTAAAGACTCCGTCCTCTGTGATTTCAGCAAAACCACAAAATGTGCCATGTGGGACTTTTTAAAGATTCGAATGCCATCCAGAATTTATAAGAAAAAACCATTTGAAGTGATGGTTATGGGAGTCTTTTGAACAAATGAAGTTTGTTTTGCAATATTTCAAGAGAATATTAAAGGAAAGCAGCTGGGTTCTATTTTATTAAGGAGTGCTTCCAGCCAAAAATTTTTGCCCATGAAGGGGGTGAGGGGACAGACAAATTTGAGTATTCTATCCATATTTTTCAGATGTCTCACAACTGATAAGACAGTCTAATGAGGAGACTAGTAGGGATTTGAACTGATGTTTCACTAATTCTTTTATTTCTGGGATGTAATGAATACGTCATATTACAGATTTATTCATCGGCTGTGAATGCTTTTATTTACAGTCAGATTTTTCTTGGTAGAAGTCTTTAAAAATTATTCCCTTCAATAGTGCTAAGATTAAAGTTCATTAAAAAAGTATAACATAGAAGAGCACATTTTAACCAGAAATTGTGGTGTGAAAGGTCAAATTAAAATAGCACGTAATGAAATAATATCAGTTGGGGTGGGAGTAGGGATGAAGTAGAAATAGGCTTATAAAATCTTCAGGGAAGCTTAGAGCAGATGTAGAAAATCCTTTCCAGGGAATTAATATAATTTAAACAGCATCTATTAAAAATATAATTAGTGTGACTTCCCTGGTGGTCCAGTGGTTTAGATTCTGCACTTCCAGTGCAGGGGGAAGGGGTTCCATCCCTGGTATGGGAAACTCAGATCCCGAATGTTGTATGATGGAGCCAAAAAACAAAAAGAACAATAATAAAATAAATTGGGGTTTGTTTTTAAAAATTAAAATATATAATTAGCTCTTTATCTCATATTACTTTACAAATAAATTTCTAATCAAGTATAGCTAGTACTTGGGCTTCCCTGGTGGCTTAGCAGTAAAGAATCCGCTGGCAATGCAGGAGACACCGGTTCGATTCCTGGGTGAGGAAGATCCCCTGGAGAAGGAAATGGCAACCCACTCTAGTACTCTTGCCTGGAGAAGGCCATGGACGGAGGAGCCTGGTGGGCTACATTACAGTTCATGGGGTTGCAAGAACTGGACTGGACTTGGCGACTAAACCCACCACCACTACAGCTAATATTCACTGACGGCTGACCCTAGGCCCTGTTGAAAGGCTTAATGTGAATAAAGCCATGAAATCCTCACAATATTCCACTAGAAAAGTATTATTATCTTCTCCATTTCATAGTTGAGGGCAGGGTTGGGTCCCCAAATCCCTGGGCCACGGACCAGTACCAGTCTGTGGACTGTTGGGAACAGGGACTCGCAGCAGGAGGTGAGTAGCGCACAAGTCAGTGAGCAAAGCTTCATCTCACAATACTGCCTGAGCTCCGCCTCCTGTCAGATCAGCAGTGGCATTAGAGTCTCATAGGAGCGCAAACCCTACTGTGAACTGCACGTGCGAGGGATCTAGGTTGCACGCTCCTTGTGAGAATCTAAAGCCTGATGATCTGAGGTGGATCTGAGACGGTAATGCTAGCACTAAGTGACTGCAAATACAGATTACCATTAGCAAAGAGGTCTGACTGCACAGAGACCATAATAAATCAGATGCTTGCAGACTCATATCAAAACCCTGTTAGGGATGGCAAGTGACAATTAAGCTGCATCTGGTGGCAGGCTTGACAGTGGAAAGTGAGCTGCTGTACTTCAATGGTACAGCTGCACGTGGTTGGCAGGCTTAAGAATCCAACACTTATTTTAGTCCATGTGTGGCCCACCCATTATTTTGTTTACCACTTCCATCCATGCCTCTCCAGCACTGTGTACTTGTCTCAGTCACAGTTTTGGTAAGCCCATAAGCTAACCCTAGCCAAAATGAGTAAAAGACAAACATTGCTAAAGAGGTTCTTTGAAAAGGAGGAAAGACCCAATGGTGAGACAGCAGAAGAGTCTAAGACTGCCAACAAAAAGAAAACTGCAGTTTAAAAGAAAATATCAAGAGTCCTACTTAAATTATGGCTTCATTGCAACAGGTGATTCACATTCTCTAAGTCCACTTTATACAATATGTGGTGACTGGCTATCCAATAAAGCCATGAAATCTTCACAACTGCTTTGCCACATGAAGACCAAGCACACTGTATTAGAAGACAAGCCTTTGGAGGTTTTCAAAAGGAAAAGGGAAAAATAAAAGGTGAACATGAAGAACAGAAGCAATTATTGAAGGCCACCACGGTAAAGAATCCACCTGCAATGCAGGAGACCAGGGTTCAAAATCTGGGTCGGGAAGATCCTCTGGAGAAGGGAGTGGCAATCCACTCCAGTATTCCTGCCTGGAGAATCCCATGGACAGAGGAGCCTGGCAGACTACAGTCAGTGGGGTTGGAAAGAGTCGAACGCCACTGACACACACACACATACACACACCACTTCATTACATGTGTCTGTATGGAGAGCATCATTCTTAGTGGCGAACCATATGGCTAAAACTAAGAAACCTTTTATTATTGGTGAAAAGCTAATCCTGCCTGCTGCTAAGGATGTTTGTTGTGAACTTCTGGGAGAGACTGCAGTTCAAAAGATGACATGTGCTCCTCTTTCGGCCAGCACCAGAGCTTCCCTGGTGGCTCGGATGGTAAAGAATCTGCCTGCAATGCAGAAGAGCTGGGTTTGATCCCTGGGTGGGGAAGATCCCCTGGAGAAGGGAATGGCAATCCACTCCAGTATTCTTGCCTGGAGAATCCCATGAACAGAGGAGCCTGGCAAGCTACAGTCCATGGGGTTGCAGAGAGTGGGGCATGACTGAGCGTGCACGCATAGCTAGATGAATTGATGAAATAGCAGAGGATATTGAGGCACAATTGTTGGGATTAACGAGTCACCGTGGTATGGAATCCAGGTTAATGAGTCTACAGGTGTTGATAAGAAGGCAACAATACTTGTTTTTGTGCGACATATTTTTCAAGAGAATGTGCATGAAAATATGTCATGTGGGCTTTTGTTGCTACCAACCCTACAGCTGCAGAACTATTCAAGTCTTTGAATGATTACCTATCAGGAAAACTGCACTGTTCATTTTGTGTTGGAGCAGATGGAGCACTGGCTATGACTGGACGGCTTTCTGGTTTTACTACGTGCTTCAAAGACGTCACTTCTGAATATGAGTGTACACACTGTGTCATCCACAGAGAAATGCTGGCTAGCCATAAAATGTCACCTGACCTTAACAACTTTTTGCAGGATGTGGTTAACATTATCAGCCACATTAGAGTGTATGCAATTGGGCTTCCCTGGTGGCTCAGTAGTAGAGAATCTGCCTGCCAATGCAGGAGACACAGGTTCAATCCCTGGTCCAGGAGGATACCACATGCCATGGAGTGACTAAGCCTGTGCGCCACAACTATTGAGCCTGTGCTCTAGAGCCTGGGAATCACAACTACAGAAGCTAGCATGCCCTAGAGTCTGTGCTCCACAAGAGAAGCCACTGCAGTGAAAAGACAGAGCACCAAAACTAGAGTAGCCCAGGCTTCCCGCAACTAGAGAAAAGCCTGTGCAGCCACAAAGACCCGGCACAGCCAAAAGTAAATAAATAAAATAATAAAAAGTACATACCCTTAACTCATGTCTCTGTTCATGCAGCTCTGTGAGGAGATGGATGCAGAGTACACATGTCTTCTCTGATACAGAGAAGTGAGAGAGCTTTCTAAAGGTAGATCACTGGCCAGAGTTTTTGAGTAACAAAGGCTAATCCAGAGATTTCTTTTAGAAAAACAGTCACCACTGGCAGCATATTTCAGTGACACAGAATGGGTTGCAAAACTTGCTCCCTTGTGTGACATATTCATCCTGCTCAGGAAACTCATTCTATCACTTCAGGGAAGAGTGACAACTGCCTTCAAACTGGCAGATAAAGTGGCTGCATTCAAAGCCAATTTGGAATTATGGGGCTAATGAGTGAGCATTGGGATTTTTAACATGTTTCAAACATTAGCAGCGATTTTTGGAAGACACTGAGCCAGAGCCTTCTTTCTCCCACCTGGTGCATGATCATCTATCACGGCATTCCAAAGAATTGGAGCTTTACTATTCAGCCTCAACAGACCCCTGAACTGGGAAGGAACGGGTCTGTGACCCACTTGTGAATGTCAGGTGAATCGACTTTGTCTGTGCTAGAAAAGGATCAATGGTGTGCAACTGCAAATACCAGTGGCCTTGAAAGTATGTTTGAGACAACTTCAAATCTCCAGACATTCTGGATTAAAGTCAAGGTGGAATATCCTGCTGCTGCTGCTGCTGCTAAGACGCTTCAGTTTTGTCCGACTCTGTGCGACCCCAGAAACGGCAGCCCACCAGGTTCCCCTGTCCCTGGGATTCTCCAGGCAAGAACACTGGAGTGGGTTGCCATTTCCTTCTCCGATGCATGAAAGTGGAAAGTGAAAGTGAGGTCGCTCAGTCGTGTCCGACTCTTTGCGGCCCCATGGACTGCTGCCTACCAGGCTCCTCCATCCATGGGATTTTCCAGGCAAGAGTACTGGAGTGGGTTGCCATGGCAACGCACTCCAGTATTCTTGCCTGGAGAATTCCAGGGACAGAGGAACCTGGTGGGCTACAGTCCATAGAGTCACACAGAGTTGGGCATGACTGAAATGACTTAGTATGCATGCATGCATCTTTCTGAGCTTGGGTTATGTGCACTAACAGCAACCAAAACAAGATTATGGAGTAGACTGGATTTAGCAATACACTTTGGGTGTCACTGTCTCCCATCATCCCCAGATGGGAGCATCTAGTTGCAGGAAAAGAAACTCAGGGCTCCCACTGATTCTGAATTATGGTGAGTTGTACAGTTATTTCATTATATATCACAATGTAACAATAATAGAAGTAAAGTGCACAATAAATATGCGCTTGCTGCTGCTAAGTCACTTCAGTCGTGTCCGACTCTATGAGACCCCGTAGATGGCAGCCCACCAGGTTCCTCCATCCCTGGGATTCTCCAGGCAAGAACACTGGAGTGGGGTGCCATTGCCTTCTCCGAAATATGCGCGTGAATCATCCCAAAACCACCCCCTCACCTCTGCACTATTGGTCTCTGTAAATATTTCCTTCACAAAACCAGTCCCTGGTGGCAAAAAGGTTGAGGACCACTGGTTTTAAGGATGAAATGATTGAAAACAAAGTGATTAAATCCATGCATAGAACACAGTTAGGGTTATGGAATTTTTTTTTTTTTGGAGCATGTGGAATTATTATTACTCCTTAGTAAGTGGAGAAATGTCATAATTCATTCTGAGTTAAATTGCTACCGCTGCATTCCATTCTTCACTGTAGCTTGGCTTTAGTATGGCCTCCGAGAGAGTTTGAGAGTATTATCCGAACTAGGATAATTGTCTGCAGACAATGCTTTCAGTGTTGCAGAAGTAAACAAGCCTCTGCTCTTCTAGAATTTATATTTAGTGAGGGAAATAAATAATCAACAAATCAATAAATAATTTCAGACAGTGTTCATTGAAACCTTGCCAATGTAATAAACTTTACACTAAATTCACTGTGGTTTTCAGCTAAGAAAGGCAGAAGGGAAGGCATTTCTGTTTCCTAAAAGGAAGTGTATTTTCCGAAGAATAAAACAACATCTTTTCACAAAAAGATAAAAGTCCTAAGTCTCATACAGATAAAAAATGAACAGTGTAAAACATTTTATTTACTCATTAACGAGGGGATCAGTGAAATTTTATAGAGTCGGTTTAAAGGACAATGTAAAGTACCCATTTACATCATTCAAATCAGGATTGGGAAATGAATTTACAAATATTTTTTCCAAGGAGGGGGATTCAATATGAAGTTTAAAGGACAAGAGTTCCTCTTGCTATCAGTTAACAGCATTTAGAGTTGAATAGATGTTGCTTGAAAAAAATACACACAACCTAAAAGCTGAGAATTATCTTTTATTTGTTGGACTTAGCTGAGGATTGAAGCCCAGGAGACATTCTCTCAGACAGCTCTGAGGGCCTTTTCCAAAATGCAAATGGAGGAGCCAAGATACACAGGAGTTTTTTTTTGGGGGGGGGGGCGGGGTAGGGGGCGGCGGGAATCACAGATAGCAGAACACCAAAAGCTTACTGCTAGTTAAAGAGATCAGATAGCCCAGGCCAATGAATTAAGTGTTTTACCATGTATGGGAAGATGCAAGAGTCTGGACTTATTAAAACTACTCCCTTGCATCTAAGCCCAATAGCTTATTTTCCTCCATCCTGAATCCTGCATCACTGGTTGTGGCTGCAAAGGCCACACTTGGTTTGAGGGCCACACTTCACCGCCACAATAGCCTCTGTTTACTTAAACGACAATTACGCTCTCTGGCCATACTTGACTGCACAAAAATGGAGCGCTCCCCTAGATTCAGAATACCAGAAAGGTGAGCCAGACTATGGCTTGTTTTTCATGGAAGACACCCAGGAACCTCAGTCCATTTCATTGTTTCACAATTTTTCCTTATAAAAGTCACTCTATCTGTAAACACCCAGCAGCTAAACAGTTCTGCCTTATGTTTTCTTCAATTCTTTTCTTCTCTGGCAGAGTAGCATGGTATTTCTTTGCTCCCAACAAAGAGGTGTCAAAGAGAGACAAAGGGGTAGCCTAACATTTGATCCCTCTAACAAGTTCAATTTACGCAGCCAGAAGGGCCCCAGACCAGGGGTTAGCCCCGCCCCCTTCTCCACCGGCACCTCTCCTGGCCAGCCCCATAATTGAGCTATGACGCAAAGGTCACGTGAGCAGCCGCGGTCCCGTGATGCGTCCGAGCAATACGTGGCAGATTCACTCAGACAAGTCCTCCCTGCCCGGTTTCTTCCACCTACTCCATCTAGACTTTGTTTTTTCCCATTAAATGCCTCTCACCTCCTCGCTTTCACTTCGGGGAGGGTGAATTACCAGGCTCCCTCTCCAACCCGAACTTCTCTAAGCCCAGGAACCAGTCCTAGCCGTCTAGTAAGAGGAGGGGAATCTATTAGCGCCGAGGCGAGTTGCGGCTCTGATTGGGTGTGAGATCCTGTCAATCTCCAGGCTTTTCCAATCAAAACCCGCTTCCGCCTAGCTTCCCTGAGTGCGAGGAAGGCGAGGAAAAGGGTAAATCGAGCTCTCGCGGGAACAGCGCTTTGCCCTCAGTGCGCAGGTGCGAAGGCTCTTGGCTTCGGGGCCCGGGCAGGGGGGCGGTCTTGAAGACGCGTCGTTTGGTTTGGCCTCAGTGACGGCGCTCTCCGTCTTCAACCGCTGGGCGGAAGGCGTTTGTTAGGGGCCCGGCCAAGAAAGAGGCCCTCGAGGTTCCTGATGGTGTCCATGACTTTCAAGCGGAGCCGCAGCGACCGGTTCTACAGCACCCGGTGCTGCGGCTGTTGCCATGTCCGCACCGGGACGATCATCCTGGGGACCTGGTACATGGTAAGGGCGGGCGAGGAGGGAGGGAAGGGGCCATGGTGGGGGGAGGATACGCCGGAGCGGGAAGCGGGAGAGACTCGTATTTGAACGGGAGGATCCACTGGGAGGGAATGGAGCGGGAAGGCCTCGGGAACCTTCTTTTTAGTGGCCTCTTAACTTTGGAGGGGGGAGACTTGTGTCTGGGAATCGGAGTGGTGGGTGGGAGGGACCAGGGAAATTATTGGGGTTTATTTTAGGCGAGAATAAGAGGAGAAAAGTGGGGGTTGGGGAAGGCACAGGCGTTGCGGCCTAGGGTGGAGGGGGCCTGCGGGAGGAGACAGCTCGACTTTGGTGTGGTCAGTTCTGGAAATGACCAGGCTGCGGGATCTTTATGTGTGCTTCCGTGATCTGAAGGAACTGCCCCCCACCTCCCCACCCTCCGTCAGTGCTTCCTGGGATTTTTTTTTTTTTTACCCCCCCCTCCTCCTAAGGAAAGACTTAGGATCGCACCTTCCGAGATGCAGCCTAGTTTTAAACATTATTGTTTTACCTGAAGGGAAGGCAAGAGATCCAGTTTAACACAGTTGTCTCTTGTTTCTGGAGCTTATTTGTCACAGTGTGTTTGGGATGTAGGCAGACAGGACTCTGTTGTGAGTCTGGAAATTCTCTTGGAGGTAATACCTTTGGCCAGTATTTACTTACTATCTGCCTTTTTCCAAATGCAGTAGGTTTTCTCCTGCCCGCTGGTGAGAAGCTTTTCACCACAGACCCATTCAGGTTTTTGAGACCTTTGTCTAGAACCTGCTGTGTTTTGGTAACCTGCTAACGTTCCCAGGGGGGTGGGGGCAGGATTTGTGTAATTCTGTGTCATAACTAGGTTGACAGTGTTACTGATTGGTGGTTCACTAGCAGTGCCGTTGTGATTTCTTAGCACCATCTCCACTACTATTCATTTTCACTAAAGCTCATTTATGATTTGTAAATACATGATTCCGTTTAGGTAGTCTGGGGTTATGATGACTTCACAGAAGTTTTGAAAAACTACTCATATTGTCGGCTTGGTCATCTTCGCTAATGACTTTGTGATTTTTAAAGTTTTTATTTGTTTTTGTTTGGTGAGGTTGTGGCATTAGTCATAATGCAGTTTCTGATAACTTTGTGAACTGCAAAAAAGGAAGAGCTTTATCAGATTTTTTTTTTTTTTTTTTTTTTTTTTGCCTTTTTCTGTTCTCATTTCTTCTGAACCCAGAGGTTCCATTGAAATTATTACTGTTTGGTAAACAGCTGATGAGAATCATCTTCAGTTAGGCAGATACAGTTTCATGCCCACGCACAGGGGACCTGAACTCTACGTTATTCCTTATTTACATTTTTTTTTTTAACCATCTTGCTTCATTAATGTGCATTAAAAACAAAACTTGAATGGGTGGGCTTATTTGCTTGTTTCTAAGCTTATTTTAATATTTCCTCTACTTTTATCTTCAGAAACATATTGCTATAATTATATCACCTTTCTCCACAAAGACCCTCACCCCTTTTGTATTTTAACTGATTCGTAATACTGGACATGCATTATATTTCTAATTTTGTTCTTCATTTTTTTAAAGGGCTGGGTCTTATGTTTCTTTTGTTTGTCCTTAGCTCTGCCTTCCCTAAATGAATAAATCAAATCTTTAGGGTACTCAAGCCTCTTATTCAGCCCTGTTTCCCCCATCCCTGGAAGATGACCTTCCCTTTTACTTAATTGAGAAAGAGTCCAGCAACCTGGGACTCTACCATGCAAACTTAATCTTCCTGTTTCTTCTCAGATCCTTCCCTCCATTCACAGAACAAAGGATTTCTAACTCCTTGAAAAGAAAATAAGCACCATCTCAGTTTCAGCCATCTGAATGTAATTGGCTGTGTTTCTTTCCAAGGCAGGTATTTTTTTGATGCTGTGGACTCTGTTCATAAAAAAGAAAGGAATAGCAAGCAAAAGTGGGAGTTATAAACCATGAAACTCAAAATGCAGAGAGAAGGATTTTAGTAAGGGCATTTATTCTCTCAAAATAGGGAACAGGGAGTTTTACATCTGTTTCCCACTGGAAGGACTTGATGTGAAAACATTTTGCATAGAGCACTGTTTTTCCATGCTTTAGTTTCATAAAAAGATCCCATAAACTATTCTTTCTTTGCATGAATTTTTCTAGTTCATGGAATATAATATGCTGCTTACATCAGTTCATCTACTTTAAGAGATCTGTTGCTCATCTACAGTGCAAATGGCTGTGGTGCACATAGAAACGAAGTTACAGGGACGTGTGTTACGCATCTTTTGTCTTCCTATCAGCTGCTACACAGAGGCTCTCAAGTGTTTTCTTATCTTGACCATGGCATCTGCCCTTAAGATACTGATGGCATTGCAGTGAAGTTTGGAGCAAAGATATGAAAGTGCAGTGTCAAGGAACGAGAAGCTAATCAGTAATAACAGATTCAAATTAGGTTAAGGGTTGGAAAAGGCCATTGGTTTTGTTGATTATAGTATTGCTGGTAATGTTCAAAACTGTGGCTTCGGGATCCTGGCAACGTAAAGACATAATTTCTGCCTAGTTGGGGAGACAACATTTAAAAACCAAGACCACCAAGACACAAAGAGGACTTGTCCAAACAGAGCACTTTTTTTTTTTCTTTTTCTTTTTTTTTTTTTTGCCAGAACCTTCTTTACTAAGAGTGGGTGAAGTCCAAGTACCTTGTCAGGATACTCTTCTTCCTGTATTCCAGGTGGGAGAATATTTATGATTC
This sequence comes from Bubalus bubalis, assembly GCF_019923935.1. Taxonomy (NCBI): domain Eukaryota; kingdom Metazoa; phylum Chordata; class Mammalia; order Artiodactyla; family Bovidae; genus Bubalus; species Bubalus bubalis. The sequence continues at coordinate 78,405,568 of NC_059168.1, forward strand.
TCCTTGAGGTTGCCCCGTGCTGTTTAGAACCTTGGGTGCAGTCCTCAAGCTCCTGCTGGTTGCAGATGCTGTAGCAGTAACTTTCTATTGGATACAGTGTCACTGCTTTCTAGTGTCACTGCTTTCTAGCATCTGCTTCTGCTGAGGTCATGTTAGGTGATTGCATACTGTGTACCAAAGGGTTAATTAGTGAAGTGAAGTCGCTCAGTCATGTCCTACTCTTTGCAACCCCGTGGACTGTAGCCCACCAGGCTCCTCCATCCATGGGATTCTCCAGGCAAGAATACTGGAGTGGGTTGCCATTTCCTTCTCCAAAGGGTTAATTATATGGTAGTAAATAGTGCAGAAGACACTGAGAAGCCAGAGCCAGTTACTATATGTACCAGCCCTGAAATGCTGGCCTTTGGCATTTAGATTTAAAGAAGCATGTTTGGCTTAATACCTAGTTTAAATAATAGGGAATTTCAGAATGAGTTCCAGATTAAAGTCTGGCGTTCATAAATTGTTTTTTCTATCATTTAGTGAAAAATTTGAAGCCAGATGATTTTTAAACAACATTTTCTTAGGTTGGAAAAGGCCATTGGTTTTGTTGATTATAGTATTGTTAGTGATGTTCAAAAGTGTGGCTTTGGGATCCTGGCAGTCGAAGGAGATATAAGTTCAGATGTTTACTGAGTGGTTGAAAATGAGCTTTAAAGTCTACAGCAGCAGTGTCCTCCTTCATGGTTGATGGTGTACTACAAGAAGGCATTTAGAGCACTGGTTAAAATTGTAGGTCTTGGAAAGGTGTAATAATATATGGCTAATTTTTTATGAATATCTTCACCATAAACAGTCTAAAAGTGAGGTCACTAGGGAAGAAGTGAAGACAGGCTCCTCAAGCTGTACTCCTTCCCAGTCCTCACTCCTGACTCCTTTAAATCAGTATGGCTTATTTATATTTCAGAGTTAGTATGTTTCCCCAAACACTTTTTAAAAACTTCATTGACAGAAATCTCAAATATACAAAAATAGTGAAATAGTATAAAAGCCTTTCTTTTACTTATACAACTTCAAGTACTAACAGCCATTTTGCCAATTACAGTTAGTTTTGTAATAGTTCAGTAGTTTCCTTGGCGAAGCTTCCTTGCTTCCCTGCCAGAAGAAGCTGGTTTCCTCACTGTTTATCTGGAAGAATTACTGCATATCTCTTGTGTGTGCTTGTTAAAAATACTAATTACACATTTGAATTTTTCTCCCTAAAACATGATATCCTCTTTGAGGGAGAAAGATGCTGTGCCTTTCTCTATGAAATGTGTGTGTAATAGTAACTTGTTAGAGCATTTGAAGTATTCATTAGACCATTGTTAAATGAATTGTCTTCTCCAAAAATAGTAGGAATATCTCATTCGTAACCGCACAAAAGGGTAAACAACTGTATGTGTACATTTAACTACATATACATTTAACAGCATTTTTAAAGACAGTCAGTTTTGGTTTTTATCTGATGACAGCTGTCTGCTGACTTGCCTGAGACCCTTATCAAGATGCCCTAAGACATTGTTCTAATTATAGTCTGAGCATAAGTTGGGTTGTGGCAGAATATACTGTGGGAAAACTAAAGAATAAGGATTAAAGAAAAAAAAACAAAAACCAGTCCTCAGGAATCTTCTAGGATGGGTGTGGCTATGAAATGAGAAGCAAAGAGGAATTACTCTCCTGAGGCTGTGTGCTTCCAAGGATCTGATCCTGTTCCTTTGAAACAAGTGAAATGTGACACATCTGTTCTTTGTGGTTGTTTGTTTACTTATATAAAGTGTGTAAAAGTCTTATAACGCAAACCATATTGTTTATCCCAGTAAATGCAGTACCCCTTCTGCATGGATGTGTCCATTGCCCAGGCTGTTGACATATGTGCATATTGGCTGCATTCCGTACCACTCCGTGTGACTAGATTTAGAAGTCAGTCATTATTTTAATTACATTTTTGCAAATTTTCTTTCCTGAATGCAGTAAAAGGGAAAAATGAATCAGGAATAAATATGCTGGAGTTGTTTGTATGTAGTTGTTCTCTTCAGATTTTATATTACAAGATCACAAAGTTAATCTTATGTATGTTTTGAAAAATGCTGCATGGAACTTAGAAATACCAGTGGTAATCAAAAGTAAATAGAATGGAGTCTATGAGCATAGGATAGGTGCTCAGGGGTGAAAATAAGATCACAGGATGAGTTTTCCAGTTGAGTGCTTTAAAATGTTACATTGAGGTGCTAATGAAATATAATTAATCAGTGAAGAGTTGAAAAATCCTTTGTGCTTGTAATGAAAATAGTGCTGAAATTGATCATTTCTTCTTTTGATTAGACCTATGATTTATTTTGTTTAATATTCAGAGAATGACTCACAATGAAAAGAAACTTGAAGTGTCACTAATACTAGAAGATGATAGTGGGTGAGTCTGTGACTTAGCCATGAAAGAGAAGAAAACATTTCTATAAATCCTGTATGTGATGCAAATATTTAAGAAAGGAAAAATAAACTCCTGAATATTTTTGATGTGTCATTTCCTTCATTTAGTAATTGAGTATGTTATTTTTCACATAAATATTTTTCATTCCCGTACAGAGCTTTTAAACTATGACAGTATTGTGCTTAGTAAAGAAGGGTTTGCTGAATTGATTTTGAACTGATTTCCATGCACAGAATATACAGTGTCTTAGTAGAGATATCTGTTCAATAGTTAATTCACCTAATTATATTAGCTCATAAACCACCTACCCTGTCCAAAACCCACGGCAATAAAAATGGGCAGTTAAAACATCAGCTATCAACTGGGGAGTCACCTTGAAAATATGATTGTCTCTTATAAGATCTTTCAAGTGTTGAAGGATGAAATACCTTGCTTTTGAGCAGTGTAAGGAAAAGGCATGTACCTGAATGTATTTAGAGAGTAACAAACATTTTGTGGCCTTCAGTTCAGTTCAGTTCAGTCGCTCGGTCGTGTCCAACTCCTTGTGACCCCATGCCAGGCCTCCCTGTCCATCACCAACTCCTGGAGTTCACTCAGACTCATGTCCATCGAGTCAGTGATGCCATGCAGCCATCTCATCCTCTGTCGTCCCCTTCTCCTCCTGCCCCCAATCCCTCCCAGCATCAGAGTCTTGTCCAGTGAGTCAACTCTTCGCATGAGGTGGCCAAAGTACTGTAGTTTCAGCTTTAGCATCATTCCTTCCAAAGATATCCCAGGGCTGATCTCCTTCAGAATGGACTGGTTGGATCTCCTTACAGTCCAAGGGACTCTCAAGAGTCTTCTCCAACACACAGTTCAAAAGCATCAATTCTTTGGCGCTCAGCTTTCTTCGCAGTCCAACTCTCACATCCATACATGACCACAGGAAAAACCATAGCCTTGACTACACGAACCTTTGTTGGCAAAGTAATGTCTCTGCTTTTGAATATGCTATCTAGGTTGGTCATAACTTTTCTTCCAAGGAGTAAGCGTCTTTTAATTTCATGGCTGCATTCATCATCTGCAGTGATTTTGGAGCCCCCAAAAATGAAGTCTGACACTGTTTCCACTGTTTCCCCATCTATTTGCCATGAAGTGATGGGACTGGATGCCATGATCTTCGTTTTCTGAATGTTGAGCTTTAAGCCAACTTTTTCACTCTCCACTTTCACTTTCATCAAGAGGCTTTTGAGTTCCTCTTCACTTTTCTGCCATAAGGGTGGTGTCATCTGCATATCTGAGGTTATTGATATTTCTCCCGGCAATCTTGAGTCCAGCTTGTGTTTCTTCCAGTCCAACGTTTCTCATGATGTACTCTGCATATAAGTTAAAGAAGCAGGGTGACAATATGCAGCCTTGACATACTCCTTTTCCTATTTGGAACCAGTCTGTTGTTCCATGTCCAGTTCTAACTGATACTTCCTGACCTGCATACAAATTTCTCAAGAGGCAGGTCAGGTGGTCTGGGATTCCCATCTCTTTCAGAATTTTCCACAGTTTATTGTGATCCATACAGTCAAAGGCTTTGGCATAGCCAATAAAGCAGAAATAGATGTTTTTCTGGAACTCTCTTGTTTTTTCCATGATCCAGCGGATGTTGGCAATTTGATCTCTGGTTCCTCTGTCTTTTCTAAAACCAGCTTGAACATCAGGAAGTTCACAGTTCACTTATTGCTGAAGCCTGGCTTGAAGAATTTTGAGCATTACTTTACTAGCATGTGAGATTAGTGCAATTGTGCGGTAGTTTGAGCATTCTTTGGCATTGCCTTTCTTTGGGATTGGAATGAAAACGGACCTTTTCCAGTCCTGTGGCCACTGCTGAGTTTTCCAAATTTGCTGGCATATTGAGTGCAGCACTTTCACAGCATCATCTTTCAGGATTTGAAATAGCTCCACTGGAATTCCATCACCTCCACTAGCTTTGTTCGTAGTGATGCTTTCTAAGGCCCACTTGACTTCACATTCCACGATGTCTGGCTCTAGGTGAGTGATCACACCATCGTGATTATCTGGGTCATGAAGATCTTTTTTGTACAGTTCTTCTGTGTATTCTTGCCACCTCTTCTTAATATCTTCTGCTTCTGTTAGGTCCATACCATTTCTGTCCTTTATCGAGCCCATCTTTGCATGAAATGTTCCCTTGGTATCTCTGATTTTCTTGAAGAGACCTCTAGTCTTTCCCATTCTGTTGTTTTCCTCTATTTCTTTGCATTGATCGCTGAGGAAGGCTTTCTTATCTCTTCTTGTAATTCTTTGGAACTCTTCATTCAGAGATTCCTTTTCTCCTTTGCTTTTTGCTTCTCTTCTTTTCACAGCTATTTGTAGCCTTAGATAATGGTTTATTTTGGAAAGATCTCAAAACAAGAGTTGCTTAGGAATGGTTATAAGTGATCCTGTAGTAGTAAGAAGAAAGATGTTTTTAAAAAGAACCAGATTGGTGTTCTAGCTCTGTCCTGTTATCACCTCAGTGAGCTTAACACATGGTATTTCACTTTGCTGAACCTTAGTTTAACCGTCAGGAAATGAGCATAAGTCATACTTTCTTCACAAGGTTGTTGTGAAGAATAAAATCAAATAATATATGTAAATTTACTTGATTTATAGTGTGTCTTTAGAAATCTCAATTGATTCTGAATTAGGTATTGTGACATTTATCTTATTTAAAAACCTTGGGCTGCTTGTCTTTGAGAATGTGAAATGCCTTTAGCTGATAAACGTATTTATCATTCAGGGTGGACAGGAGAGAGCTCCATGATAGAGATTGTTTAAAACACTATTGATAAAGAAGCTCAGATGTCCCTTGAAAGTATCCCATGTTCACGAAGGGAAGGAAGGCAGATGCTGTGGACTTTAGATAGGGAAGCCTACTCCAGGTCTTAAATCATTAGCAGGGTTGTTTTGAGCACTTAAAGGAAGTGGTGCCTCTTGGGATAACTGTGTAATTCACTAACAACTAGAGGCATAAAGAATTTCCTTTTTGAATTGGAGTTACACCCTGGTAGACTAGGGAAATTCACCAGATACTGGTAATGGGATTTCAGCAAGATGTTTGACAGAGTCTCTAGATGTTACTTTGGACCAGATAAAGACTTTATTTGAAAGCTGCTGACCAATGGGAAGAGAAGAGCCTCTATCTGGCAGCTTGTCCTCAGCCCTGTTCTCTTGCTAGTGACTTAGGTGGAGAATCTCATTAAATGATAATCATATTTTCAAATGCAGGAAGCTGAGAGAGTGTAAATCTATCCATAGGGTGTCAGAATTCAGACGGAGAAAATATTGATAGGCAAGAATGTTATAAGATGAAATTTGCAGGTAATGTATAAGGGCTTACGCTTAGGCCTCTGAATCCAACTCTACAGGTAGATATAGGTGGTAGCTTAGCAGGATCAAGTGTGAAAAAGAATTGGGAGTTTTACGGAGTCACTCATGTGACATTCCAGCGTTCTTGCCTGGAGAATCCCAGGGAGGGGAGCCTGGTGGGCTGCCGTCCATGGGGTCACATAGAGTCGGACACGACTGAAGCGATTTAGCAGCAGGAGCAGCAGCATGTGACATTGAAAAGATTTATGCAGCCAGTGCATAAAAGAACCAGACTGTGTTAATTGAAATTTGTTTCAGACATGTTGATTGAAATTTGTTGGTTAGGATGTGGGAACTGAGATCCTGATGTGCTGTGATCAGATTCCTCTTCTCTCATTTTACTAGTTTGTTGAGCAAAGTTGGCTTAAAACTCAGCATTCAGTAAACTAAGATCATGGCATCCAGTCCCATCTCTTCATGGCAAATAGATGGGGAAACAATGGAAACAGTGAGAGGCTTTATTTTGGGGGGCTCCAAAATTACTGCAGATGGTGACTGCAGTCATGAAATTAAAAGACACTTGCTCCTTGGAAGAAAAGCTGCGATCAGCCTAATAGACAGCATATTAAAAAGCAGGGACATTACTTTGCTGACAAAGGTCCATCTAGTCAAAGCTACGGTTTTTCCAGTCGTCATGTATGGATGTAAGAATTGGACTGTAAAGAAAGCTGAGTGCCGAAGAACTGATGCTTTTGAACTGTGGTGTTGGAGAAGACTCTTGAGAGTCCCTTGGACTGCAGGGAGATCGAACCAGTCCATCCTATAGGAAATCAGTCCTGAATAGTCATTGGAAGGACTGATGCTGAAGCTGAAACTCCCAATACTTTGGCCACCTGATTTGAAGAACTGACTCACTGGCAAAGACCTGATGCTGGGAAAGACTGAAGGCGGGAGGAGAAGGGGACGACAGAGGACAAGATGGTTGGATGGCATCACTGACTCGATAGATGTGAGTTTGAGCAAGCTTTGGGATTTCGTGATGGACAGGGAAGCCTGGCGTGCTGCAGTCCATGGGGTCGCAAAGAGTTGGACATGATTGAGTGACTAAACTGAACTGAACTGAGGTGTTAGAGGAGTACTTATTCAGAAGGGATAACAAAATATCTCAAACCATAGAACTAAGACCAGCAGGCGGAAGTTAAGTGATGTAGTCAAAGTCTTTTTAAGCATTTGAGTGTAGCTCAAGAGGAAATAATTCCTAACCACTGTACAGGAGATACTGTGGAGAGGCCTTAGACTTTCCTGATGGATCATTAACATACCTAGACATGGAAATTATATTTATCTGATAGATCAGCTTCTTCAAATCCAGAAATTCTGAGATAGGAGTATGAATAAATATGTGACTCAAATGAGCAATTTGTGATCTCTCATTTTTCATTTTTGTGTCTTTTTATTCTGTTTTATTAATATAGGATCAGTCCAACATCTTTTCTCTGAAATGATTAAGTTTATACTTTATGAAATATTTAAAGTATTCTTAAAGTCACATTGTGTATTTTATCTCACAGGTAGTCCCCATTTTATGTCTTTATTACTTCAGGGAAGATGTTAGTTAAATAGAGGACATCTGAAGATTGTGTTGGGGACTGTTTCCTGATTAATAATATAGTCGATAAAATGTTATCTTTCATAGGTGGTCAACCTGTTGATGGCAATTCTGCTGACTGTGGAGGTAACACACCCAAACTCAATGCCAGCTGTCAACATTCAGTATGAAGTCATTGGCAATTACTATTCGTCTGAGAGAATGGCTGGTATGTTTTTGGTTGAAACTTTAGCCTGCTAATCACACACACACACCCGTTAGGTAGAGGATTGATTGTTGTTATACTTGCTGAGGCACAAAATATGTTTGTAGGCTTTTCAAAAATACTCAGAATTAAATTTGAGCATTTGTAGCCAGAAGATCTAGTGGACTGCTAGGAGATTTCTGAGAAATATGCATTGTCTGCATTGAAATACTGTGGAAAGAGGAGGGGAGAAGAAATTAGAAGAAGACTGAGTCTTTGAGGGTCAGCTGGTAAGTGTAGTAGAGGATGAGACATTTGCTCATGGAGCACAATCCTACAGTAAAATATAGAATACCAAATATTTGAATATTTGGTGGTATCTTTTGCTCAGGGTCTCAATTCTTAATATATTTTTATTGTTTAGATGAAGATTTGACATTGGACTTTAGAGTATTCCTAAAACATTCATGGAAATTACTTTTTTAAAATTATTTGTTCCCAATAGTATTTTTATTATTTATCTTTCTCTAAAATGCAAATTTAATTTTATGTTAAAAATCATGTTAAAAATTTAATATTTGAATAGAAAATTATGCTTCAGACTTTTCGGTGTGAACAGTTTCTTCAGAAAAATGTTCCCAGTTCACATGTGTTCTATATTTGTAATATTACAGGATCTTAATTATATTTTTAGATTAGCTTTTGTCATAAATTCTGCACCTTTTTACATTATGATCCTCTCATCTGTTAATGAAGTGTTTTTTTTTTTTTAATGGTTATTAATTCAAATGATTACTGTCCTCAGGCCTAACCTATTTCTTACAGCAGGTAGAGTTTTGTGGCCATCAATAATACATTATAGTGTGATTACACTAACAGTTGTTCATATTGTGTTTTTTAAAGTGTTTTTGTTTTGTTTTTACATGAGTGTCCTAGTTTTACTTTCAAACATATATAATCTTTTAATTTTGTTGTCAAATTGATAACAGAAATACCAAGAATATATGGAAACATTCCTTCTGGCATTTGAATTTTTTTCTTTTCTGAATAAATCTGTTTTTAATTAAAAACCAGAATAGAACAATAAATGTTAGCTTCTGATGTTGATTTTTTTTTTGTAATTATAAACTTTAGGCTGTAAAATTTTACTGAATCTGCTAATGTCAGCATTTTCCTTTGTCATGTATATTGCTCTTAAAATTGAGGTGTAGAAAAGATTTATGGTTACTGAGATTTTCGTAGGTCTGTGCAACTGGCTCTTCAGTCACAAGTTTATTGTGTGTTGCATGACTGTTGTCGCTGCGGCATAGAAAATCACATTATTCATTATATCTTTGTTGACCATATTCTACTGAAGCCCTCAGTTCAGTTCAGTCACTCAGTCGTGTCCGACTCTTTGTGACCCCATGGACTGCAGCACGCCAGGCTTCCCTGTCCATCACCAACTCCCGGAGCTTACTCAGACTCATGTCCATCAAGTTGGTGATGCCATCCAACCATCCCATCCTCGGTCATCCTCTTCTCCTCCCGCCTTCAATCTTTCCCAACATCAGGGTCTTTCAGATGAGTCAGTTCTTCGTATCAGGTAACCAAAGTATTGGAGTTTCAGCTTCAGCATCAGTCCTTCCAATGAATGTAAGCAAATATAAAAATACATAGTTCTTGGTGATACAGTAGTTGGTATTTCTTTGGAAGGTAAAATTTGACCTTCCCACAGACCCGGTGTTGCAAAGGTAAGTTAATTTCTGATCACTGGCCTGATAATCAGTTTTTTAAAAAATGAAGTTTGTGATTAATTATTTTTAATCAGCCAAACAGGCTGTAACACTCAGTTTATACTGCAGCATATGCAAGCTGTTTTTCAAATAGGAATTTATCATTACTTATACTCACCTGGGGTCACAAAGAGTTGGACACGACTGAGCGACCTCACTTTCACTTTACTTTCATGCATTGGAGGAGGAAATGGCAGCCCACTCCAGTGTTCTTGCCTGGAGAATCCCAGGGACGGGGAAGCCTGGTGGGCTGCCGTCTATGGGGTCGCACAGAGTCGGACACAACTAAAGTGACTTAGCATAGCATAACATAGCATACTCACCTGGGAGATGGGTAAACGCTTGGGACCTCCCAAAGGAGGTTCTGAATATGGTGCAAATCTGAGGTTCTTTGGGCATTGAGCCCCTCATGTTTTGCTTGCTTTATTGATTCACACCTACTGGAGTATCCCTTGTTCCTGGCATTAAATGTGTTTTGCACCCACCACCCCATCTCTCCTCGGTTTTGCTATTTGTTGCTCCAGTGAAAGACCTTGAGCTTCACTTTAATTATTTCAGTATTTCAAGAAGTTTAAATCAACTCGTAGTCTTCCAGTAACGGATTTTTGAAAGCTAATTGTTTGAATTACATTGCTTTCAAGTTTGTTTATATCTGAATTCTTCCCTTTGAGAGCCATTGTGTGCTGCAGCAGGGAAGTTCTTTAAGTCTTTAACGTTTAGTTGTCCTATATCCTCTAGGAAAATTTGGAGAGCTCTTCTTAGTTCAGTGCCAGATACTGATGCTGTTTGTATTGCCAAGTGACACAGTGATACATAACACTTATCCACTAGTGCCAACACTGAGCAGGTAGTCTAATCATTTGTTATTAGTGCCTTTCTGGTTCTTGATATCTAGCCAGAGCCAGAGAATCAACTTTAGACTCTTAACAGTGCTAAGAAGCTCATCAGGTCAAGTGTGGGTGCTTTTTGGTTTGTTTTGTTTGAGATTACATGAGCACTTTGTGAAAAAGTTTAGTGGACGTGGATTAATGTAGAGAAAGGCAGCAACTCGAGGACGGATTGAGGACCAGAGAAGAAAATAGACCTGGATGTAGCAGAGAAGCCACGGTGAAGGGATTCGGCGCAGGGAGTTTGGGTGTTGAGGTGGGAAAGGGGCATTGAGGGAGAACTTGACTTTCAGGTGATTTATTTTATCTTAGGCAAGAGGGGGTGTCTGTACAACTCCATGTTTAAACAAATACCAGCCTTTTGCTCCAGCTGAACCCTGCTTATCTCACAAGACTCAACTTGTGTTATTTCATTTATATTTTTTCCCTGATGCTAAAGGCAAAACTAATTGTTTTTTTGCTTCTGTTGTAGCACTTGCCACATTGCATCATAATTATCTGTTTGCCCATATTCAAAACTTAGACCCTGGGCAGGGATCTGTCTCTGGCAGAGTACCAGGTTCACGTGCTGTCCTAAATCAGTGGCCATGAGTCATAGCAGTTTAACAAATAAGAAAGAGCAAAGGCATGAATTTCATAAGCTTCATTACTTAATAACATTTTGTCATAAAGACTCTTATGCTTTTTGTTACATAAGTAGTTTAATTAGATTTTTGCTTCTGTTTCCATAGATAATGCCTGTGTTCTTTTTGCCGTCTCTGTTCTTATGTTTATAATCAGTTCAATGCTGGTATATGGAGCAATTTCTGTAAGTATTCTATACTTTTCTTTTAGAGTTTTGACTTTACTGCATGGTCCTTAGTCATTCCGTATATGTGATGTGATGTTGTGGTTATTTTTTCCTTCAGTATCAAGTGGGTTGGCTGATTCCGTTCTTCTGTTACCGGCTTTTTGACTTTGTTCTCAGCTGCCTGGTTGCTATCAGTTCTCTGACTTATTTGCCAAGAATCAAAGAATATCTGGATCAGTTAGTAAGTGTGTATGCTAATAAAACTTAAAAAAATTTTTCATTTGTTGAAAACCAAAGTCAGCTTTTGGGTACTATTTTTATTTAATCTACTATGTTTTATTTATTTATTTTTAAGCATTTTAAAGTATCATTACTATTGTTACCATATTGAAACCAAAAAGATGAAAATAGAATATCTTCTTACATACCATGTGAATAATGAAATATTGAAAGTGCCTAAAGATGGATATCATAGAACTTCAGTAGTTCAACTTTTGGGTGTATGAAAAGTAAATAAATAATTGGACCGTGTTTGGCAGTCATTGGAGTTGTGCTCATTGGCACTCATTGGCACTGTCAAAGACAGTACCTTCTGTCTTTGCAAGCATCTGTAGCAAATATGTGAGTGCCTCCTGTATTCTTCACTCTGTTCTAGGCAAACTGTTGGTGTATGGTGTATAAACATAACTTCCTTCTCTTCAAAGAGCAAACCATGTATTTGGGGAATCAAGACATGAAGATCTTATTTGTAATAATAAAGTAGGGCTGTCTCATGACAGCAGGCAGCGAGCAGAGGTTAATGCTGTGGGATGGAGGGGCGGGGAACGCTGTGGCCCGAAATAAGGTCTGGTGGATGCAGGTGTAGGATCCAGATAAATGAAAATTAATTTCAAAAATGCGTCTTTTAGGAATTTTATTGAAACCTACTGTAGAGAGTCCATTTTGCATACTGCAAACTTATTGTTTGTTCATTCAAAAAAACGTTTATTGATTGCTTCCTGTGTGCAAGGCACTCTGCTTGAGGGCTCTAAAACTCCCTTCTGCTCTGCCTGTTTGTCCCTGCCTTTTTTTTATAGCCTGATTTTCCCTATAAAGATGACCTCCTGGCATTGGACTCCAGCTGCCTCCTGTTCATTGTTCTTGTGTTCTTTGCCTTGTTCATCATTTTTAAGGTGAGTTGCTGACTAAGTATTTTGTGGGCATTTGGATTGTGAGAGTGTCCTTCCAGACCTTCTTGTTGCCTGTGTCTCCTCATAGCTCTCCTTATTCTAATGTGGTAGAGATAGCTCCCAGGGAATGTCTTCTGTCCTTTTTAGGCAGTGGTTGGAGATAACCAGGATTCTTCTTGTCTAGGAACATCATGTTTTTGGACATGGTTCATGGTTGGGATTGAAAATCTCTTAAAATTCCCAAAGTTCAGAAATAGAATTCCTTCTGCAGCATCGTGGTTGTCACACGTGAATTGGAATCCCAGACTTGGGTTTCTCTGTAAAACAGTGGTAATAAAGCTTGTGACATTTAAGTGAGGGCACATAGGGAAAGCTCCTGGCCTGTACTTGGTCCAAGTGGCTGCTGGTTCCCTTCTCTGGAGAAAATGCAGGGAGAGCATTATAAGACTCCTTAATTTTAGAGCAGGTAAATTTAAATTAAAGTTATAAATTAAAAAATAAAATAAAGTTAGTTGCTCAGTTGTGTCTGACTCTGTTCAACACTATGAACTATAGCCCACTAGGCTCCTCTGTCCATGGAATTTTTCAGACAAGAGTACCGGAGTGGGTTGCCATTTCCTTCTCCAGGGGATCGTCCCAACCCGGGGATCGAACCTGCATCTCTTACATCTCCTGCACTGGCAGGCGGGTTCTATACCAGTAGAGCCACCTTGGGAAGCCTTAAAAGAAGAAAAAGGCAATCGCTGCCAGTGGCTTCACAGTGCAGCCACATTAAAACTGTATAATTTTACATACAGTTGAGTTTGGAGTATATGTAAATTTTGTTTGTATTCCTTTAGGCTTATCTGATTAACTGTGTTTGGAACTGTTATAAATACATCAACAACAGAAACATGCCGGAGATTGCTGTGTACCCAGCCTTTGAGGCACCTCCACAGGTGAATGATCTTTTATGATATTAAAGCTTCACTAGCCATTATTGAGAATTCCCAAAAGAAGAATCTGAACCTTGATTTTCTCTTCAATGCTGTAACTGTGGTTTAGGGCACGAATAGCTTAAATCTGCAAGTTTCAGCATTTCCCAGTTGGAATCCTGGGTACGTGGGCTGGAGACACTCTGTACTGCTCATCTCATTCCATCCGGCCAATGGTTTTGACTCATGATCAATCTCCAAGTGTTGCATTTTGAGGGGGAGACCAGTCAGTGAACAGCAGCTCTTGGCTTCTGGAACTTCTGAGGATAGGGTACCATCAGCTGAAGCTTGTGGTGTTTCCTAAAACATCCATAGGATCCAAAGGGGAAGCTGACTTTCCTGTAGGGAGAAGAATGCAGTACGTTCCGTGAGTCTGTTGGGAGGCCTCCTTCTCAGACCCTCTAGTTGCTGCTGTACTGTCTTCCAGGCTTCCAGCATGTAGAGTGTATATGGCCCATGTAGCATCAGCCTGTCACGTTGGAGTCACTTAGCTTAAAAATGCCACTCTTTACCTAGGTATGCCCTTCACCTTAGAGCAGGCGATACAAGTGCTTGATGCTTTGACTACGGATTCTGACAAAATACAGCCTCGTACTGGAGGGTTCCTGTAGCAGGGTTCAGCAGGCCCTTCGCTGAGATCCTCCATTCCTGAGGTGACTTGGCCTGGCTGCTTTATCAGTCACAGTGGAGCGAGGGGAGGGCAGTACATACTGCCTGTCAGGGTATCCTGGTGGCTTCAGGGTCTGTTCAGAAGCAAAATTGCCTCTGCTTTCCCTTCTTACCTTCCTCTTCTGTTATCCTCTCTAGTGATCTTGGATCAGACATATCCCCTGCAGGTAAAGCTCCAGGTTATTAGTTATCTCTACTCCCAAGAACTATAGTTGACCCTTGGACACCATGGCTTTTAACTAATACACAGATGTTTCTCAGTAGTAAATACTACAACACTACCCAGTCTGCGCTGAGTCCACAGAAGTGGAACCACAGATACGGAGGGCCGACTGTGCAGTGCTGGCACCCCTAACGTTCTCAGTACTCAAGGGTCAGGTATCCTGAGGACTCAGGTGTACTTAGCTAACAGTTTCTTTAGCTCTCCTCTGTGGGTTGGTATACCCCTATTTAAGGTATTAAATCTGAAAATAATTATTAAGATAGAAATTTAAAGGAGAATTAAGTCCAATATAATTTTTTCTTGTCTCTTTTCAGTATGTTTTGCCAACCTATGAAATGGCAGTGAAGATGCCTGAGAAAGAACCACCACCTCCTTACATACCTGCCTGAAGAAATTCTGCCTTTTTCAATAAACCCTATACCAGCTTTTTGTCTTGTTCATTTTACAGAATGCTGCAACACAGGGCTCATCATACTTGTTTGATACAAAGTTCATTTTCCTTTGTTTAAGCATTTATTTTCAAACACTAACAAGCTTTTTGGATAGTATTAAAATTCAGATTTTGTTGTTGTTATGTATGTTACATTTTAGTAGTTTTTGAAGACAATCTAGGTTAAGCAAGAGCAAAGTGCCATTGTTTGCCTTTGATTGGGGGTGGGTGGGAAGGGGGCATTCTCTACACATATTCTTTTTTAACTTTGCACTTTCTTTATATAATAGTTTGCATTTTGGTTATTTGCTGCCCTGGATACTTTCAGGAAGAATGAATTAAATATTCAGGGTGAATGAGTTCAGTTTAAGATCTGAAGTTTTCAGCTATGAAAATATGAAAAATATATAACATTTTAACTTGACTGTGGAAGATGATGGTTGCATGTTTCTAATTTGTATGTGTTTCCATCTTTGAGATAAGATGCTTTAATAAATCTCTTAAATATTTATTGTTGTTTTTAATCTATTACCCTTTTTTTTGTTGAAACCCAACACTTTTCCATTGTAAGCAACTCAGACTGCCACAGATTTTTGGCACTTTGAGAACAACCATAGCCAAGCTTGGTGGACCCAACCTGGCGTTGTTTTTCTCCTTGGAATGGGAATGGTGGACCATTATGGCCTGTGATCACTACTTCATTCAAGGCACATTTGTCTTTTGGGAAAGGACAGGCCTTAGACTTTATGTAGAGAACAGTCATAATATTAATCCTAATTATTGCCCCCAGGAAGGGGAAAACTGTTAAGGGGTCATTTTCCAGTAGAGGGAAATCTGTTGTTACCTAATGTTAAATATCCTAGTAAATATGCCAAAACTATTTGCCTTTAAAAGTTAATTTTTTTCCCCTCTGCTAGTGCTAGAGAAAAATTTTCGTAGGTTACTTAGTATGTTTGATTCTAAAATTCAGATAGAGATAACACTGAAAGATAAGTGTTTAGCCCTGTTTTTTAAAATACGAAGCAACTTTGGGACTTCTTTGGTAGTCCCAGTGCAGGGTGTCCAGATTTGATTCATGGGAATCAAGGTCCTGGGAAACTGTGTCCCGCATGCAAGCTATAAGTAAGGGTCTGCATGCCACAGTGAAGACCTGAGAGCTGCAACTAAGGCCCAAAGCAGCCAAAATAGTTAAAAAAAAAGGCAGTTTCATTGTGAGTAGTTCATACATATCATCATTTTGACCCCTAAGTTTGACACCTCCTTCTCGTTCCCATAAGAATGTCTCATGAGGTACTGGTGCCTTCCTAATTGACAGAGTTCTATTATCCTAACTTCAGTTTTTGTTTTTTATCATTGAATGTTACCAACTACCCAACCTTCAAAGTCTGTCTTCTGTTTGGCCTTCAAAATATTAAGGTTTGTCTTATCTTTTTAAAATCTATTCAGTTTCCTTCTCTAGCTGTCTACATCTGCGTTCCTCCATGCCCCTATTGTGGTTTTTGGCCATCTTCCTTCACTTTTTCATTTCATTACTGTGAATGTAGCTGCAAAAGCTCTGTAAAGTTTCAAGTGTTTACAAGGTCTGTGAACTCAAGAGTCCTATGAGATCTTTGTTCCAAAGACTGAGCTCACCAGAATATACATTCTCTGTGCATTGCAAGCACATTTGCTGTAATGAAAGAGCATGGACTATAGCATGCCAGGCTCCTCTGCCCATGGAATTCTCTAGGCACTCCACTGGAGTGGATAGTCATTCCCTTCTCCAGGGGGTCTTCCCAACCCAGGGATTGAGCCCTGGTCTCCCGCATTGCAGGCAGATTCTTTACCATCCGAAAAAAGATAAGCCCAGGGAAGCCCATAAAAGATTTATTAGTACATGGAAAATTCTGTGAATTGGCCATTTCCTCTGCTGCTGCTGCTGCTAAGTTGCTTGTCGTTTCTGACTCTGGGCGACCCCATAGACCGCAGCCCACCAGGTTCCCCCGTCCCTGGGATTCTCCAGACAAGAACACTGGAGTGGGTTGTCATTTCCTTCTCCAGTGCGTGAAAGTGAAAAGTGAAAGTGAAGTCACTCAGTTGTGTCTGACTCTTAGCAACCCCATGGACTTCAGCCTACCAGGCTCCGTCCGTGGGATTTTCCAGTCAAGAGTACTGGAGTGGGTTGCCATGGCCTTCTCCCATTCTCTCGGATCATCTGACAAATGAACTTCCAGTGAACTGGCTTTGGAGAATGACTTGTTGAGTTGGCCTGCCTCCTTTCCTGGAGTACTTACCTCCATTACAGTTCATGTGAAGTGTATCTGAGTCTCTGTTAATGAACAACTTGGCAATAAGGCCTTTTTTTGTTCCATCTATAGCACTTAATTCAATGACCTACACAAACCGGAGGTGTGGGGGCTGGGGTGCAGTGGGATGTTCACTGAATGAAACAATTTGTCTCCACAAAATTTTCACTGGTAATAGGTTATTTTTAGTATAAATTTCAGTCAGTTCAGTCGCTCAGTCGTGTCCGACTCTTTGTGACTCCATGGACTGCAGCACGCCAGGCCTCCCTGTCCATCACCAACTCCCGGAGTTTACTCAAACTCATGTCCAATTACGGTGATGCCGTCCAACCATCTCATCCTCTGTCATCCCCTTCTCCTACCTTCCAATCTTTCCCCGCATCAGGATCTTTTCAAATCAGTGCTTCGCATCAGGTGGCCAAACTTTTGGAGTTTCAGCTTCAGCATCAGTCCTTCCATTGAATATTGAGGACTGATTTCCTTTAGGATGGACTGGTTGGATCTCCTTGCTGTCCAAGTGACTCCCAAGAGACTTCTCCAACACTGCAGTGCAAAAGCATCAATTCTTTGGCGCTCAGCTTTCTTTATAGTCCAACTCTCACATCCATGACCACTGGAAAAACCATATCCTTGACTAGATGGACCTTTGTTGGCAAAGTAATGTCTCTGCTTTTTAATATGCTGTCTAGGTTGGTCATAACTTTTCTTCCAGGGAGCGAGTGTCTTTCATGGCTTCAAATTTCATGTCTATAAATTTGGTATCATCTAAATGTGGCCACACCACACTTAAAACATTTAATTAATTTTTTTTAAAGATTATTTATTTTGGGCTGTGCTGGGTCTTTGTTGCTGTCCACAGGCTTTCTCTTGTTTTGGCAAGCTGGGACTACTCTTTGTTGTGGTGCTCAAGTTTCTCATTGCAGTGGCTTCTCTTGCAGAGCACAGCACAGGCCTAGCAGTTGCGGCTTGCAGGCTCTAGAGCTTGGAGCTCAGTAGTTGTGGCGCATGGGCTTAGCTGTTCCAAGGCATGTGGGATCTTCTCTGACCAGGGATTGAACCCCTGTCCGCTGCATTGCAAGGCAGATTCTTAACCACTGAACCACCAAGGAAGCCCCCATGCCTACATTTAAAGGGTTTTAAAAACGAGACCAAGAAACTTCCCATTGATAAACTGTACATTTTATTCCTTCTGTTGGATGGTGAACCAATCGCCCTGTTTTCCAATCTGTGACTAATTTGTTCGGTCATCATGGAACTTTCTTCTAAGTCTAATCGTTCCAATGTTCCTTGTAGGCAAACGCTAAGTGTGCCATTTTCAGGTCTCCTTTTGCTGAGAGAAGGAATATGTTATAAATAAGCCCAAGGGTTGAGTGAAAGAAAAAGTCGTAATTTTGCTTTTCTGAGGTTGTTTTTTTTTTAGTAAAGTCATGACTTTTAAGTATGAGAAAATAATTTACTAGCAAGAGAATGTTGCCACCTAACATGGAATAAGGACACGTGAGAGGCAGAATGGTGGAATGAGCACGGAATCTGGAGTCAGAAAGTTGAAATTCAATTCCTCGTGTCACCAAGCTATTACTCTCTCATCTTGGGAAATTTAACTGGGATCTGAGCTTCAGTTTCTGCATCTGTGAAATCAGGAAAATGCAAATTCCTGGCCTACGGACTTCTTGGAGTTGTTCTTAGGATCAAGTGAGGTAACAGACATGGAAAGGTTGGCAGTTATAAAGCACTGTGCAAATATTATCATGAGGGGCTGTGTTGAGCAAGGAATGGGTAAAGGAAGGCCTGAAGAGGAAGTATTTGACCTGGAAACCAGAAAAAGAGTAACTGTTTTCTGGTCTGTTAGAAAGGAGTTTTGTATCTGTCATCATTCAGTTAGGTAGCTCAAGATCTGAACAAGGCATCAGGAAAGCTGATTTATATTCCTGGCCCTCCCATCAGTTGAATGAAATTAGTAAATAATTCTTTGCAAACAAGTGACTGCCCAGATTCCATCTTTCTCTGACCTTCTATGACATTCCCCCCCCCCAACAGTTAACTATTTTTTAAAGAGAAAAATAATTTTAAAACTTCCAAATATACCCATTTAGTTATCAATTCTAGTGCTCTTCAGTCTGTTCATAGGTACACATTTCAATCTGATACCATTCTTCAGCCAGAGGACATGTGTTACTTTTTTCTGTCTTTTTTTTTTTTTTTTTTTTGCCAGCATGGTTCTGCTGCTGCTGAATTCTTTTGGCTTTTGCATCTCTGAAAATGTCTTTAATTTACTTCTGTCTTCAAAAGCTATTTTCCCAGGGTATGGAATTCTAGGTTGTCAGGGTTTTTTTTCACTTGGGACTTTAAAGATGTGGCTGCACTGTCTTTCTGGATACATAGTTTCCACTGAGAAAATTGCTGTCTTCCTTAACTTTGTTCTTCTGTATGGAAAGCCTCATTTTTTTTTTTTTCCTTCAGGTAATTAAAAGTTTTTCTCTATCACTGATTTTTAGCAATTTGTTTATGATGTTCCTTGATTGTACATTTTTTTTTTACATTATGTACATTTTTTATGTTGTGTGTGTTTTTTTTTTAACTTTTTATTTTGTATTGGGGTATTAATCAACAATGTTGTGGTAGTTTCAGGTGAAAGTGAAGGGACTCAGCCATACATATACATGGATATACATGTATCCATTCTCCCCCAAACTCCACTCCCATCCAAGCTGGCACATAACATTGAGCAGAATTCCACGTGCTATACAATAGGTCTTTGTTGGTTATCTGTTTTAAATATAGCAGTGTGTACATGACCTTTCCAAAATCCCTAACTATCCCTTGTGTGTGTTTCTTGTGGTTAGGATCTGTGGGTTTATAGGTTTCATCAAGTTTGGAAACTTTTTCAGTCATTATTTCTTCAAATATTTCTTCTTGTCTTCCCCTCCTTCTCCTTTGAGGATCATATCTGGTTGGAAAGATAAAAATAGACTTCCTATAGTGATGTGATTTGAGATAAGCCTTGAGAATTGGACGTATATGAACCTGTGAAGATGTGGGATAGATGACCTGATAGCTTATTTAATACAAAAAGCTCAAGAGGGGGAAGTGGAAACCAAACCTTCATGTCTGTGTGGCTGGAAGGATCCCAGTATCACTAGCAGAAATGAGGAGAATAAAGGAAAGGAAGTTCATTAAGAGGAGAGGATAAGTTCACTCTTGGAAATGCTTGAGCTTGGGGTACTTTTGTGATCTGTGAATAGAGAGTACCACAGGCAGGGTAATTGATGGAGTTCTACTTCTCAGGAGCAGGATTAGGATAAGAGACCCAGATTTTGGAACTTCCCTGGTGGCTCAGATGGTAAAGAATCCACCTGCAATTTGGGAGACCTGGGTTTGATCCTTGGGTTGGGAAGATCCCCTGGAGGAGGGCATGGCTACTCATTCCAGTGTTCTTGCCTGGAGAATCCCCATGGTCAGAAGAGCCTGGTGGGCTACAGTCCGTGGGGTTGCAAGGAGCTGGACATGACAGAACGACTAAGCACAGCACCAGAGGAGTGGTAGCTGAAACCACATCAGATGAAATTCCTGACATAGATGGTACATAACCAAAGAAGCCCTGGTCATTCAGATTTTCCACCCCAGCAGTTTATTCTAGGGAAAGAACAATAAATCATCACAAATCTGTCATCTGACTCTTCCATCTCTCCTTTTCCCCCTTTATCTCAAGACCAGCATATTCCAGATTGAGGCTGCCCCTTAAGTTTGAGTGCCGGAATGAAGATGTAGATCTATGAAAGACACATAGCAGAGCAAGAAGTAAATTTTTGTTGCTAGAAGACCCTGAGGTTTTGGAGTCATTCGTTACCAGAGCATAACTGAGCTAGAGTGGAGTGACAAAGAAACAGTTTCTTAGAACTGTAAAAACAAGAGAGCAGTAGTAAAGTGAGTTTTTAAAGGAAGCTACGCATAATTAATGGCACCCCACTCCAGTACTCTTGCCTGGAAAATCCCATGGACGGAGGAGCCTGGAAGGCTGCAGTCCATGGGGTCGCTGAGGGTCGGACACGACTGAGCGACTTCACTTCCACTTTTCACTTTCATGCATTGGAGAAGAAATGGCAACCCACTCCAGTGTTCTTGCCTGGAGAATCTCAGGGACGGGGGAGCCTGGTAGGTTGCCGTCTATGGGGTCGCACAGAGTTGAACACGACTGAAGCGACTTAGCAGCAACGCATAATTTACTCCCTAACCTAACCAAATAGTTTACTCTCTACATATGCCTACCTGCAAATGTGCTGAAACAGACCATTACAGTTCATGTTGCTTCTCCCCCTGCATTTCTTCAGAGAAGGAGCCTGTGGTGGAGGAACACCAACTGCCCCGCTAGAGAAGGCCAGAGGAAGGGCCTGTCTGCAGAGCCCTTGTCCAGCACAGAGCCGCTCTTGTCAGGCAGTAGAGTGAAATGGAGCGAAGCCATTTCCTCAGCATCCTTCGACTCTTGGAAAAAGTAATGCCAGGTTATTTCTTCTCTGACAAGTAATCTATCATGCCTATTTACTATCCTGCCAAGGTAGGGCTAAATATCAGCCCTGTTCATGAACTTTTATTAATATTTCCTGAAATCCTGGTCCCACTGTAGACTGTAAACTTGCACACAGTGAGGGAGAATTTACAGCAATTCAACAGTGAACAATGCAGGCATCAGCTCTGTGCTCCTGGAGCCTACAGTTGAGTGGGGTAAAGAAATAAATACACTATATATACATATATTGGAGAAGAAAATGGCAACCCACTCCAGTACTCTTGCCTGGAAAATCCCACGGACGCAGGAGCCTGGAAGGCTGCAGTCCATGGGGTCACTAAGAGTCGGACATGATTGAGCAACTTCACTTTCACTTTTCACTTTCATGCATTGAAGAAGGAAATGGCAACTCACTCCAGTGTTCTTGCCTGGAGAATCCCAGGGATGGGCGAGCCTGGTAGGCTGCAGTCCATGGGGTCACTAAGAGTCAGACATGACTGAGCAACTTCACTTTCACTTTTCACTTTCATGCATTGGAGAAGGAAATGGCAACCCCCTCCAGTGTTCTTGCCTGGAGAATCCCAGGGACGGGGGAGCCTGGTGGGCTGCTGTCTATGGGGTCACACAGAGTCGGACACGACTGAAGTGACTTAACAGCAACAGCAGCAGCATATACATGTGTATATAGTACACTTTATATATATGTGAAACACACAGATATTGATACTGTATATATGTACATATACATGAAACACAGGTATTGATACCATAATAAATTGGAAAGGAAGAAAGAGTAGGAAAGAATCTAATTAAAACAGTTTTTCAAACTGCTAACTGGGAAACAGTGAATCATGAACTCTGTTTGGATGTTTATGACCAGATCTTTTTTTAAAAAAAATGAAACAGAACTGAATGGACATGAATAAAGCAGATTAATTAGAGTCTGTCACATGTGGTAAGGGTAAATACTGTTTCAGGAAACTACTATTTCTGTTGTATATAACACTACTAGATATTTATGTTGCTCTCAAATTATGATATAAAATGTAGCTGTTACAGTGGATAGTTGGGCTTCCCTGGTGACTCGGTCAAGAATCCTCCTGCAATGCAGGAGACTGGGGTTTGATCCTTGGGTCAGGAAGATCCCCTGGAGAAGGAAATGGCAACCCACAGTCCATGGGGTCGCAAGAGAGACACAGCGTGGTGACTAAAGCACCACCAACACAGTGGATAGTGGTAAAAATACGTTTGAAAAAACTAAGATATAGGGATGTCCCAATGCCAAGGCCACAAGGTGGGAACAAGCTTGGCATCCTCCAGGACAAGGGGAAAGCCTACTGTGGTTGATGCATGGAGAGAAGAGTCCAGTTTCAGATGTGGTCAGTGTGGTCGAGGAGGTGGCCATGCAAAGGAGTTTGGAGTTTATTGGAAGTGAAGTTGCAAGGTTTAAGAAGTGATCTTAAGGTTACTATGTGGAGTGTAGATATTAAAAGACAGCAGTGTGAAAGTAGGAAGACCACACGGGATCTGTTGGGACTCACGTTCATTGCCGTGTTTTACCATCCAGCTCAGCAGTGACCTGCTTTTGGAAGCCTTCCTGGTTTCCTCAGGCAGAGCCAGTCTCTCCTTGACCTCAGTATATTTCCTTAGACAGGTACACCATTGATGCCTCTGTCTCTACCCATGGGCTCGAGTTCCTGGAGGGTCCCCTGGGTGGCCTCCAGCCCTGTGCTGCCACCACCATCACCCCTGGGGGAGGAAGTGGGATGGAGGGAGAGCCTTTGAAGCCTGTGGTACAGGCTGTCCTTCCAGCTCACAGAGGGCTCTCTGGGGAATGTATGTTTGACTTTCTATTCCTGGTAATATAAGTTCAAATGTTTAGGATGTTTGAAGTTAGGATGAAAGTATTTCTATTCACACTGCTAGCATCTGTGAGGTTTTTTAGGAGAGCCCACAGCAAAACTTGGGTTCCCTGGCTGGGGAAAAAAAATGTAGTTGTGAGGAGCGAGGGGAAACTCTGAGGTGGGCAGACCTGGATGGAGCTGGACCGTAAATCCTGGGCCTCCTGAACTGGGAGCTTGGGGGTCAGGAGGGCGAGTTGGGGGTCGACCAGGCCCCGGGTGTATGGCCAGACAGAAATTTCGAGAGGGGCAGAACCTGGCCAGGAGGCAGCGGGCCGAGCCCACCCAGACGAGACCGGAGCAGCGGCGGGCCGGGGTCGGGCACCGCGCCGCTGGCCGACGGGCCCCAGACATTCCAGGTCCGCCGCGGGAATGCCCTGGACCAGGCGGCCCGCTGCCCTGGACGGGTTCGCGGGCTGGGTCTAGGCCGAGGGGCGGGGCCTACGGCCGAGGGGAGGAAGGACCCCAGGCTGCAGGGGCGGGGCTCAAGGCTGCAGGGGCGGGGCCCACGGCCGCGGGACCTTTAAATTGGCTGCCCGGGCGCCGGTCACCCGCCCGCCACTAACTCAGTCACCGAGCGACGACCCACCGACGGACACGGGCAGCAGCGCGGAGCCCACCATGCCGCGCCACCTCCCGGGACTGCTTCTCTTGCTCTGGCCACTGCTGCTGCTGCAACCGCCCCCCGCCGCCCCCAGCCCCATGGCCCGCCCGGGCTTACGCAGGTTGGGGACTCGCGGCCCAGGGGGCAGCCCCGGACGCCGGGGCCCCGCTCCGGTCGCCCCCGCCAGCGTGCCCTACTCCGGAACCGGCCAGCCCGGCGGGGCCCACGGCGCAGGTACGTGGCCTGGGCGGGAACGGGAGAGGGATCCCAGACCGAGAGGGACAGGAGAAGGTCCCAGGGAAGGACACCCGCTTGGAGCGAGGGGAATCCTGGACCAGGGCCCGGCGGGCTGGATGGGTGGGCAGGCGAATGTGGAGTCAAATAAGGAAAATCCTTGGCCACCCACCAAGTATTCCCTTCACCCCAGCCCAAGCCAGACGTGGTGCAGGAGAAAGATCCCCTCCCCTGCGGGACAAATCCTGTGGGGAAACTGAGGTCCAGAGAAGGGAAGGGAGATGCCCAAGGTCTCTCATAGCCAGGGCTAGACTTCCCTTCTCCTGAAGCTCAGACTCCAGCAGCTGCCCCCTGAGACTTGGGCAGAGAGGATGGGGCAGCTGTGGAACAGCTGGGGGTGCCTCACAGTTCTCTGTCCCAGACCCCACCTCTTGTTCAGCTTTGTAAACCTTCCCTGAAATTCTGCTTTCAGTTCTCTGGCTGATTGCACCACAACCCCAACCTGTGCTCTCTTACATGCTCAAACACCCAGGACACTTTGGGTCTTTGGTGAACAATCGCAATTCACTTGTGGGTCAGTAGTTGATTCTTGGGGCAGAGGAAACCTCTTAGAGAGCAGAGTTGGAAGGTGATCCAACACAGCCCCTGACAGCACATACAGGGGAGCCGAGCAAGGTGAGAGAATCCAGCAAATCAGGGTCAGAGCCAGGAATAAAGCTCGGGGCTCAGATTTTCCAAGTGTGGGTCTTTTCACTGCTTCAGGCTACCAAGCTCTTAGTGTGGTTTACATAGGATTTTTTATCTTCATTACCAAAAAGTCCAGCATCAGAGTTGTTAAAGAGAGGCACCAAACCATTTTCTGGATGTCTAGTCTCATCCGGCCATTGATGCTTCACGCCCCAGGTTGATTTGTGTTGTCCACAATGCACCTTTTGAGTAATGTTGAGGAAAAACAGAAAGGATTCTTTCCTGCATCAGCTCCAGTGGGCTGGATTTGCTATGGCAAGAGCATTGTCATTGAGACAGGGAGTGCCAGGATTCACAGTGGTTATATACAGCCTGACCAGTGGGTTGCTTCAGGTCAAGAATGAGGATAGGGAAGAAGTCTTTCTCCTAGAGGTCATTTTATCTCTGGTCCTGATCCACATTCCTTGGGGAAGGGACTAGAAAGAAAAGGAAGGATTTCTCATGGGATGGTCAATGTTCCCCTGAGCAGCATTGGTCCTTTATTACTTGAAATAAAAACCAATATTAAATGATAATTCTTTAATAAGCACCACATTCCACTCTTTTTCGAATTCTCTTATTTTTGCATCCAGAAATTGCTAGGCTTTGCTATGGACTTTTATTTCTAGCGGAGTTCTCAGAAATTGACAATTATTGTGAGTAAGGAAACATTTTTGGAAATTCAGATTCTCATTTTCTTGATTTCTAAGAATCAAAGTCCTGTTATCTAGAAAAGGGGAGTGAGATTCAAAAACAACGAATGTAAAGGGGGTCTGAATCAGGAAGTAAGCAGATGCTCACAGAACGTCCTGCCAAGCCCCCTGTATTTTCTATTCCTGCTGTAATAAATTACCATGAATTTAGTGGCTTAAAACAGCACACATTTACTGTCTACGAGTTCTGTAGATCAGAAGTCTGACACTAGTCTCTCTGAACTAAAATTAAGGTATCAGCAGGGCTGCTTTCCTTGGAAAGATCTTAGAGGAGAATCCATTTCTTTGCTTTTTTCACCATATAGAGGTGACCCTCATTCCTTGGCTCATGACATTTTCCCTCCATTTTCAAAGCCACCAAAGGAAGGATGAGTCCTCACATGTCATCTCCCAGATCTCCTCTTCTGCCTCCCTATTCAACTTTTAGGAGCCTTTGTAATTATATTGGATCCATCAGGATAACTGCCCCATCTCAAATCTTCAATGCAATCACACTTGCAGAATCTCATTTACCTTGTAAATAAACATACTTACAGGTTCTGGGTATTAGGTCATGGACATCTGTGAGGGGAGGGTATTATCTTATCCTGCCCACTACACCCCTGTAACCCCCATAGATGATTCCCTGTGAAAAATCAAGTGAAGAAGGAAAGGAATCCTGCACGTTTACTTGCAAGAACGTAACCTCAACATGAGTAAAGACACCATATGGATGTTAGAGACAACACTGTCAGATACAGGGTTCATATCATATGTAGTTTTCCTTTTACTCAGATTATGCAAATACAGCCAGATCCATCTCCTGGAAAGATTTTCTTCTTCTTTGCTCTCAATGCATGGTAATCAGGGATGAAATGAAATTCTGAAGTTTTTTTTTTTTTAAAAAGAATTAACTCCTTTTGACTTAGCTAAATACATGACGTGTAGCATATTCAAACTGATGACTCAACGTCACCAAGCAAGATATTTACTAGGTACTTGAGATAATGTTAATTTTGGTGGCAGAAAATGTTGCCTCAGAGAGGCAATCATGCAATGAAAAGTCCCTTTGGGCTGGGAGTCTGGAAACCTGGAGTCCAATCTATATTCTACCACTTTCTAGCTCTACACCTCCCTGTACAAGGGTAAAAGCAACTCTAACTTGCATCTCTAATTGCATCTCTAACTTGACAAGGTTGTTGGGTTGAAATCCTGTGTTATCTAAAGTGTTATTGAAAGTAGGATTTATTTATTGTCTTAATTAATACCTCTAGGAATCAGGCTAAAAGCAAGAGGATACTACCAGTTGTTGTTGTTGTTGTTTTTAAACTATACGGAGGCATAATTCCTATTGCAGACAGGGCTTTTCTGTCATCAACTGCTTAGCTAGGAATTTAATTTTGAATAAATAAATACCTACACCTTTTCCCCTTACACACTGAGTAAATTGCTCTCTTAGAGTTTCATCAATTTCCAGCCAGCCTCCTATTAGGAAAGGAAAGAACCCTGAGTGACATTTCATGCCAAAGGATCTCACTTTGTTTCAGGGCTTGGGTGTGTGTGTGTGTGTGTGTGTGTGTGTTTTGGGAAAGAAGGAGGAATGGCTGCTCTCTTGGATTTGATTTGGGTGGCTAGGAACGGAGAAGGCAATGGCACCCCACTCCAGTACTCTTGCCTGGAAAATCCCATGGGCGGAGGAGCCTGGTGGGCTGCAGTCCATGGGATGGCTAAGAGTCGGACACGACTGAGCGACTTCCCTTTCACTTTTCACTTTCATGCATTGGAGAAGGAAATGGCAACCCACTCCAGTGTTCTTGCCTGGAGAATCCCAGGGACGGGGGAGCCTGGTGGGCTGCCGTCTATGGGGTCGCACAGAGCGATTTAGCAGCAGCAGCAGGAGAGGGAGGAGTATAGAACGAGATTAGACGGGGAAAGGATAAGAAGGATGTGCTGAAAACAAAACTATTGTGTCTCTACAATGTGCTAGGTCCTTTTGTGTGGGAACGATACATGTTCCTTGAGGGCAGGTAATCTGGCTTATTATTATTTTTGTAGCCCCTTGGTTTAATACATGGGGAAAGTGAAGTTGCTCAGTTGTGTCTGACTCTTTGTGACCTCATGGACTGTAGCCTACCAGGCTTCTCAATCCATGGAATTTTCCAGGCAAGAGTACTGGAGTGGGTTGCCATTTCCTTCTCCAGGGGATCTTCCCAATCCAGGGGTCGAACCCAGGTCTCCCTCATTGCAGGCAGACACTTTACCATAAAAAAAATATTTGGAATATGAAATATGAAATTTGGAAATATGAAAAAATGAAAGACAGGTGACTAAGAGAATTTGGTGGGGGCAGTAGTATAGATACCAGGTCAGAATCTCTGCTTCTTGAAACAAGACATGCTGACAAAGACGGACCTCAACGTGGACCAGACGAAGTGGTCACCCTTATTTCTACTTTTCAAGGTTTAAACTCAGGGCTATTTGGACCTCAGAGTTCACTAAACATGAGTGAATGACCAGATGGAGGGAGAATTTAGGGCTACTCTGGAGAAGGAAATGGCAACCCACTCCAGTGTTCTTGCCTGGAGAATCCCAGGGACAGGGGAGCCTGGTGGGCTGCTGTCTATGGGGTCGCACAGAGTCGGACACGACTGAAGCGACTTAGAGCTGGAGCAGTTTTCAGCACCTTGAAAGTGGAGAAAAAGAAGGAAGTCACCAGGAGAGCACCGGAGTGCCTCGCCCCACACTCTGCTGTTGTCTGAAGGGCTGTGAGGCTTGAGCAGGCAGTGGAGGGGGCATTGAGGCTGCCCTGAGTTCAGTTCAGACAGGGTTCAGGGATGGCCAAGGTGCCCAAGAGAGGGCTGGAGTCCATTCATTCCTGGGCGTCAAGAGGAACCTTTGAACAAAACTTTAAGCAGAAGGATGAAACTTTCCAAGTGAAAAGTTCAGGACATTCAAATAGGGGAGCTCTTTGAGGAAATGTCACACCTCTATGTGATTTCTCACTGGGGAATCCTGAAAGGCCTCAGTGCTTTCAACCACCAAAGGGAGGGTGGTCTTCAGGAAGACAGCAGAGAGTGGGGTATCTGGGGCCAAGGATGCTGGTCACAACATTCCCTTTCTGACTGTGATCTGCTCACCGATTAGCCATGTACTGTTCCCCATGCCCTTCTTTGCAGGTATTTGCAAGAGCAGGCCCTTGGACTTGGTGTTCATCATCGATAGTTCTCGTAGTGTACGGCCCCTGGAGTTCACCAAAGTGAAAACCTTTGTCTCGAAAATAATCGACACTCTGGACATCGGGCCTGTGGACACGCGGGTGGCAGTGGTGAACTACGCCAGCACCGTGAAGATCGAGTTCCATCTCCAGACCCACTCGGATAAGCAGTCCCTGAAACGAGCCGTGGCGCGGATCACGCCCTTGTCTACGGGCACCATGTCAGGCCTGGCCATCCAGACGGCGATGGATGAAGCCTTCACAGTAGAGGCAGGAGCTCGAGGGCCCTCTTCCAACATCCCCAAAGTGGCCATCATCGTGACCGACGGGCGGCCCCAGGACCAGGTGAACGAGGTGGCGGCGCGCGCCCGGGCTTCCGGTATTGAGCTGTACGCCGTGGGCGTGGACCGGGCCGACATGGAGTCCCTCAAGATGATGGCCAGCGAACCCCTGGACGAGCACGTTTTCTACGTGGAGACCTATGGGGTCATTGAGAAACTTTCCTCTAGATTCCAGGAGACCTTTTGTGGTAAGTCTTTGCTTCTAGTTAGAAAAGATGTTATAGTCAGACATCATGTGTCCGAAGAAAAAGAGATTTATTCTTTTTTCTTTGGTGGAAATTTTATGGAAAACTTAAATATAAGCAACGTTTTTTTGGTATGTGACAGTTTTATTTTTTCTCTAAACTTAAGCATACTTTGTTGGCTTAGGAATATAGAGTGCCTTATATATAAGTTGGTTTGCTCATAAAATCTTCCTGTTTGCATTAGAAATGTGAAGTTCTGGAAATATCCAGGGTAAATGATCTTGCTGTTCCCTGATGGGGTCAGAAAAAAATACAAATAAAAAACCAGACACCTCTCTTCTCCCCTCTGCCCACCGCATTTTTTCCAGATATTTTCTTTAGTTTTACCATCTCTAGATTTAACAGAACTCTGCTTGTTTTTTTTCTCAGAAGACAGGGACTGCATCTGTCCCTGGAAAGATTGGCTGGCTTCTTGTCCAGCATAAATGTCCATTGGAGTGTATACTTAGCAAATACTCCAGTTTTCAGATTCGGCTCTTTCTCTGATTATTCCTTGTGGAGGGACAGGATTAAGAACCACGGAGACTAGGATTTCAGCTCACTTTTGAGATAGCAAGATGGAGGCTATTTTTTGGTTCTTTACTTTAATGTTTTAAGTTTTTAATTATTCTGCTACTGCCCTCCCTCTCCTTTCTTTCTTTAGGATGGAGTTTAAATTAAATGCTGATTTAATTAGAATTTTTAGCATGCATCAGTCAAACCCATGAATATGAATCCATTCAAGGCTCAGGTTTATCTTTAGTCACGAATCAGAATTATGAATTTGTGGGACTTGAACTTTTTAATTTTTACTTTTAAATTTATTTTTTGTTTTTCTTTAAAAAATTTATATCTTCCTTTGTTTCTATCTATATTCATTTTTTAAAAGTCATTTGGAGATAATCTTTCAAAACTTTGTAGAATTATCCAAGCAGGTGTGGACAAATTTCTAGTTCAGGTGAATTTTAAAGTGTAGATAACTTTTGCCATATAATTTATCCTACATTTGTTTTCTCAATATGTGTTTATCGATCACTGATGATACAAAGATAAAGGTAATCCCTGCCTACCATCAAGCAGAAGTCGAGGGCTGGAGCTGAGACAAGCAAGTGAACCAATAATTATTGTTGTCAATTTCAAGGAGACTTTATACATAAATGAAAGTGAAACTCAGTAATCAACAGTTTGTCAGGAAATGGGAGATAAAGTCTCAGTCTGGAGCAAATTCTGACCTCATCTCAGCCATACCTGGCAGGGGGCCTCTTGTGTTTCCTGCCTTAGGACACTGGGTCTTCTCAAGCTATCCTTGGCTTTGGTGGCATCAACTTGGCAGTCATTGGTTTCCCAAAAGAAAATAGCTTTCTTTCTCCCAGGAAACCCCCCCTGTATTTGTGGGTGAGAACTTTTCCATGAAGATGCTGTTCTGTGGCAAGGTTGGGCCTCAAAGCTAGCACCTGGGGAAGGGCTTGAAGGACATAAAGTAACAAGTGGTGAGTGGCCACCTTTTCATCCTGGTACAAGAGACCTGCTTGTTCTGGGGGAAAAATGTCCTGTCTTTGGAAAAAAAGACTGAGGGGCAGCTGTTGTAGTCAACTGACTGGAAAGATTATTCCATGAAAAGGCCCTTCTTGGAAAAATATTAGCCTTGTCCTGTTGCTAGAACTGTGGGGGCTGGGTGAACTGCCACAGGGATGCTAGCCTCCTCCAACAGGCCTCCTTGGTTTCTCAGAAATGACCAAATTCATGATTCTTTTTTCAAAACATGTCGCTTGGGAATAAAGTCTGATATAAAAATGGCTCCAGGAGCAAAAAGATGAGGATGCCATTTAGCTAATGTGTTGTGTTCTTCTTTTTCTTTTACCAACTCGTATATAGCAGATGGAGAAGGCAATGGCACCCCACTCCAGTACTCTTGCCTGGAAAATCCCATGGACGGAGGAGCCTGGTAGGCTGCAGTCCGTGGGGTCACTAAGAGTCAGACAAGACTGAGCAACTTCCCTTTCACTTTTCACTTTCATGCATTGGAGAAGGAAATGGCAACCCATTCCAGTGTTCTTGCCTGGAGAATCCCAGGGATGGGAGAGCCTGGTGGGCTGCCTTCTCTGGGGTCGCACAGAGTCAGACACGACTGAAGCAACTTAGCAGCAGCAGCAGCAGCAGCAGCAGCAGCATATAGCAAATGGGGCTTCCCTGGTGGCACAGATGGTAAAGAATATGCCTGTAATGCAGGAAACCTGGGTTTGATCCCTGGGTTGGGAAGATCCCCTGGAGAAGAGAATGGCCACCCACTCCAGTATTCTTGCCTGGAGGATCCCATGGACAGAGGATCCTGGAGGGCTATAGTCCATGGGGTCGCAAAGAGTCAGACATGACTGAGTGACTAACACTGTCACTTTCTTTTTCACTTTTCATACAACATATGAGTTTAGACTCCTTGCAGATATGAGAATCACGTGCAGATACATTTGGGCTCAGGAACCCGTACCATATATTTAAAAGGCAGTTACCTGCATTGCCGTCCACCATTTGCATGTTCAAACATGTATTGGTGCCCAAAGAGTGAGTGGATTCCAGGCCTAGTGCAATGCCTGGGGATGAATTCTGTTTAGACTCACACTATAAAACCCTTGGAAACTGGCTTCTGATTGCAGTGGGACAACTAGCTTGTAGAACTTCAGGAAGTACAATATTGTTCTCTTCTTGCTGTTGGAGAGCAAAACTCTTTTTCTCTGTCCAGGTGGATACATTGGATAAAACCCTGAATTGCCTGATTCATGTAACTGTTTGGTTTCAGCTCCAAATTAAAAAATCCCTTTCTCCTTTGAGAAACTCAACCACAAGATCTATGATTTTAAATTAGTAGCATTCCTAGTTACTAATTTAAACATTACTAAGAGTGGGGCGGAAATAAGCCAAGGGCAGAAAACAAATAGTCAATTTTTAGAGTGAACTAAAGATGGAATTGGAGAGGAATGTGCAGAGTGATTTTTTTTTTTGACAAGAGAGGAAGTATCTGAAATGCTTCTTATGTGTTGACACTGACTGTTGTAAATTTCCTTTGCACAGCTCTGGACCCGTGTGCACTGGGCACACATCAGTGCCAGCATGTGTGTATCAGTGACGGGGAAGGCAGGCACCACTGTGAATGCAGCCAAGGATATTCCTTGAACGCTGATAAGAAGACGTGTTCCGGTGAGGCCTGCTTAAGGGACAGTGGCTGACAGGGGCATATTTGGGGACTCACTCCCTAAGACTTTGGACTGGCCTTATGCTTTTCTCCTAACTGCCTTGTGGCAGATTTACTGTTATCAACAACTTTCCTTGAAAAGTAACATGAGGAGGAAAGTGAGATAATACCTAAAACAATCTATTACAGCAGTTATGGCTTGTTTTAGAGAGAAGGGTTAGTAGGGGAAAAGGACAAAACTCTTGGTATTTTGAGGTTTTGGAATTTTTCCTGGATTTTATTTAATTAAATACAAGCTACTTTTACCTCTCTGTAACCCTAGGTGCTCATGGAATCTAGAAGTGGAAGAAAACTTAGGGAGGTTCTCACTCGTCTGCTGTATGAATACTCACATACTGTCAATGAAGAGTACAAATTAGGTCCATTTTGTTAGAGCCTAGAAAATAGTTGTTTAGAGGAATAAAACTGAAGAGATCATTTGACTCAACCTGATCATTTTATAGAAAATGAAATCGAGATCCGTCCCCGCTGCCCCAAGAAGGGAGAAGACTTACCCCTGTAATGGGGTCTGTTAGTGAAAGAACCAAGATCAGGAAGTGAGTTCCAACCCTCCCGTCCAGTAGGCATCCTCTTGTGTCAGACTGACCCATTTCATTAGCATTGTGTGTGTGTGTATGTGTGTGTGTCTATGTGTGCATGGATGTGTGTGGTGTGGCCCATAGTTATTTGCTTACCATGTTTTCCATCTGTTGGCATTTGTCCTGGTTGTCTTTTGATAGCTATTGATAAGTGTGCTCTTAACACTCATGGCTGTGAACACATCTGTGTGAACGACAGAACTGGCTCTTATCATTGTGAGTGCTACGAAGGTTACACCTTAAATGAAGACAGGAAAACGTGTTCAGGTAAGTGGGGGCAGGGGCTTTACTATTGCCTCTCTGTCTACCTACCTTCCTAAGCCAGTGTTGGGGGGGTCATCTCAACGGGGAACTTGATATCTTTTTGTCTGCTGCCATCTTGGGCTTTTCCCATTTCTTATGAGACAAGTTAAAAATGGCAGTATGTTGTCTCGTGACCTCCCTGTGTGAGTGTGTTGTTCATTTCCTTCTCTGTCCCCAGCCCTAATTGTCCTCTCCAGATGCTGAAGACAATTTAGTTAAAATCAAATAACAGCCCACCAATTTAGTTAAAATTAAATTAAAAAAACAAAAAAAAAGCAGTAACTCTGCAGTGGAGAGACCTGGCAGACACCACTTCCACTAAGTCATCAGAGTTGATGTCACCGGCAGTGACAGAGTGACGTCATGCTTCTCCTGTTGTCACGTGACACACAGTGACGTCGTGCTTCTTCTGTCGTCATGTTCTCAGGGCACAACAGCATTTCTGTGGTTTTCTTGCTAACGATTTAGGATCATGAGGAAACCTCAGACAAACCCAAACTGAGAGACATTCCAAAATGAGAGACCTTCCATGAACTAATTTTTCAGTAATTTTCAAAAGTGTCACAGTCATGAAAGGCAAAGAAAGACTGAGGCAATGTCCCAGATTGGAGGAAACTAAGGACATGTGATAACTTAAAGCAATGTGTGAGCCTGGATTGGATCCTGGGCCACAAAAAAGGCATTTGTGGTAGAAACACTGGCAGACTTTGAATAAGGTCTTTGGTTAGTTCAGGGCATTGTATCAGTGATTAGTTCCCTGGTTTTGGTCATTACTTATATAATGATGTGCTTATATAGGATGTTTACATTTGGGGAAATTGGATGAAGTGTAGGACTTCTCAAAACGAAAAGTTCACAAAGATAAACAATAGTTTAAAAATATCATGTCGGTAGAGAGAGAAGTGCACAAAAGTGCAGTTTGGGTCTTGAGTTCTGATGCTGTTCTGAGTCAGTTGATCTCCTTTAGACTCAATTTTCTCATTTATTACAGGAGAGGACTGAGCTACAGTTTCTTCAAACGCGGATTCTGTGTCTTTCTGAATCTAGTATAATTAGTTCCACAACTGTTGGAATCCCTCTGATTCAGCATAAATACAGCAAATCTAAAAGGAATGCTTTAGAAAGTCTGTATGAGATACTTAGATTATAAAAGCTCAGTATAGGGGACTTCTCTGACAGTCCAGTGGTTAAGACCCCATGCTTCCAATGCAGTGAGTGTGGGCTCAATCCCTGGTCAGGAAACTAAGATCCCATATGCCACATGGTGAGGCCAGACAAACAAACAAACCAAAAAAAAAAAAAAAAAAAAAAAGACCAACAATATAAACTCAGCATAGATTATGAAAAGGAGTAGGGGAAAATAGAAGACTAAGTATTGTGTGTGTAGGAGTTTGTTTTACTCAACTAACTTCTAGTAAGAGCAAATATTACTGATGGCTTTGAGTGGTTTCTAGTAAGTTCTCCTTTTTTGCATTGCTAGCTGCAAATAAGATTTCTACATATGGGTAATAAAAGACCTTTCCACATTTAATTTCTTTTCTTCTGGACTTCCACTTGGCAGCTCAAGATCAGTGTGCTTTGGGCACACATGGCTGTCAGCACATTTGTGTGAATGACAGAGCTGGGTCCCACCACTGTGAGTGCTACGAGGGCTATACTCTGAATGAAGATAAAAAAACGTGTTCAGGTAAGGTCCACTCAGTAAATTCTTTCGTATGGGACCTTTTCTACTGCAGTGAAACCAACTTTCAATTCACCATGAGAGAGATTCTTAAAGGTAAGGTAAGCAGTTGGACTTCAGACATTCTACTGTGCTTACAGACCAAGACACACACTGCTAGGGGGCAATGAGCTCACGAGGTTTTGCAAACATAGCTCACTTCAGAAAATTACTGGGTAATGGGCAGGGAGTTGGGGATATAAGAAAAGCTAATTGGATGTACGGTCCAGGAAAATTTTATATCTCTGAAAAGCAAATAGGAAACTTTGGAGGAAGTCAGTGGGACAGTAACTATTTGGTGTGATAGGCTGAACTGATCTTTTTCCAATTAAAACTAGGCCTGGAACTTTTCTGTAGTGTTCGACTTAAAGCTGGATCGTTTTTAGTGAAGGAGGCTTTGTAAATAACTGAATTAGGCCCACACAGATCTTCCAGTAAGTTTGAAGCAAGTCCTTCCCTGACAGTTTCTAGATGATCAATCTTGGGTGAATCTGAGGCTTATGACTTGGTGAGGGAGCCCGTGCCAGAATTGCTAATCCTCATTAATTTGATTTAAACTCACTGGGAGAACAGAGTGGCATTTATAATGTAAAAGCAGTCCTCTGAGAAATTCCTAACTCTCAAGGTGGTGGTTAATTTTGGCATATTCAGTATTTTTTTTTTTTTTTTTTGGATTTTATGTATACTCTCCTCTTCCTTGAGGAGGTGTAATATGTGACCTTTTCAAGAGAGATTAAAGGAAGTGGCACATCCCCAATTCCCCCTTTAAAAAAGAATGAGATCAATAAAACAGTACTGAACCCCTATTTTATTCCCAGGACTGTGCTTAGCCGTGTGGGCATGTAAGGAAGCATCAGCTTCTGCCTCTGAGTTACGACAGGTTGGGTGCAAAACCAAAAAAGCGGCATTTTTTTTTTTAAACATTGGAGGATAATTGCTTTACAATGTTGTGTTAGTTTGTGCTGTACAACAACGTGAATCGGCCATAGGGATACATATATCACCTCCCTCTTGAGCCTCCCTCCCACTCACCTCCATCCCACCCCTTTAAGTCATCACAGAGCGCTGATCTGGGCTCCCTGTGTTATATAGCAGCTCCCCACTAGCTATCTGTTTTACACATGGTGGTATATATATGCCAATGCCAATTACTCCCGAACCAGTACCTTAAGAAAGCAGCGACTGGTAGTGAGAGTCCATAACTAAGGAGAGGCTAGGGGTGGCCGAAGGGATGGGACTGGAGGAGTGGAGGGGGCACGGGCAAGGGGAGGGGCTTGTGTCAATTTGTTGAGGTGGGTGGGACTAAGTCCCCAGGTGGAGAGGATTCAAGGCTGCTCTTCTCTGAAGACCTGCGAAAAGAAAACAAAGTGCATTTACATGTAAACTAACAGATACTATGGAATAAAATGAACCACTTTATTAAAAAGAATAAATCAAAGGAGATTTTCAGTTAAGACAGACTTCAGTTAAGGCAGCACTTCCAGGTAACGGTTCACCCACATTCTTCAGTGTCTGCCGGGTGCCATGCGCTGTTCCAGGCATTTTAGCGACAGTCACACATTTACTGCTCACAGCAAATTTACTCATAGCAACTGAGTAACTTGCTGGTGGTCACTTGGCTAGTGAGTGGGAGAGCCAGGATTTGAACCCAGGCACTTGATCTGGTGGTTTGTAGTTCTCAAACACTGAGCTACACTGTCTCATGGTGCAAAGCACATGACAGCAAAAGGAGATAGAAAAAGAAAGATGCAATGGTGGGAAATCAGTATTTATATATTTTACAGCAATAATGGGTGCCATGCTAAAACTGGGGTACACAGCATGGGGCAGATCCCCTCTACTGGCCTGCTTTCCCCTTGCTGGGCAGTGGGAAAGCTAGTAAATTAACCGTGGGGCCCCAGATCGGGGGCTGGGGGCTGGAGGCATGTCCCCTTGTTATCTCTGGAGTCACTGCTAAGCTGGGCTCAGGGAAAAAGAAATGCTCTGCTAGTAGGCATTTTTCTGGAAACATCTGAATTGTAGTAGTGAAGGGAATATCAGTGTGAAAGTTGGAAAGACGTTGTGGTTAGATTATCTAGGGCCTTCTGTGCCATGAAAAGCTCTTTTATAG
The DNA here is from genome assembly GCF_019923935.1 of Bubalus bubalis. Lineage (NCBI taxonomy): Eukaryota > Metazoa > Chordata > Mammalia > Artiodactyla > Bovidae > Bubalus > Bubalus bubalis. The sequence goes on from NC_059168.1 coordinate 78,442,749, forward strand.
GCAGTAGTGAGCTATAGATGAAGGTGAAAGAGAGGAGTGAAAAAGCTGGCTTAAAACTTGACATTCAAAAAAACTTAGATCATGGCATCTGGACCCATCACTTCATGGCAAAGAGATGGGGAAACAATGGAAACAGTGATAAAATAAGCAGACTTTAAGAAAATCAACCCCAAATATACATTGGAAGGATTGATGCCAAGGCTGAAGCTCCAGTACTTTGGCCACCTGATGCAGGGAACTGACTCATTGGAAAAGACCATGATGCTGGGAAAGACTCAAGGCTGGAGGAAAAGGGGACGACAGAGGATGAGATGGTTGGATGGCATCACTGATTCAATGGACATGAGTTTGAGCAAGCTTTGGGAGATGGTGAAGAATAGGAAAGCCCGGCATGCTGCAGTCCATGGGGTTGCAGAGTCAGACACAGCTGAGTGACTGAACACCAATAGTGAGCCATGGAAAGTTTGGAAGCATGCAATGACACTTAAGAGGAGATTTAGAGGGGAACAAATAGTTTGACTCCTGTAATGGCCGAGAAGGACCTATGAACCCCAGGAAGACTTTGCTCCTTGTACTGTATTTGTGACAGATAAAAAATACATTCTTATCCAACCATACACATCATCAGCACCATCATCTTCGTAATTATTTTTCTCTGTGTGTGTGTGTGCATGAGTTCGCAGGCCATTGTTTTCTGTACCACTTTAAGCATCAAAGACAGGCCCTCGGTCAATACAGTCTTTTTTTGTGCAGCATCAAATTTAACTCCGTGTGTGAGTAGGTCCCTAATAATTTATTTTTGGTAATGGTGAAGATGATCCATATATAGCTGGAGAGCTTGGAGGTGTTATGGAAAGGCCAGAGGTAAGTTCTGGAATAGAATTAAGATGCAGTGCAGCCCTCCAGGACTGTGGCAGCGAAAAAAAGAGAGGCAGAACGCAAAATATTTGCAAGAAATAGCAAGAAAAGGGCTGTGGGGGAGGGATCAGGAAGAGGCTCCCTCCTTCTGAAACATGGGAGACTCTGATGACTGAAGGATTCATATGTGCCCACTTTGGGACCAAACCTAAGCTTCTTTCTCCCAGAAGTCTGTGTTGTTTCCGATAGTAATTTGTGAATATTCTCTCTCCTGCCCCAATCCTGGCCAGTTCTTAACCAGTGTGCCCTGGGCTCTCATGGTTGCCAGCACATCTGTGTGTATGATGGCAATGCCTCTTACCACTGCGGCTGTGACACGGGCTACACTTTGAATGAAGACAAGAAGACATGTTCAGGTAAAGACGGTCCCTTTAAGCCTCATCCACGCACTTGGACAGGAGTAGCTTTCCTGTCTCCAAGTCAGAAGTACAGTTTTGAGTCTTGTCTCTTGGTTGGAATCCTCCAGTGGTTTCCAAATGTCTTCAGGATGGAATGTTTCTACTTTTCCACCAGGCGACCTTCCTGCCATTGGTTTTTAAAGGAACCTCCACCCTGTTCTCCGTAGTGAACATTTGCATTTCTTAATGAAGACACCGTATCACAGGGAGATGGTCTTTATCTCTGCATTCTTGGCTTCTCCCTACATCCTGTTAAAACATTTTAACTTTGTATCATGGAGAATTTCTGATCATCACAAAAGCATTGAGAACAGTAGAACTCTCATATAACCATCACCTAGCTTTGACAATTGTAAACTTTTCCTCAACATCTCTGTTTCTTCTTTGACACATCCCACAGTCTTTCCTCCTCTTTCTGCGTGCTCTTACATCCTTTTATCTCCTAGAACATGCACGTAGCTTAAGTCTTAAAAATAAAAGTATTGAATCGTCGATTTCCTGATTTCCTATGATTTCTGATTAGCTGTAACGTTCTGTGTACTGTCACTGCCTCCAGCCATTGAAGAAGCACGAAGACTCATCTCCACAGAAGATGCTTGTGCGTGTGAAGCCACTCTGGCATTCCAGGATAAGGTCAACTCATATCTGCAGAGACTGAACTCCAAACATATCCTTTTTGGAAGGATTTCTACTTCTGCTTGAAGCCAACCTAGGTCTTAACAATGGACATTTGAGGACATGTCACAGGATAAGGGCCTTATTCATTAAGTTTTAAGATGAACAGTAGTAATACACAGCCTTGATTTTTTAAGAGTTCTTTTAAAATATTTTAGGAGACTGTTACACCCATTTTTATTTGCATGTGAAAGTGGTGTAATTATTTTTCTAGTGCTTTTCCACAGCAGTATAAGCTCCTGCTGCTGTCACTTCAGTTGTGTCCGACTCTGTGTGACCCCATAGACGCCAGCCCACCAGGCTCCCCCATCCCTGGGATTCTCCAGGCAAGAACACTGGAGTGGGTTGCCATTTCCTTCTCCAATCCATGAAAATGAAAAGTGAAAGTGAAGTCACTCAGTCATGTCTGACCCTCAGCAACCCCATGGACTGCAGCCTACCAGGCTCCTCCATCCATGGGATTTTCCAGGCAAGAGTACTAGAGTGGGGTGCCATCGCCTTCTCCGGTATAAGCTCCTAATTGAGCTCTATTTAACCAGGGCTATCATCCTGATTCCTTAATAGGACTTTCTTACTCAGAATCTGTACAAGACCAGTCAGCTGATGAATGGAGTGTGATAACTCAGATGATACACAGTTGTACACTTTGTTTAGCCAGGTGGTCAAAGAGCAGGTTTCAAAATGTAACATGGTACCACCTCAGAAACTTTCAAAAGCAGTTCTTTAGCCAAAGGAGTAATTCAGGAAGAGTTCTTTTTCTTAGTCCAGCTGAAGTTAACAACACTGTTCCCAGGGATCCTCGAGGAGTATTCAAACTGTGATAGTTACCGAAAGAGTGTGTGCTTGCTGCTCAAAAGTCAGTAAACAGGCCAGGTTGGTGGAAAGGAAAGTTTGCTTTATTTCAGATGCCGGCAACTGGGGGTGGTCAAGGGGTGAGAGTTTTTGTAAACAGGGCGTGGAGGGCTACATACAGAAACAGAACAGTCATCTCTAACAGTCATCTTCAGATTGGTCCTCAATGGTTTGACCAGCATTATCTTGGTTGTTTTAGGTACACTTAACCTTCTCTTCCGAGGTCCATTTGTTCTCTTTGTGGCCAGTTCTCTGAATTGTGGCAGCTTCTGTCTTGCCTGCAGTCTCGTCATCAGGTAGTTAACTTCTTCCACCTAGTGTTTTAGTATCGATGAGACAGTTCACAGGATATGGCTCAGAATATTATAACCCTTGAGAAAGAACTGAAAGTCCCTGACTGTGCTTAATGACTATATTATTTAGTCTTTGACTGTTTTCGTTTCCAAATTTCTCACTTCTCTGATTAAGCTTATTCTTGGACTGAAGTTTTCCACAGACAAAAGGCAGGCAGAGGACATGGTAAGGGGGCAAGGACCAGAGGGTTCAGCACTGTTTCAGCAGGGCTACCTCAGAGCTTGCAGAGACATTCAAGGGATGTGAGGGGACACAGAGCATTTTAGAGGACCCTGTTTCCAAATCCTTCACTTCTGTAAATTGATCTGCTTACAATGTAACTTGGGGTCAGTTGGCAGTCTCTTTTCCCATCTCTCACTTCAGTGCCACCAATCTCCTAACTTTACACAAGAAAGGGATATCTCTTGCTTACCCTAAATTTTAATAAGGTGAATTTCTTGGAAAGGTAAAATCTCCAGAGAGCCAAATAAAAGGACAATTCAAGTTTTTTTTTTTCCCCTAAGTTATTTATTTTTGGCCATGCTGGGTCTTTGTTGCTGCACACAGGCTCTCTCTAGTTGCACTGAGGGGGGCTGTTCTTCTTTGTGGTGCATGCACATCTCATTGGGGTGTCATCTCTTGTCGGGGAGCCTGGGCTTTAGGGTACACAGGCTTCAGCAGTTGTGGCTGGGGGCATCTAGAGTGTGGGCTCAATAGTTGTGGTGGGCAGGCTTAGTTGCTCTGCAGCATGTGGAATCTTCCCGGACTGGGGATCAAAACCCATGTCCCGGGCATTGGTGGTGGATTCTCAACCACTGTACCAGCAGGGAAGTCCCTCAACAGTTTTTTAAATTAAGGTTTCATAAACACATCTCTTCCAATTCGTTCCATTAAGAGATACCTTTCTAATTAAAATTTACGTTTTATTTTTTAATGATTTTATCTCAAAATGTGTAATTTACTTGTTTGGATCAACTGTGTGCCCATCATAGTTGTAATGATAACTCAACCAAGGTGATTAAAAAAAATTAGAGCCTCTGGTCAAAAGAAAATTAATTTAAAGGTAATCTAGACGTAAACATGTATGTGCTTGTTGTCTGTATAAAGTTTATGTCAGAAAGTGTAATAGAGTGATCAAGAACAGATTTTCAAGATTCAAGTAGAATAAAATTCTGTGGAAGCAGCAGAAAGGGAATACAAATTTAAGGAGATATTTTATTTTAGAAGAACAGTAGTAGTAAGAATTCAGTATGTTATTAATATTACATAGGATACATTTAAAAGATTGGTTTAAATTTTATTTTAAAACATCAATATTTATAATACAGCAAAATTGCATACTTTGTTACATAAAAGTTATTAAAATTTTCATATAATTTAAATATGCACAAGGTATTACTTGTCAAAATTATTTTAGGGGACAGATGAACAAAAATGCTTGAAGACTGCCACTTTATATCCTGCTCTCTAAAGAACAAAATATCTGAGTTTTAGACACATTAGATTTTTGGTGAGAAAATTTCACTCTTTTTGTTCCATTGAGAACTTACATTTTTCTTTTACCTTGTATTGAAGTGTCTTAAAGTGTGTTTACATTTTCTAATCTCTAAAAATATGTGGTTTTGGCCTTAACAACTAGTCACTCGATGACATTTTGGAGAAGCTGCAAGCAAATGAATATGGACAAGTACATCGTTAAACTACTCAAATGTTTTACCTGGAAATAACGAGCATTTGGTGTAGTAAATACTTTGGCATACTCGAATGTTCCTGCTACTAATCTGCCATTACAAATGCTTGAATGCTGCTGAATCTTCTGGTGAACCAGTATCATTTTTCTAAGGAAATAAATGTCCCTAATTAAGTGCAAATTTTAGTGTCTCTAAAGCTATGACTGTGAAATAGTTGGTAGAAAATACAAGAAAAGTTTTCATAATTTCTTTACTTCTTTACTAATTGAGCCATTTAATTTTAAAATGTTTGTATTAGTAAGATAACCATACTTAAATTGCAAACTTTTAATCTATATTTTTTTCCTGATATAGTATAAACCAGTCTTGTTACTTTAGTGTGTAACTTGTAGAGGGTATTTACACATAAAAGTTCATATAATTAAATTGAGATGAATATAATTTAGAAGTATATCGCTAACACTTTTTGTTTTTTCTCATTTTTGCCAGGGTATTGTTGAAGCTGTGATCAGGGGATTGTAATACATATATCTAAAAATAGTTAACACAGATTAAGTGAGCTGTTACATACCATTTTTAATTCATTCTGATGTTAGAACGAGACACACACAGCTAAAGACTTAGTTGTGAATTAAGTGTTAAACTATTTACCAAGAACAAAAAATTCTGAATTTACTTGTTTTACTTTAGAATCCAATCAATAAAATTATATATTTATAAATATTGCTATAACAACATAATCTAATGTTTTTTTAAATGTTAATGATAAGCCTGTTTTTTTCACTTACATATTTGATAAAAATTTTTTTCAGCTTTAAAGCTTATAACTTTTAGAAGAAAGTAGTTCTTTAAATTATAGACGATTCATTCTTTTTTGGTTTATGTTGTCTTTACTGTAATAAAAACATCAATATCTATATACTATTGTCATGATTTTTTTTTACTTATATCAACTTTGCTCATGTATTTTCTTAAATTAAGCTGAATTACAATTATTTTGAAAATGAAACATTTTCTTGTCAATGAAACAATGTCATGACTCATCCTATAATTTAATCTCATGCTCTCAAAGGTAAAATTTTAAGTTCAGGTTAAATAGAAAGGTTTTGATCAAGAATATTGTGGGAGAGGGAATAAAACAGAATTACATAAATTCAGATTAAATAATGATGAGGGTACATTAAAATAAAGACCTGAAAAGAAACCCAGAAACAAAAAAAACAAAAAGCTAAACTGTCAAGGGAACAAATGAAAAACGAACACATCAAAGGCAATAAATATTATATGAAACATATAATGTTATTTGTCAACATTTTTGAAAGGACCTGACATACAGCAAGTGCTATCTTCCAAACCTATTTGAGCACACAATCAGTTATATTAATATTATCACAAAGAAATGGTATTACGGGGGAATAAATGAGAGCTCATGTACAAGAACTATGGAAAGATATTTAGAGACAAATTTTTAAGGATGTGACCATCAGTAGCTTCAATTAAACATGCCTTAAACTTAACCAGTTGATTAGAATCCCCCTGGCTTAGAAAACTGATTTTTGTTTCCTGAGTCCAGTATAGGGAGCCTGTGATCAGGTGCCAGAAAACATATAGGGATGTAATCTGGTGCTGAAAAAGATACACATACATTTGAAAACAAATATGTATTATGCAAATATATTAAGTTTAGTAAGGATTTCTCAGGGAGACCTATTTTGTGCATTTGGCTAGGCACAATTGGCCAAAAGGAACATCACAGGATATATAAAAATGGCCTCGGAAGCAGACAGGAATGTTGGGATGAAAAAAGCATATTGGCTCATTTAAAGTGTGGGCACCAAAGTAAAACAATTTAAGACTGAAGGAAGATCTGATTTTAGCTCCAGTTTAGATCTGACAGGAAAGGCACTAGGATTTATTGTCAATTTCCCAGGATGCTGAGACAACAGACTCAGGTCAAAGGATTTGAACATTATTTGCTGGGGATGGGGAAAGAATTCAGGTGGGAGAAATTAGATAAATTGGAAGGACTGATGTCCTTTTCATTATAGGGGGCTGGAATGCAAAAGTAGGCAGTCAAGAAACACCTGGAGTAACAGGAAAATTTGGCCTTGGAATACAGAATGAAGCAGGGCAAAGACTAATAGAGTTTTGCCAAGAAAACCCACTGGTCATAGCAAACACCCTCTTCCAACAACACAGGAGAAAACGCTACACATGGACATCACCAGATGGTTAACACCAAAATCAGATTGATTATATTCTTTGCAGCCAAAGAAGGAGAAGCTCTATACAGTCAGCAAAAATAAGATCGGGAGCTGACTGTGGCTCAGATCATGAACTCCTTATTGCCAAATTCAGACTTAAATTGAAGAAAGTAGGGAAAACCACTAGACCATTCAGGTATGACCTAAATCAAATCCCTTATGATTATACAATGGAAGTGAGAAATAGATTTAAGGGACTAGATCTGATAAAATGCCTGATGAACTATGGAATGAGGTTTGTGACATTGTACAGGAGACAGGGATCAAGACCATCCCCATGGAAGAGAAATGCAAAAAGCAAACTGGCTGTCTGGGGAGGCCTTACAAATAGCTGTGAAAAGAAGAGAAGTGAAAAGCAAAGGAGGAAAGGAAAGATATAAACATCTGAATGCAGAGTTCCAAAGAATAGCAAGGAGAGACAAGAAAGCCTTCCTCAGTGATCAATGCAAAGAAATAGAGGAAAACAACAGAATGGGAAAGACTAGAGATCTCCTCAAGAAAATTAGAGATACCAAGGGAACATTTCATGCAAAGATGGGCTCGAAAAAGGACAGAAATGGTATGGACCTAACAGAAGCAGAAGATATTAAGAAGAGGTGGCAAGAATACAAAGAAGAACTGTACAAAAAAGATCTTCACGACCCAGATAATCACGACGGTGTGATCACTCACCTAGAGCCAGACATCCTGGAATGTGAAGTCAAGTGGGCGTTAGAAAGCATCACTATGAACAAAGCTAGTGGAGGTGATGGAATTCCAGTGGAGCTATTTCAAATCCTGAAAGATGATGCTGTGAAAGGGCAGCACTCAATATGCCAGCAAATTTGGAAAACTCAGCAGTGGCCACAGGACTGGAAAAGGTCCGTTTTCACTCCAATCCCAAAGAAAGGCAATGCCAAAGAATGCTCAAACTACTGCACAATTGCATTCATCTCACATGCTAGTAAAGTAATGCTCAAAATTCTCCAAGCCAGGCTTCAGCAGGACATGAACCGTAAACTTCAGATGTTCAAGCTGGTTTTAGAAAAGGCAGAGGAATCAGAGATCAAATTGCCAACATCCGCTGGATCACCGAAAAAGCAAGAGAGTTCCAGGAAAACATCTACTTCTGCTTTATTGACTATGCCAAAGCCTTTGACTGTGTGGATCACAATAAACTGTGGAAAATTCTGAAAGAGATGGGAATCCCAGACCACCTGACCTGCCTCTTGAGAAATTTGTATGCAGGTCAGGAAGCAACAGTTAGAACTGGACATAAAACAACAGACTGGTTCCAAATAGGAAAAGGAGTACGTCAAGGCTGTATATTGTCACCCTGCTTATTTAACTTATATGCAGAGTACATCATGAGAAACGCTGGGCTGGAAGAAGCACAAGCTGGAATCAAGATTGCTGGGAGAAATATCAGGAACCTCAGATATGCAGATGACACCCCCCTTATGGCAGAAAGTGAAGATGAACTGAAGAGCCTCTTGATGAAAGTGAAAGAGTGAAAAAGTTGGCTTAAAGCTCAACATTCAGAAAACGCAGATCATGGCATCTGGTCCCATCAATTCATGGCAAATAGATGGGGAAACAGTGGAAACAGTGTCAGATTTTATTTTTTTGGGCTCCAAAATCACTGCAGATGGTGACTGCAGCCATGAAATTAAAAGACGCTTACTCCTTGGAAGGAAAGTTATGACCAACCTAGAGAGCATGTTCAAAAGCAGAGACATTACTTTGCCAACAAAGGTCGGTCTAGTCAAGGCTATGGTTTTTCCAGTAGTCATGGATGTGAGAGTTGGACTGTGCAGAAGGCTGAGCACTGAAGAATTGATGCTTTTGAACTCTGGTGTTGGAGAAGACTCTTGAGAGTCCCATGGACTGCAAGGAGATCCAACGAGTCCATTCTAAAGGAGATCAGTCCTGGGTATTCTTTGGAAGGACTGAGGCTAAAGCTGAAACTCCAGTACTTTGGCCACCTCATGTGAAGAATTGACTCATTGGAAAAGACTCTGATGCTGGGAGGGATTGGGGGCAGGAGGAGAAGGGGACGACAGAGAATGAGATGGCTGGATGGCATCACCGACTCGATGGACGTGAGTTTGAGTGAACTCTGGGAGTTGGTGATGGACAGGGAGGCCTGGCGTGCTGCGATTCATGGGGTCGCAAAGAGTCGGACACGACTGAGCAACTGAACCTAACTAAACTGATTCTGAAGCTGAAGCTCCAAATACTTTGGCCACCTGATGTGAAGAACTGACTCACTGGAAAAGACCCTGATGCTGGGAAAGACTGGAGGCGGGAGAAGGGGATGACAGAGGATGAGATGGTTGGATGGCATCTTGACTTGATGGACATGAGTTTGAGTAAGCTCTGGGAGTTGGTGATGGACAGGGAAGCCTGGCGTGCTGCAGTCCATGGGGTCGCAGAGACTGGGACATGACTGAGTGACTGAAATGAACTGAAAGTACACACAGTGTGTGTGTGCTCACTTGTGTCCCACTGTTTGCAACTCTGTGGATTGTGGCCCACCAGGTTCCTCTGTCCATGGAGTTTTGTTCCAGGCAAGAATACTGGAGCAGGTTGCCATTTGCTGCTCCACGGTATCTCCCCAGTGGAGGGATTGAACCGAGTCTCTTGCATCTCCTTCACTGGCAGGCGAATTCTTTAGTACTGGGCTACCTGGAAGCCCCAAAGTATAAAGTACACACTAGATTATACAAATCAACAGTGGTTTCCGCATATATGGTAAAAGGTAAAGCCAGAGATAAAAAATAGATGAGACTAAATAATTCCATGGCGGTTTCTGCCCTATGTCTAAAATAGTGGTGGTTCTGTAACTCTTCAAATGTTCAGAAAGGACAAGAACTGAAGAAAGATTAGGGTTGAAAAAGAATACAGAACAGTTGACCCTTAGCAAGAAAATACCAACACTTCAATTACTTAAAAATGGGAGGCTATGGCTCAATGGCGATTATATGCTGTAATAGCCAAAGCTCACACAAATTCCTTTTTTTTAATTGAAGTATAGCAATTCACAGTGTTGTGTTAGTTTCAAGTGTACACATATTATTTTTATAAGTACCTTTAGGTTGCAATTACAGCTTAAATGGGCTTCCCTGGTGGCTCAGATGGTAAAGAATTTGCTGCAATGTGGGGGACTTGGGTTTGATCCCTGGGTTGTGAAGATCCCCTGGAGAAGGGAAAAATTACCCACTCCAGTATTGTTACCTGGAGAATTCCATGGACAGAGGAGCCTGGCAGGCTACAGTCCGTGGGGTTGCAAACTGCTTAAATAAGTTGTTTAAAAGTTCTAAAACAAACAGAATTAACAAAATCTCTCCTACCCTGAAATTGCTCTTGGGGTCTCCAAACCCCAAAGGCACAAAGGAAGGTTTGCAAGGTCTGAAAAATGTGTCTGTACCTGACCTGCCTCTTGAGAAACCTATATGCAGGTCAGGAAGCAACAGTTAGAACTGGACATGGAACAACAGACTGGTTCCAAATAGGAAAAGGAGTACGTCAAGGCTGTATATTGTCACCCTGCTTATTTAACTTATATGCAGAGTACATCATGAGAAACGCTGGGCTGGAAGAAGCACAAGCTGGAATCAAGATTGCCAGGAGAAATATCAAGAACCTCAGATATGCAGATGACACCACCCTTATGGCAGAAAGTGAAGACGAAATAAAAAGCCTCTTGATGAAAGTGAAAGAGGAGAGTGACAAAGTTGGCTTAAAGCTCAACATTCAGAAAACGAAGATCATGGCATCTGGTCTCATCACTTCATGGGAAATAGATGGGCAAACAGTGGAAACAGTGTCAGACTTTATTTTTGGGGGCTCCAAAATACTGCAGATGGTGACTGCAGCCATGAAATTAAAAGACGCTTACTCCTTCAAAGGAAAGTTATGACCAACCTAGAAAGCATATTCAAAAGCAGAGACATTACTATGCCAACAAAGGTCTGTCTAGTCAAGGCTATGGTTTTTCCAGTAGTCATGTATGGATGTGACAGTTGGACTGTGCACAAAGCTGAGCGCTGAAGAATTGATGCTTTTGAACTGTGATGTTGGAGAAGACTCTTGAGAGTCCCATGGACTGCAAGGAGATCCAACCAGTCCATTCTAAAGGAGATCAGTCCTGGGTGTTCTTTGGAAGGACTGATGCTAAAGCTGAAATTCCAGTACTTTGGTCACCTCATCCATTGGAAAAGACCCTGATGCTGGGAGGGATTGAGGGCAGGAGGAGAAGGGGACGACAGAGGACGAGATGGCTGGATGGCATCACCGACTCAATGGATGTGAGTTTGAGTGAACTCTGGGAGTTGGTGATGGAGGCCTGGCGTGCTGCGATTCATGGGGTCGCAAAGAGTCGGACACGACCGAGCGACTGAACTGAACTGACTGACCTTCGTTTGACCAACGGACGCCTGCCTATCAAATCCTGTAAAGTACCTTTCCTTTTCACAATGTTGGGACTTTGGGCTTACACAACACCTCATCCTTACGACCTCATTTGAATGGGCGCCCTTACTGAGCTGGTACTGAAACCTCAGTCGAGTTCCACCGCGACCGTCAGAGGTCGAGGCCGGTCCTCGGAGCCCGTCCGGACCAAGGACACCTGAAGCTACGAGGCAGGAAACTAACAGTCGCGGCGCCAGCCGGGTCCCTGGGCAGGAAAGCCCAGAAGCAAATCCACCAGGTCCAACCCCGGTTTGGGCCCGCCACAAGAGCTCTACCAGCAACCCCGACGTCCGCGCAGGCGTACTACGCCCGGCGATGCGAGGGCAACGCCGGAAGTGTCCCTTCGGCGCCCCGGATGCGACCGGGAGGCGGCGGTTGCCAGGGCGACGAGAGCTTCCCAGAGCCGCTGGTACTCGCGATCCGCAGCTTAGACGGTTTCCCGTGGCGGGCTTTGACTGCTGGGGTCGTCTTCTCGGGGTTTCCAGGATGTTCTTTTACTTGAGCAAGAAAGTGAGTTTCCCAGGGTTCGCCCTTGCTCCTCCTCTGGTTTCTCAACCTGCAGGCGATTCCGGCATTCTGCCCGAGAGGCTATGCGTAGTGATCCAGCCTTCGCCATCCCTTCTTTCACCTTCCTGCGCGGTCCAGCCTCGGACTTCCTTTGCCGGTCCCTGAGCCCACACAGTCCTTGGCGGAGCCAGCCGCTCTCTCGCAAGATCTTTCCCATTCCTGCCCCTGGTTAGGTCCTTTTGGGGGGGCCCACAGGGCAGATCACTGTGTGCGTCCCTATCTTTCTCTACTTCACCTGTTGCTCATCAGATGATTTAAACTCGTTGGATCATCACGGGCCGCTGGGCGGGAGAAAAGTAATAAAAAGGTAGGCAAAGTGTGTGTGGAAAGGGAATAAGGATTTGGAGGTAGAGTTTTATGCCTCCTTTACCTCCCCTGCCTTTTAAAAATCCATCAGGTCACCCTCATTGGGTTTCTTTTTGCAGTCACTGCCCTTCTTCTGTGGGCAGTTCTTTGTCTCTTTCCCAAATGGGCCCCGGGCAGTTCAAGGGACTATGCTTATTTTCATAACGGTTCACATTTCTGCAAGACCGTTTCTTCTGCAGTCTTCATCTCCCGTAGACTCACTACCAACCCCTTCGTTAAAAGTTGTGAGTGGCTGTGGTTGCTTTTCAGGTTGCCATGTCCAATAACGTGAAGCTGAAATGTATATCTTGGAACAAGGACCAAGGATTCATAGCATGTGGTGGTGACGATGGATTACTGAGAGTTTTGAAATTGGAGACACAGACAGGTAAATGAATGCAAGCCCAGATGTTTGAACATAAGGGAAAATCATTTGTTCAGAGAGATTTGCTTATGGTATTTGTCAGTATGCAATTCTAATTCTTTCAAAAGGGAAAAAAACCCCCAACATTTTGGGGTGTTCTAGAATATTTTTGTAAGGAAGTTCAGAAAATATCGAATGTAAACCTCAGGTGGCTTTTGCTGAAATTATCGCTGGCAAATGAAAATGAATGAAGACTAAGCCATTATATTGTCTTGTGCTATGTTTGTTGATTGTGCTGTATTATTAGGAGTCTAATAAAAATGACGTGAGTCACCTTTTCAGTAAGGTCACAGAAATCTCACATTTTGGCAGCTTATTTACAGGCCTGTGTTGTTCTTTCTGCTTTTCAGATATGTTAATAATTATGCACTTAGTTCTCAAGAACAGAACATGGGATTAAAAAAATTGTTTTATTAAGAAGTCTCTTGTGTTTTACAGCTTGATTTCTCTTTTTCTAGTTCTGTGGAATCATAGCACACAGTTTCACATTTCTTTATTATCTAGTGTTGCTCTAGGTTGAAGAGCTAGACAATCCCTGATCTATATAGGAGATCTGGATAAGGAGATTGAATTGGAACCTTGGCTCTGCCGTAAGACTTCTGTATATATTTCAGCAAATTTCTGAATATCTTTGATTTTAGTCCAATCTTTTGTAAAATTTGGGTTTGAACTAAGTTACATTTTGGATTTCTTACCAGCATTGCTTCTCAAGCTTTATCAGGTATAGGAATCATCTGCAGAGGTTGTTAAAATGGATTTCTGGACTTAGCCCCAGAGTAGAACTGGAATGGGGTCTGAGAATTTGCATTTGTAGTGATACTGGTGTTGCTGGTTCTCAGACCACACTTTGAGTAACACTGTTTGACAGCTTTGAAGTGATAGTTGTAAATATTATTGAGCACTTTCTATGTCTGGGGTGTTTAACCTTTACTGTCTAATTTGACCTCACAGTAATCTTGAGAGGTAGATATTTCAGATGAGGCAACTGAAGTACTGATCAATGAATAACCTGCCCAAGGTCACATGGGAAATAAGTGACACAGCTGAGATTTTAATTAAAGGAATAGAAAATAATTTTACTTCAGCCAAATGGAGAACTGTAGCCAGGGAGGCGGCCTCTCAGATGATTCTGAGAAACTATTCCAAAGAAGATGGTTTTTAGCATGGTTTTATCTCCTGTCCGAACAAAGAATATCAAACATAACAGGGAGGGTGCATTCTTTTGAGGAATTTATTTGCTTCCTACGCAGTGAGTCAGCGTGGCTTTGGCTTCTGGGAAGGGAGCCTCATCTTTGAAGGAGTACTAGCTCTGATGTCCCAGGAAGTGCAACATGGGTCTCTGTCTTTAGGATGGACATTCTTTACTTCTGGATAATGCACACTTTTCTTTGATGGTTAGAGCAGATATACAAGATATGTTTGATAGCCTAAAAAACAGGCTGTTCTAGTTAGCATGAAGTTTAAGTTAAATAATATATAAACCATTTTGACTTTCCCATACTGCAATATGTGAAAATTTCTTCCGTCAAAACTTAGTTTGTCTCAATTTCAAACCTCATTTTTAACCACTACATGGAGGGCTTATGGATGGCCTAAGCAAAGAGAGAATAGTTGTTTTGATGTGCTAGATTAATTATATGAAAAAAAAGCAGATTTGGAAGGTAGAGACTTATGTACCAATTTGAGTTTCCTTTCTGTTGCTTAGTAATTTAATCTCTCAGTGCTTTAGCTTTCTTAACTGTCTTAAAGGAAAATAACTTTTGTCTGTGTTGCATTTCTCAAATACTTATAAGTATATGCTCATATGTGCATGTACATATACATATTTTATTTTGCCTAAAATATGTAGGAAGTTTTAGTTACATTAATAAATGGATTTATTATGCTTAATATTGAAGGCTTGTCAAGAAAAAATTACTTCTTTTCCTTTTATACACTTCTGATGAAATGTGGTTAGAATATTCTTTGAAATTTGTGAGCAAGATGAAAAATAGGTTCTTGAATGGCTTGGAATATGGAGTTAATTATTTATTTTAAAATTTAATAATGAGTGTAAATCATGTTGAAAGAGAGAAATATGAGAAATATGGCTGGATGAGTCTTTAAAAGGTCAGTCTATTGTATCACAACTATTGTTATTAAATACGATAATAATAAAGTAATAAAGTTACTGTTACTCCAGTAATCATCACCAGATATTGATTGCTGAGGACATTTGAAGCACTGTGATATGCTAAAGATGTGGCTTTGTAAGTGCCATTTTGGTGGTTGGCTACAGAATAGCTAAATTATTATCATTCTTCCATACAGTATAATAGTCCTCTGCATCAGTAAAATACCTACTATAGCATTATTTTAATGGCTGTTTAGTATTCCATTTTGTTGATATATATAATGATTTATATATCCAGTTCTAGTGTTGGATATTTAGATGTATCCACATAAGTTGTTCCCAACAATATCTTTGTTATCTAAAGATATTTGCTAAAGATGTTTCTTTATATGGACCTTTAATTACTTTCTAGTATACAGTTCTAGAGGTGGAATTTACTGGATCAAAGGTCATGTAGATTTATAAAGGTCCTTCATATGTTTAGCCAGTTTACCTTCTAGAAGGCTTGCATTGCTTTGCATTCCCTGTAGTGGTATTCCCAGTTTTCACTCTCTTGCTTTTGAAGGAAAGGAACTATTAGAACCGATAGAACCAGTGTTTGTCCCCATCTTGTTACCTCAGGTTAAGATGGGGAGGTGAGTAGTGTTCTCTCACAGGCCACCTTTCACAGGTTTTGCTGGAGCCCACCTCCTCTTGCCTTCTCAGGGCCCTTATTCCTTTTTAATTCTCTCTCATTCTCCTTTGAGTATCAGTCTGCTTTCTCTCTCTTTTCTCTCCCTTGCCAGCCACTTTCATGTTACAAAGCTAATGGGCAGCTTTTTTTTTTTTGGTCCTTATGCACATTTGACTGGTTCTTGAACTGTTATTTTTTTAAGAAAAGAGAGAATTGCAATGTTTTAAATTATTGTTATATTTATACATATTGCTATCCCCTCCTTTATTTTCTTATAAGTTCTCAGTCTCTTTTACCAGATTCTCCTCTAACTGTTGGAATTCCTGAGAACTTGCTTCTGGGCTCTTTTCATTTCGCATTCTCTTTAGGCTTATTCTTTCATTCCCATGGCTTTAAATGCCCTCTGTGGAATGATGATTCCTAAATATATCTCTCCAGCCCAGTCATGATTTATCAGACTTGGACATCTATCTCCTCAAGAATCTTTCACAGGCATCTCATACTGAACTCTTAACCTTCTCCTGTTTATCTTCTCTCACTTGTCTCCATTTCAGTAAATATCTTAAATTTCACCCATTTGCTCAAGCTAGAAGCCCACTTCTTCCCCGCTTAACATCACCTTCATCAACAACCCTATGCTTCTGTCTCCAGATTATCGAATCCATCCTTTCCCTTTGTCCCCTTCTGCCTCTCTAGTCCCATCCACTATCATCTCTCACCTCAACTGGTTGAGAATCAGCTTCATGGTTTCTTGCCTCTTTCTTGTGTGATCTTAAAACAAAAGCAAAAATAAAAAGAAACAGGTCATGTCATTTCCTTTCTAACAATCTTGAACGGGACGCCAGCCTGGGCCAGAGTTGCTTGTGGTGGAATTTGAGGAGAAGGGCCCTGACTGGAGATGGCATCTCTTGCTTTTCCTGCCACTGCTGCAGACGGTGCAGTCTACTCATCTTCATGAGAGGAAATATTGCCAGAAAGCAGGCATTTGAGTCAGAGAAGAAGTGTTCCAAGACCATCCAAACCACCTGTGTAGCCATCTGCACAGCCCTCCAGGAACTGCAGGCAGTGGGAGTATCAGCTTTCTGACGTGCCCATGCAGTGAGATTGACACTCGAAGCTTCCTGCCTTTGTTCTAGGAATGTTCGTAATCCAGACCAACTCCATACTTAAAGAATGTGCTGCGAACCCAGGCTCCAGAAACAGCAGGTCAGGGGCCCATAGCTGTACCCATGGATGTGTGCATAGTCACTGGTAGCCAGTCATGCAGAGAAGCCAGGCAGCTGAGTGATCCTGCCTGGGAGTCTGTAGAGCCTATAGCAGCTCTTTCTCAGAATCCCACCATCTCTTCAAGTGTTGCAAAAATGTCTTCTTCACATTTCAATCCTGCTTGTCAAACTCACCGTGCAACACATAGTGCGAATTTCTCTTGCAGTTGGGCTGCTGACCACTTTTATGAATGCAAAATGTGAAAACTGATGTTAATGAACGTCAGCCAGGTTTTCCCAAGATGAAAGTGCTCAGAGACTCGGTGTGCTTGGTTCCTCGTGTTCTGAGCAGGGTCTTCTGTTTTCCTCTGTTATCTCTGTCATTCTCAGTGTCTTTATTACCGTTAACCTTTGTAAATCCTTTGGATCTTTTGAGCTTGTGGGAGATACTTTGAATGGTTTGAATTGCTGATTTCATTCCGAAATTTCCCTTCATGGGTTTCAAATGCCTTCTTTTATTGGTGCCTCCTTTCATCATGCCTTTCATATCCAAGGCTTATTGATGCTTTGAGAAGAATTCTGTCAGTATTACCAGATGCTTGTTCCCATGCCAGTTTGTTTGCTTATTGGCTGTGGGGAGTTTAGTAATGTAACTCAGTGGAGTCTTGAAATCTTGGTGGTTTTACTTGACCTCACTGAAAACTTTTGAGTTTTTTTCTTTTGGATATCTGAGCTTTCAGACAGATTTTGCAGATATTTTCTGCATAATAAAGTTCTAGAGTTACTGCTAGCAAAAGACAATATTCACATGTGGAAGCTATTTGTTCACCATGTAAAGGAGAATTTAAAAAAATGTATTCTCATGTATGTCAGAATATGTTTTGTAAAGAGGCTACACTTCATGGTTTAACAAATAGAAAACATGCGTGCAATGCAGAATTTTGAATTCAGACCATGTAAGCCAATGGAAGGATGGAACTGCTTCATCAAACTTTCAAATACGTTGGGTCCTGCAAAACCTTAGAATCACGTATCACTAATTTTACTTGATTATAGTGATTGTGACTATAGGCATTAGAATGGATTTTCAGTGCTATAAGAAATATGTTTTTATGAAATGTTTTTAGAACTACAATAAGGCTTAAGTGTGTAGGTACATTTTTAAAGAGATTCAATGAGTAAGAGAACCCATTGTTAAAAAAACAAGGTTCAACCTAATGTGTATGTCAACATTTATTCTATCCTAATTGTTTGAGAAATGATTGTGAAGTTATATATGTGTATTCTTGTTCATGTTACCAAGACAGTAACTAGATAGTTAGAACCAATGGTTTTAGAGGAACTCAGGTATTTTTTCCCTCTGAGATTGTTTTCAGAATAAAGAATATATTTCATAGTAATTTTAAGATACATGTTATCTGAAAGGAGAATTTTCTTGAACTTATAAAAATTCCCACTCTCACAAATTCTTAAGATTTTCATAAATTAGTATTTTTAAATGAATGTTTCAAATGGTATATTTTACATGTGACTATCAGATTTTCTGGGAGAAGGAAATGGCAACCCACTCCAGTACTCTTGCCTGGAAAATTCCATGGATGGAGGAGCCTGGTTGGCTATAGTCTGTGGGGTTGCCAAGAGTCAGACACAACTGAGCGACTTTACTTTCTTTCTTTGTATAGTTCCTTTTGGAGGAGGAAATGGCAACCCATTCCAGTGTTCTTTCCTGGAGAATCCCATGGACGAAAGGGCCTGGTGGGCTACAGTCTATGCGGTTGCAAAGAGTTGGACATGACTAAGCAACTAACACACACACACATACACACAAGTCAGATTTTCTAAGTGAAGATTCATTTACTGAGAAGACATTTTATATTACTATATTCTTCTCTGTAGTATGATTAGTAATCCAAGAGAAAAAGTCACTTCAAATAATAAACAGCCTTTAAAGGCTTACATTGCACTTTGGATAACAAAAACTTTTCACTGCTTCTTGCAAAGACTTCAGATTTTTTTCTATGCCTATCACTTCTGCCTCATCTTATGCCATTCTCCCCTTATGAACCATATAGGCCTTCTTTCAGTTTGCTAAAGGCTCTAAAATTCTACCCAGGGGCTATTGCATTTGCTGCATCCTAGCCTGAAATACTTTGCCCCTTTCCGTAGCTGGCTTGGCTTTTTCCAGTGTATCCCTTGGTCTCAGCTTAGATACCATTTCTTCAGAGCTCCTTCCTTGGTTCTTCCTTCCTCCAATCTAAATTAACTCCCCCTCTGTTTCTTGTCTCTTATTATGCTTTTACTTTTCCCAGTTGATAATTTTATATATGGTGGTGGTTTAGTTGCTAAGTCATGTCTGACTCTTGCGAACCCATGGACTGTAGCTTGCCAGCTCCTCTGTCCATGGGATTCTTAAAGCAAGAATACAGAAGTGGGTTTCCATTTCCTTCTCCGGGGATCTTCCTGACCCAGGAATCGAACCTCAGTCTCCTGCATTGTAGGTAGATTCTTTACCAACTGAGCTACAATGGAAGCCCAGTTTTATATATATGCATATGTATTTATGTGGGTATGTGAGTGTCTATTTAATATCTGTCCCCTCAGTACACTATAAGCTTTCTAGGGGGAAAAGCTTTTTTTCATCATTTTGTATTCAGAACCTTCCACAGTGCATAGCAGAGTGTAGACATTCAATAAATGTTTGTTGAATGAATGAATGAATGAATGAATATAAGATTCTGCAAAATCTAATAAAAACGAGTTTCCCAGATCTTTGCTTTTTGATCTCACTTATGCTTTAGAGTTTTCAGTCTAAAATCATAAATACTTCTTTTTTGTTGTCTTTTGGGAAGGAATAAGTAGCAATAATAATTACTAATTATATTTAATATGCTAAATAAAGTATTCTTTTATACATTTTGCTTTATTTCACCAGAATAATATCTTGCAAGGGGGTATGTGTTTGTCTAATATTATTTAGGAATAGGAAAAAAAGCAAGAAATGTCAAAATCTTGTAATCTGTCACTTTTATATATTTGCCATAGTATGTTTTGTTTTTGTTTTTTCAGATGATACAAAATTGAGGGGTCTTGCAGCCCCTAGTAACCTTTCTATGAATCAGACTCTCGAAGGTCATAGTGGTGAGTCATGTAAATTTTTAATTCATATTTGAATAGTATTTTTAGGTATTTAGAACCACTTGTGTGTGTATGCTTAGTTGCTCAGCCGTGTCTGACTCTTTGCGGCCCCAGAGATTGGAGCCTGTCAGGTTCCTGTCCATGCGATTTTTTAGGCAGGAATATTAGAGTGGTGCCATTTTCTTCACCAGGGAATCTTCCCGACCTCAGGATCCAACCAGAGTCTCCTGGAGCCAAGGGGTCCAGTCCACATTGCAGGTTGTTTCTTTACCCGCTGAGCCATCAGGGAAGCCTTAGAAATGACTTGTGCATGCGTGCTAAGTCGCTTCAGTCGTGTCTGACCCTGCAACCCCAGGACTGTAGCCCACCAGGCTCCTGTGTCCATGGGATTCTCCAGGCAAGAATACTGGAGTGGGTTGCCATGCCCTTCTCCAAGAAATGACTTACTTAATGCAAAAATGTCATTGTTTAAATGATGGTCTTATTTAAAGTAATCACTTCTGTTTAGCCATAATTATGCAAAAATGTTGTTTTAAACAATGGTCTTATTGAAAGTAATCATTTCTGTTTAGCCATAATATACACGGCCTAGAGTCATTCAACAACTTTCACATGATTAAATAGCATCTTCAATAGGTATGAAAAAAATAGCTATTATTTTATATATTAAAAATACTATCTGTCTATACATAGGATATCCTCCTTTTTAAGAGTCTGTTTTATGGTCCCAGATTAATGTAGACTGAAGAGACATGACACCTGAATGTACTGGATGATGCCAAACTGGATCTTAAAATGAGAAAAACAGCTATCTATCATGGACATTATTTGGACATTTGATAAAACTTAAATGTGGACCGTGGGTTGGAGATAATAGTGTATGTGTTAAAATTTCTAATTTGTAAAACGGTTTTGAAAGAGAATGCCCTTGTTCTTAGGAAATATACAATAAAGTATTCAGGGATTAAAAAACTAAAAAAACACATTTGTTCGTATAACCCAGAGGTTTAAGATATGCTCAAGAGTGTGTTACTAATAGAATAGAAAACAAGGTGTGGTGCAGGGGGAGAGATTCAGAGACATCTCTTTGACAAATACCACCCCCTCAAAAGAAAAAAAACAAGTACTTGGTATGATGTCCTTTGGGCATCATAGTCGTTGGGAGTCAGGCTAATTGGGTAAATCTTACTTACATTTGTATCTGTCATCAGATCTATGGCAGCTCTTATAGCTGATCCTAATTGGTCCCTTAGCTGGCATAAAATAGGAATAAACATGAAAATTAGTATTAGGCATTGTTGTAGAAGCAAGTGATAATACTAACTGTGTTCTATGAACATTTTTGAGTAACTTTAGACTAGTTAATTGCCCAGAAATGGTACTGATTTTAACATACTCTCAGCATTTATTATAAAAATATAAATTTAAAATTAATCGTAGCTTCTTTTTGTTTTTTTTTTTTTTTTTTAGTTTCTAAACTGTTTTTATAAATTTTTAGGTTCTGTTCAAATTGTAACATGGAATGAACAATATCAGAAGTTGACTACCAGTGACCAAAATGGGCTTATCATTGTTTGGATGTTATATAAAGGTATATTAAGACAGCTTATTTAATCTTCCACAGATTGGAGTTTGGATCACAGTAGTTGAATGGAGAAATAACATCTTTGAAATAGACCCTTTATAACCAGCAGTAGGAGTTCCCGGGGGGTGATATTTCCAGATTTATGGATTCCTACTTTTCCCTTTAACCTTATTTCTTTTGAACTGTGACCGTGCATTAAGAAAGTGAATTATGTGACTGTTGGTTATCTTCAAACTGAGCTTAGACTCTTGGCAGAATAGTTTCTGCTTGAGATAGCTCTTTTTTTCAAGTTTCCAATAAGAATTCATTTCTCTGTGGTCAGTGACTGGAGTTAGTTTAGTAGATAAAAACACATTTATGAAGAAGTCAAAAGCAATAATTCATTTCCTTTAATGAGTCAGTTAGCTTCCTTTTCCTTCATGGATATAGATTTTTATCTCAGCTCTGACTGCTGGCTCCCCATTTATGCCTTTTGCCCAGAGTTGAAAGAGTCAGAGAAAGATAAATTTAGGTGTATCACTGTTACCAGAAAAATAACTCATAGTACATGTTCTCTTGAGGCCTGTAGGCATCATCTTTGAATGAAAAGGGTACCTTAGCTCATGTGTGGTTTTAAAAATGCTTAGGGTATATACCTTTAAAAAATTCTTAATTAAAATATGCTGTAGTGCACAAACTCATCTATTTATTTTTAAAGTTTATGTCTGTGTATGTGTGTGTGGAGTAGAATGTGAAGGTACACGAGATTAGAGTAGGTCCTCTCTGAGCCTCAGTCTTGATGGGTAATACCCTGTTCTGACTAGTTTTTCCATGTTACTTAATTACTTGCTTGGCTTTAGGCCAGAATTGTATGTATGGGAATGTAATAAAGTCTTTTAAAGAACAAAAAGAAAACAAAATAGCCTTGTGATATGCCTCACATTTGATTATACCTTGAGACAAGTCACATCTCACTTCAACCCCATGTAAATAAATACAAGAACGTTTTTGTCACTCAGGTTTAGTGATGTGATATCACTAATGTGATGTGAACTTAAAATTTTTTTCAGTCTTCTAGTTTTTACATAATACGCTTACATTTAACATGCCTACAGTTAATCATTGGAGAGTTTGGGTATACTTACGAAGTAATTGTGGTTATTCTGTTTTTTCCTTGCTTATTATCTGAGGTGCACTCAAGTGGGAAAAATCAGTCTTTGAGAAAAATCACTCATTTTGGCCCTTTGGAAGCAAATGAAGTTTTATTTTTTAATTGATAGAAAAAAAGAAAGAGAAAAAGGATAGGCATTTATTGTGTTTTCTGTGATAATCTTTGAAGCAATTATTAGTAAAGGCATGAGTTATTTTTTTCATCTCGTTCTGTTGGATTTGAAGATTTTGTAGTTTAATGTCTTAGGTTGTGGAAAACTTTGCAGTTATTTGTCCCATCGTCTATTTTATGGAAAGTTTCCAACTCTGAAGTACCATTTATCAGATGTGAAAGTTTTGACTTGCCATTTGTTTTCCTTTGTGAATACAGGCTCTTGGTATGAGGAGATGATCAACAACAGAAATAAGTCAGTGGTTCGAAGCATGAGCTGGAATGCTGATGGACAGAAGATCTGCATTGTATACGAGGATGGAGCTGTGATAGTTGGTTCAGTGGATGGTAATGCGTTTTGCACCCAGAGCTAAGGTCAAGATTTACCTGAAGTTTTGATATTTAGAGGTTTAAATGTTATCATATGTTAGCATTCTGACAGAAAAATAAATAACGAAAAGAGAAAATAGTTGTACAATTTGATGACATATAAGAATCACTTATTTTAAGTCTTACTGTTTAGTCCGTAAGTCGTGTCTGACTCTTTTGCGATCCCATTGCGACCGCGTGGACTGTAGCTCACCAGGCTCCTTTGTCCATTGGGATTTCCCAGGCAAGACTACTGGAGTGGGTTGTCATTTCCTTCTCCAGGGGATCTTCCTGACTCAGGGACTGAACCTGTGTCTCCTGCATTGGCAGTCAGAGGGACTAAATCAGAGAACAGGTAGAGGGATTCACTTTAGATTGGTGTCTTGTTGGGGATATGTCTTCCTTTGTATTAGGAGGCGAAGCAGAAGGAATAAGTGTGGATTCACTTGTGTTCTGAATGTTTGAAAGTAGGAATGGGTTTTTTTTGGTGAAAGCTTTTATTTTCTTTCCAAAGTAAAAGGTGAATTCTTCTGCTAATTGGGAGTAAGGTCCTGAGTCAGAATTTCGAAGAGAAGGGAGAGAGTTGGAAACAGCTGCTATTTCAAATGCATAGTAGGGTGTTTGGCACATAGTAGGTGCTCAGTAAGGATCTAATGACTGAATAAATTAAACAACTGAATGCTGTGAAGAATGTGAGAGCCCTTTAGGGAAACAAAGATTTCTAGAGCAGTTGTTAGAGAATCGTGACCTTGAAATTTTAATGAAATAATTATGTTTTATGTTTGTTTTAGGGAATCGCATTTGGGGAAAAGACCTGAAGGGTGTGCAGTTATGCCATGTAGCATGGTCTGCAGATAGTAAAGCCTTACTTTTTGGAATGGCCAATGGAGAGATACACATTTATGATAATCAAGGGAATTTTATGGTATGTGTATATATACTTTTATTTTTACAACTTTGTATGCTTATCTTATAAATCATTTTTATATGTGTACACACATTTATTTATTATGATAATTTGTGTAATCAAGATAGTCTTTAATTCAGGATTTTTTTTCCTGAATTTGTTTTATTAAGAAAACATTCTGTGATGCTTCAAGGTAAATTAGTGCTTTTAGTTCTGATTTTCTGGTAGCTGGAAAGGACAAAACTGCAGTGTGTTGAAACTGAGGAATGATGGGTAGGATGATGTGAAGTTAACCTTTGTGTCTTCTAATTTCCAAAGCCGAAGTTTACATGAGATACCAAAGATATTTTTTGTAGCAAGGTATTAAAGCTTGTGAAAAGGATGGCAGGCTTATACAGTAAGGGACAAAAATCAGGTCCTGGAAAGAAAGCAAAATAGAAGAGACGAGGATAGAATCTCAAGGAAAGCTCTGGCTTTGTGAGATCTAGCTGTGGCAGACCTCTGACCTTACTTATGGGGCGATTTGTTTTTAGTCAGGGTCAAGACATCACATGAATCCACTCAGTGGAAGTGATAATAACCAGTATCTACATATTGCTATTTGCTGTTTGATACTTTGCTATTTTCAAAGCACTTTTGTATACCTTTGATCATTTGAGTCTCATAAAACTCTATGAACTTTTTTTTACTTTTAATCCTCATTTTACAAATTGGGAAAACTGAAACTCAGGTGAAGTGATTCGCCCATGGTTGGTGAATCAGTAAGTGATGCAGCTTGCATTCAAAACCAGATTTTCACATTTCAGTGTTCCTTCTATAATAATACTCTATTCACACTAATTGTACTACTGTTTTCAAATATAAAATACTGGCTCACTGATTTTATTTAGGTGAAAATGAAGATGAGTTGTCTAGTGAATGTCACTGGAGCAGTCGGCATTGCTGGAATTCATTGGTACCATGGCACAGAGGGTTACGTGGAGCCAGATTGCCCCTGTCTCGCCATCTGTTTTGACAATGGGAGATGCCAAATAATGAGACATGAGAATGACCAAAGTATGTAATTTTTCTTTTTTTTTAAATGTGGAGAATTAAAAAAATATTTAAAAAATTGTTCTTAAGATTATAAAAAGTTCTCTCGGCTAAATATTTTACCATAATTCCTTTTTTTTTGGCCTAGATCCTGTTTTAATTGATACTGGCATGTATGTAGTAAGTATCCAGTGGAACCATACTGGCAGCGTCTTAGCAGTGGCAGGCTCCCAAAAGGTCATCACTCAGGATAAAGATGTAAACACTGTGCAATTTTATACTCCATTTGGTGAGGTAAACGTCTCATTAAAGACTTTGTCTTTCTTTCTTTCCATTTAAATATGCAGTGAATAAGGTAGGGGAAAAAAGAATGGAGGAAGGGATATACACTTGTCACTTTTTTTTGAAAGGGACATTTTAAATAAAAATGATCAACTATTAGGTGTATTTCTTTGATTAATATCCTCATAAGCCTTCATTTTATCATGGAATTTATTTTATAATCTTTACATTTAGAAAACCAGATGTTTCATGTAAGAAATCACTGGGGAATAGTTATTGAGAATATTTTCTCTGTAATATGCATATGCATCTTTTTCACAGGTGGTTTTTGAGTTGTTTTTAGTGTAATTTAGTTGTTTCAGATTAATTTTAGGGGGTTTTAACATGATATACTAAATGTGGATAGGTATTAAATATACATAGCAGTCTGTCCTTCTCCCAAACTTCTGTTTCAATCTGTTGTGAAATAATTGCTTATTTTAAGAAAATCTATCCTAAGAATGAATCATAGGTGTTACTACATTAAAAATAAATACATTTAAAAAAATAAATACTATCCTTCTCATTATTATTAATAAATTTAATTTTCAAAGAGTTTTCTTAAAGCAGTAGTAAATATCAAATAGGAGAATTAATATGTTATACACTTTAAATTATTTAGAAAGTGAGAACTTAGTCACTAATATTAATAAGTATTTACCTATTTTATTTTCTAACCATAGACTATATTCGGTTTCTTTTGGATATCCTGTTGGTTTTTATAAATTCATCACAAACTTCAATAATTTCTATTTTTGGCTATATCAAAGTCTGTACCAGCTGTTTTTACTATGTTAGTATTTTTTTTTCCTGTATTTTAATAATTTCTGTCAGGGTAAACAGTAGTGTCAGAAGATGCTGAAGGTTACCTAGTAGAATGTTCTCTAGAGTGTAGGTGGTCTCTGTTCATTATCAGCTAATAATATTTCTGGTAGATGCTAAAAGCTAAGGAAAAACAAAAGCGCAGTTCTCAAGGTTCCTAAATAATTAAAAATCTGAATTCTGGTTATCTCGGTATTTATAGCTTTCTTTTAAATTCACGTTCTTTGTTGGTTATTTCTATCTGTTGCCATTGGCTTATTTATCACTATATTATTCAGCTTATTTTTGTTAGTTTAGTCTTCTCTAGGTAACATGCATTGAAAGGCCCATATGCTTTATCTTGCAAATCACCGTGTTATGTGTTAAATTGAAAACTGTAAGTGGCTTTTGGTATAGTTGTAATTAAAAATGTCTAGCCTAGTCCTTGGGGTATTTGGTCACTTAATATTTTTTGAATAAGTGAATATATAAGGTATTTATTTTTGGATCTATGTTATTAGGAAGAACTTGAAAGGAACTTAACTAGAGATGTCAACTTAAGGAAAACCTCAGGGAAGAATTCACTTTTGATTCTGAGGGCTAGGATCTTCTGGTCTTTTCAGTGTGGTCTTAGCTATGGGAGGGGATAACAGAGTGTGGGGTTTATAGTCTGGCCTGGCTTTGGCTTTGAACTCTGTTTCTACAGTGCTGTTACACTCAGAGAAGTTACTTAACCTCTAAGACTCAGCTACCCTATTTCCTCAAGACTCTACTGTAAACATTAAAAGAGATAGCAGTGGGAAAATGCCTACCGCAGTGCTCTGTGAGTGCTCACTAAAAGTCAGTTGTTCGTCCTTGCTGCTGCCACCGCCTGCCGTGTTGGCAGAATGATATGGCAGCCTTCTTCTCACAGTGTGGGTGTCAGTACCAAGAGTCATGTTGTGAGAGCCTGTTTGTTTCCTCTGGCTTCATACAGGCAGCAGGACAGATAGAGTGCACCCTCCTAGGCTAAAACTACGCCCTCCCCCAACCCATTGGATGCCATGGCAAAATGGAGTTTAATATATTAAATTTGATTTTAGAGCATATCTGCTTAAGAATGAGGGATACCAGTATAATTTATTAAAATTCTGGGGAGTATACTGTTTTGTGAAATACACATAGATTAAAAATGTTTTCTTTCTATGGCCACATTAAAAAGATCTTTGTATTCATCTATTCATTTGCTAATTTAACCTTTAAGTATACTGTCAGTATACAAAGAAATTCATTTGATTACATTATACATTTATTTACTTGATAGATTTTTTATTTTTTTGAATTTGTTTACCAAAGAATCTATTAAGGGATAGGGAAATAAAAGTGAATATGAGCAAGTTAGTGCTGTCAAGTAGCTCATTGTCTAAATTCTCTGGAACCACAGAGGGAGGCAAGAAGGCAGGAAGTAGTATTTAAGATGTGTCTTACAGGGTGAATAGGAGCACTCCAGGAGGACAAGGAATAGTTGGATGGGAGAGGCTTGGGGGAAAGGATTTCAGGCAGAAGAGAGATTATATGGGCCAAAGGAATGGAGGCAGAGTAGTTCCCTCATGAGGAGAACACGGTAACTATGGTTAACTCGTAGGGTATTGAGCCACAGAGTTTTGGGCAAATGGGGGAAAGGCATTGTATACTACTCCAGAAAGTGTGATGGTGGGTAGCTACTGATTTTGAAAAAGTATTAAACATTTTTAAAAGCAGACTAGGATATGATTGGATTGGTGTTCCAGAATGATAATCATGGTAGCAGGGATTGAATTGGAAGGGTGGGAATGAAAGAAGAGAGAAAAGGTAAATTGTAGTTAGGAGGCTACTAGATGGTTCAGTCAAGAAAGAAGGCAGTTGTGATGAAGGAAAGGAGTGAAAGCAAAAGGCTGGGCGTCTGGTTGGCTGTTGAGGGCGGGTAGAGGCCAAATAAGAGGCGGGACTTAAGGACTGAGTTTACTACTCCAATATTTCATTGCATCTAAGAAGCACAATTCTTTCCAACCCTAAATTGGGGTGCATCTTAAAATCAAAGTTGTCCTATCTTAACTTGCAGCGGTGTGTTTTTCTTTCCTAAGTTGGACATAAAAATAAAGATGCATATTTAAATCTCTGGCATCTTAGATTTGATGAAATTTGATACTGAATTCTTTGGCAATAGTTTGTTAATTTCTCCTATCATACATTTGTTTTTCATTATAAAAATGGAAGGAAACTGATTTGAAGTATGTAACAACCTTTCATAAAATAATTTTTGTACCGCTTTTGATCTCTGTGAAGTGATAGGTGATATTTTATTTAAATTGTGATACTTTAGGTTAAATATAATTATTTTTTTCAGCATCTGGGTACTTTGATGGTTCCTGGAAAGCATATGTCTGCACTATCTTGGGAAGGAGGTGGACTGAAAATTGCACTGACTGTTGATTCTTTTATATATTTTGCAAATATTCGACCTGATTATAAGGTGAGTATTAAGAGCAGTTGTGAAAAAAAAGATGTTGTTTATTATATAATTTTATTATGGTTGAAAGTATAGTCTCTGTATTTTGTGTATATTCATAGCCACTTTGTTTTAGAAAGCAGCTGAAAGGAGGCTTTTCAGTGTGAACAGCGTAGAATTAGTAAACTAGTAAGCTTTTCTGGAATACTATATAGAGAGAGTACCAAGAGTGTCAGCGTGCCGTGTGCCCCCTGAAGCAGTAGTAAAGACAATGATAATAATGTTGACACTGAATATCAATTTATCCAAAATTATGTATAAATTTGTCGGGAGAGGGAAAGCTCTAAGTTCTATAATCAATACACATATGATATGGAAATCAAAACCAAAACAGTTTTCAGCTAAAAGAGTTGTAAATGGCTACCCCCAGGAGGAAATTAGGCAGAGGGGGTCCTGCATTTTGTTTTGTGTTAAATAAACCATGCAGAATTATTTGACTATAAACTGTGTGCATATGCTACTCTGATAAAAAACAAATATAAAAAATGTGGATGAGAGAAAAAAGGCAAAGCAACTATATTTGAGTTTTGGCTTCAGGACTTGGAATTGAACATCAGAAGGGATCACTCTTGCTGTTTGTCCCCCACACGGCTATTATTGACTATTGAAAAATCTGAAACTTTCACCAGTGAAGCTTAAATCTTACAAATTAAAATGAGGAAAGTTAAGCCCAATTTATTTTTGCAGTGCTTTTTTTTTTTTAAACTGTGTTTATTACTTTTAGATTTGTTATTTTAGTGAGAAGAGATATAAAGCTGAATATTCAGTCCCTCTCTTTTCTATTTCTAAAGGATTACTTTTGTCAGCACTGATAAAACACATACCTGCAATATTTCTAGAGGAAGAAAATATAATAATGTGACTTTCCCAACATTAATTGCTATTTCTCTCTCCTTTCTCTTCCCTCCCACTTCCCTCCTTCTGCTCCCTCCCTTTCTTCCTTCCTTTCTTCCAAGTGGGGTTATTGCTCAAACACCGTAGTTTATGCTTATACCAGACGTGACCGTCCAGAGTACTGTGTTACCTTTTGGGATACAAAAAACAATGACAAATATGTTAAGTATGTGAAGAGTCTCATTTCTATTACTACCTGTGGAGACTTCTGCATTTTGGCAACAAAAGCTGATGAAAATCACCCTCAGGTAGGTGTTCCTTGATATCTTAAAACTTAGATGGGTTTAGTACTTGGCTGAATTAGGCTCTAGTTATCTATCTTCTCAAGAATAGCCTTTCTACTGGCAGGTACAGAAAGTATTGGGTCTATTGGCCAGGTCTGTCTAGACCTCTGTTTGGAGAGTTCTGTGGCTCCATTGGTTCTCTGTCGCCTGATTTTTTTTCTCTCATCAGTTAATCCATTGGCAGTTTATACTGACTGGTACTGAAGCTTTTGGTTTATGAAATATATTTAAAATACCACAGTCCTTTTCCAATTTAAAATTCCATAAGTAAAAATGAAAAACCAGATGTCTAGTACAAAGGCTCAAGAAATTATGTAACAATGGCCATTTATAACAATTTGAGTAGTTTTGACATTCAGAAGTGTACTTTTATGTGGAGTTATATTGCTTTAAAAGTCAATGTCTCATAACATAAAATATATAATATAAATAATGCCCTTTAAAAAAGCCTGCTAGCCATTTAAATATTTGCAGAAGTATGCACATTTTTCAAAAAAGGACTACCATTGTCTTTGATAAACTATTTTATCCCACTAAAAAGCATAGAATTTTTAGTTGAAAGCAGCCATTTGAATAGTCACACTTGGCTCTGTTCTCTGCTGAAACTCATTGAAACAAAGGGAAAGGTATTTTTTGCAAAGCCACAAGCCTACAGGGACCAGAAAGGGTGAGGAAACAGCAACATAATTTTGGAGTTTAGAGAGTAGGGGGATTAGTGGTAATTACCTTAGCAGACCCAGGAAAGTGGAATCCTCTGTCCATCAGTGGAGAAAGGAAAAAAGCAACCAGTTTGTATCACAGAATCCCAGAGACATGGGACTTGATGGTGGTACCTGGTAGGAGAAAGAGAGTATGCAGGAGAGTACTTTGGGGGAAAATAAAAAGGGTGTATAAAGAAGCAGATTTCTAGATTCCCTCCTTCTCTGAGCCCCTGAACAGCTGCCCTTCTCAGTCCCAGGGAGACTGGTTTGCTCTCCAGAGAGGATACAGAAAGTCTCTGCACTGAGGGGCACTAAGCATAGGGAAGGGTAGAGGGACTCTTGCTGAAAACAGGGCAGTTAAATGAATGCTACCCCAATCTTCTGTTCCCACTTGGTTCCAGAACAGATTTCATGGGATCAGGAATCATACTAGCATTTGACTTGTCAACTTAAAATACTTTGGAGAATTGCTTTCAAAATTCTGAAGGCAAATGTTTTCCCACCTTGAATTACATACCTTAAGTGAACAATTCTTTAAATATAAGGGTGAAATAAAGACACTTTTAGATGTACGAGATCACCGAAAATTTACCTTCTGAGCTTCCTTAACTTCAGAAGAGACTTCAGGATATGGTTCACCAAAATGAAAAACCAGGAAAGAGGAAGAAACAAGGTCACCTGGTGAGCGTGGTCAGGAGTGGTACCAGCTGACAGTTTTGTTTGAGAGAGTGGATCACCAAAGGAGAGCAGGCCACGCAGCTCCAGAAGAAATTCAAGATGAAATTAATACAATATTTAGTATGGTTGAGCTCCTGAGGGGAGACATACGTAACTGGGAGATAATGGGGGACTTGAGTTAGTATGAAATACAGAGAAAACTAAGCAAAGAGAAAAAAAATAAAGGCAATTATCCACAACAGGGAAAGCAAAATATGCTTGAGAGGAAAATAAATCATGTTTTACCTGACTCAGCTGTGAACAACATTTATGGAGTCAAAATAATGTAGTCCCTGAATTTTTAAAAAATTAAAGTTGTTTAAAAATTGAACTGTAATAATACCAGTGTAAGCCCTAAGTTCTGATATAACAAAGTTATAGTGGAAAGATGGAGGGGTGAGAATGTGAGATGGGAGGCTGGGCCAGAAGGGTGACAGACGGTCGCGTGCTTAGCTTTCCCAGTGGGTAGTGGTGCGTGGTGTCGCAAGGTGAAACAGAGTGAAGAAGCAGCACTGTAAACACGTCGCTTACGCTTGTGGAGGTAAATATCGAAGGAGTGAATTACAGGAGCTGAAAGTAATTACTCTTGGCAGCAAGAAATGGGAAGTTGGGGGGATTTTGTAAGAAGTCTTATTTGGTTCTTTAAACCATGAGCTGAGCATGTGAATGATAAGCATGTAAAACACTTGTATTTTGTGGCAGTAAATAAGTTTAAGCAGTGGAAGAGTAAATCATGATATTTTAGTATAATTTTTACCATTTAGTTTGTGTTTATGAAATTAAACAAGTTTTGAGACACTGAGAAAAGAAAGCATCTGTGCATAAATAGAACATTGAGAATGGGCTTGTTTGAAAATATTATTCTAATCAGAAAAACATCTGTATAAAATAGTATTCTTAGTACTAGATATGGAGAAGATGACTAACATCAAAAAATGAAATTATCATTAGAATTATCTTACGTAAAGTATACATTATGCTTGATTATTTTTCCTAATAGGAATCATTGATAATTATTTGTGTATATGTTAATCATTAGCATTTTAAGTTATTTTCAGTGGGTTGGATAATGTTTTTTTTTCCTGAATTAACTGAATTTTTCTGAATTTCTCATGTCATTTATATATTGCTTCAAAGGAGGAGAACGAGATGGAAACATTTGGTGCAATGGTAACAAATTAAATTAGCCTTTATATAGCTGGCTATAGGATAAAAATGAGTTTTGAAGTTATAGCTGATCAGCAATTTTAGAAATATAAATAATGAAATGTAGTCAGTGTACTTGAGTTTCTTAAATGGTCTCTTAAAAACCAGTGTTCCACTATACTAGAAACAGCCTTAGTTTAATTTTAGTTTATATTTCTTTACTTTTGTGCTGTAGATTATCTTTGCTATTCTTTGTATTTAATTTTTATCAATTCTTTCTATGTTAGTGATACTTGAAAAAGAGATAAACATGCTTTGTTAAACATTATTTATTTTACTGTGCATAAGCAGTGGTTTTGATACTTTCTGTTTTATTTGTTCAGTTTGTTCTAGTTCTGTGTAATTCTATTGGCACACCTCTGGATCCCAAATACATTGATCTTGGTAAGGAAATGTTAATGTTTACTCCATCTTTATTCAAGTCTTATTTGTAAACTAATTTTAAAATGTAACAATGGTATTATCAACTAGGCTGTTATTCTCTAAAACAAGGACGAGCATACTTGCTAGTGTGCTTGGTTCAGGTTCGGTACCAGTCTATGCCTGTTGTCATAGTAAAATCATTAGTAATGTCCCATTTCACTCTCAGAAGGATCCTGCTTAGTACAATAATCATAAGTTTACTCCAGAATTCACAATAATCTCATGACTGCTATACTGCCATTATTTGCTTTTAATGGGAAATATAATTGTATGAGGATTGGGATCCAATGTGATGATTAGTATGTAATAAACTGAGGATTATAGAAAGAATTTTGCCATGAAACCACTCTTATTACTAATAAACTGCTTGTAAATACCTCTCTTCCATAAAGAACACTTTAGCTGCTTGTGGAAGAGAGTTTTCCCTGTTCAGATTTTTCTGATGAAATCAGTCTATTAATAGGAACAACATAAAAAATTTTCCTGACTTTTTGTTTTCAGAAGACATTTGTTGCTTTAGATCTATCATGCCCTCTAATAGCTCTGGAAGTAACCACAAAAGTTTCCAAATCTTATTCTTAGTATTTTGTCAAAAGTTGTTACCAAATATTTTATTGCCATTTCACTATAACTTCCAAAATAATGTTTTTTAAGAGTATGCTAGTTGATTGGATATGGTGTTAGAAAAAATAGTAGGTTTCAAAAATTGAAAACCCATTGATCTATTGAATTATTTTCTCAATCTGAGAATTAGTCTTTTTTTTTTTTTTAAGATTTCACATTGAGCCTTAACAATCAAATGTTAAACTCTGCCTTCTAAGTATTTTGCTAAGGACTTTGAGTGATACAAGCAAATGTAAAACACACTTGGTGGTTTTGTTGCTGAGTCGTGTCTGACTCTTGTGACCCCATGGACTGTAGCCCACCGGCTTCTCTGTTCATGGAATTTTCCAGGCAAGAATACTGGAGTGGGTTGTCATTTTCTTCTCCAGAAGATCTTCCTGATCCAGGGATTGAACTGGGGTCTCCTGCAATGCAAGCGGATTCTTTACTTACTGAGCCACCAGTGAAAAATACTTAGCTGGTCTCAAAGATTTTATACTCTATGTTTAGGGCCTTGGTAGCTCATTTTTAAGCATTGAAACTTTTCAACTTCTTGTCTTATGTTCACTGTTAGGTTTGTTTATATGTTTCTCTATATTTATATATGTACATTAATGGTAGTATTCTTTGTAAATGTTAGTGTTCTTTAGCTTAAAATTGTTGCAGACTCTTACCACATGAATATCTTCTATTTATTAAAAATGTGAGTCTTAAATGTAAAGGATAAATTATGTCAATCTTCAGATTATATGTTTTTTCTTTTTAATATCGAAAGTTTTAAAATAGAATCATAAGGATGATAGGGTTAGCCTCAAAGTAATTTTAATCACAGGCAGTCTGTGTTTTAATAAAGCCAGATGTAAATCCTTTACCTTCAAAAAATGGCAAATGCTTGAGGGCATGATTATTTGTATTTTTGAGTCTTGAGACTTTTTTATTTTGCGGTCTTGCTGGCTGAAATTTTAACAAGCAGTTCTTTCACTGCTCTGTAGTAAACCCAGCCAAAGACTCAACATTTTTGTTTCATACATATCCTGTAAAATTCCTTTTTAAAGTTTTTATGCCAAATTTTCATGAGGACTGGAGGCTGAAGCAAAAAAAGTATTTAACTGATATTGTCCTAGGAAGTATAATTTTTGTCATCTACTCTTCCTGAAAGCCTGTGTAGAAACTTTGAAAAAGAACGTTGTATATTATTATATATTATATAAAGTTTAGTTTGTAGGGTTCTGTTGTACTGTACATATAAGAGCCAGATACCATTTGGGGGACCTCTTCTTTTAAGCCCTCAATTCCTTCTGTGTGCTTCTGTCCAAAGTACTTTGCACTGTGATTGTTGATTTTCTTGTCTATTTTCCGTGCGAAATTTTGAGCTTCTTAAAGATCTGTCTACATTGTTTCATTTCTGTATCCCCACTGCCTACCACTGTGCTTGCCCAGTAACAAATGTTTATTGAATGTATAAAAATATTTAAAAGAGAATCTATTTATTTAGCAAACCACCAATGAGCATATACTGTCTCAGGTACTATACTGGGTGCGAGGAGTGATAAGAAGTTAATTCTCACATTTCCTGTGGGATGTCTAAAGACAGAATTAAAATATAGTTCATCTATTGAACAGTGACTCTTTCTCCCCTGCTGTGTGCTTGGTATTGTGCAAGGTGCTGGCTGAGTGGATATCCGTGCGTAAGGATGTTAGGGACATGTCCTCTACTTACAGAAGCTTTCATTTGAGCTGAGTTCTGAAGGGTGGGTATTTCTTTGAGTGACATTTAAAGAGGAGGAAATAGCATTTGCAGAGGAATGAAGGCATGAAAAATGCCTGAAAAGTACCAGCTGCCTGTGCCGCAGCCATGGTGGGGAGAGCAAATAAGGCCTTCCTCATCTTGGCCTGTAGCTCATGCACTAAATCTTCTGTATACCTCTTCAGCGAGAGGTAACGATCAAAGTTGTTCAGCGCAGTTTCACTTTACCAGCTCTTTAAAAGGCCGAGAAATGAATAGGTAGGAAAGGGGGGGAACATTACGATGTAGACATTTATTTCAGGTCTCGGCATTAAAATATAATGTTACAATCAGGTTTTACTTATATGTGAATTCCTAGATTGTTTTTAATTATTTTACATCGTTGCTTGGCTACTAACTACTACCTGTTAGTGTTAACAAGGTTCAATTAATGGAAGCGTAATTACTTTAACATTTTTTTCCAGTAATCTTTATAGAGATTTCAATTTTTTTTTCCAGATATTGAATAGTTGAGAAGGACATGGACTGCTTTTATTCTGGCTGTGTTTTTTTCCTAAAATATTTTATCTATTATAATATGTGGTCTTCTAACTTTTTCCTAAAGGCTTAGTTCCAGGAAATTTAAGAACTAAACCACCTGGATGGGATAGATAATAAATAAAGATCTAGCATAATTTATGTAGATAGCATTATCTATGCATATGAATTTGCCAAAATTATTGCCATAATGATTCAAAAGAACACATTTCATATATATTTTTGTTTTTTGTTGTATTGACTAGTGAATTTATATAGTTTTATTATAAAAAGCAAAAATAATAGCAACCACATCTAACAGTTATTAACCCTTAAGGAGAAGCAGTCTGCCATAGTGGTTAAGAACACAGACTCTGGAACCAGATTGGCTGTGTTCGTGTCCCAGCTTCTATTGTTTTTCTAGTCGTGTGACTTTAGAGAGTTATTTAACCATTCTATCCTTCAGTTTCTTCATCTGCTAAGTGGGGATAATGATAGTGCCCACCTTACAGGGTAGGTATGAATTATATATGTGATATATTAATTATATACTAATGTAATTACATAACATACCTGGCATAATTTTTAGAAATTCAGTAAATACTGGCATTTAAAATTACTATTATTAATTATGTATTCTATGCCAGATACTATACTATGCTTATATTTATTTCTCTCTTAATCCTTCAAGTAGCTCTGTAAGGTTGGTAATATTATTATCTTCAATTTACAGTAAGCAGACCGAGGCTCAGCTGGAATAAATAATTTATCTAAGGCCTCCATGGGGTCGCAGAGTCAGATATGACTGAGTGACGGACCATGTACACAAACTTAAAGCAAGTGCCTGTGATTTGAATCCAAAGTTTGACTTGCTGTGAACCACTAACTTTTAAATTTTGAATTCAGCTAATAATAAACTTGTGATTTAGGCTGTATCCAAAAAAAGGAAACATGACTATAACTTTTAATTGTAGCTAAGCACTGGTTAAAAATGCTTTTATATGCTTAGGAAACACTATTTTATTAGAAAGCAGTTAAGGTTTGTGAACTTCATATCACCCCAAAGGCATAATAGTTATTTGTGTCAGAGTATCCATGGTAGAATTTACTGATATCTTATGATTTAGTGCAGATGGGATCAGCGAAAGTTGAGCAAAACCTGGATGTGGCCTGCTCCTTCGTCTCACTCAAGGCTCCCCCTAAATTGGGACTCTGCCACCATTCTCAGGACTGCCTTCCAATCAGCTGTTCTTTAAAAGAAGGCTTCTTGCTCCCTCTAGAGTTTGGTAGCAGTTGGTACACATTTTGAATAGACAAATCGTGACAATTGTAATGAAAAAAATTTTTTTAAATATAATTCAACTTACTGAGGTATTTAGCATATAAAAATTATTGTATTTGATCTCAACTTGTTTATTCAATTAACACCATACCATCAGTCTAGTTTCTAATTTTTTGTTCAGTTCCTATGTCTCTTACTGCCTTAAATGTCCTTTATTTGGACTGCGGCAAGAACTCCCTGGTGGCTCAGACAGTAAAGAATCTGCCTGCAATGTGGGAGACATGGGTTTGATCCCTTGCAGAAGGGCATGGCAACCCACTCCAGTATTCTTGCCTGGAGAATCCCTGATGTACAGAGGAGCCTGGCGGGCTGCAGCCCATGGGGTCACAAAGAGCTGGACACAACTGAGCGACCAAGCATAGTACACAGCATAAGAACTCCATAAAGGTAGCTGTTATTAACACTTTCCCATTATCCTGACTTTATTAATGATTACTTTGTACAGTGTTTGTGAACTGAAAAATACATTTTGTACCATTTTAACTGTGAATTTAGAAATTAGGTACTAAAATGAGCTTTTATGAGTTTTTTGTTTTTCTGTGTTTTGTGTAAATGTGTGTATTTTGTTTTATATTGTTTATTTTGTTTATTTTTGCCTGACTAACCTTGGGCAAGTTATTTTGTATCTTTGATTCTCTGTTTCTTTATCTGTTTACAATGGATTTTCTATTTCATCAAAGGGTACACAGTGGAAATTTTAAAATATTCACTATGAAATGGAACAGATGAAAAGATGTTTAAAATAATATATTCTTAGTGAGAAGGAACTTTGAAGAATATCTTTTTCTAAATTAATGATGGGTGTATACCTAGGAGTGGAATTGCTAGGGCATATGGTAATTCTATATTTACCATTCTGAAGAACTACCAAGCAGTTTCTCAAAGTGGATGCACCGTTTTACATTCCTACCATTTCTCCACATTTTTGCAAATACTCATTATTGTCTGACATCTTGATTCTAGCCATGCTAGTAGATGTGAAGTATTATTGTGATTTTGATTTGCATTTGCCTCATGGCTAATGATGTTGAGCCTCTTTTCATTTGCTTAGTGGCCATTTGTATATCTTCATTGAAGAAATGTCTATTCAGATGCTTTACTCAATTTTTAATTGGATAATAATAAATTATCCAATTTATTGTGATATATTATTGTTATAAGTGTTATTTGGACATTCTAGATTTAATTCCCTATCATATATTTGATTTTCAAATATTTTCTTCCTTTTGTGGATTGTCTTTCACTTTTTAGATGGTGTCCTTTGGAGCACAAATATTTTAATTCTGATGAAATCAGGTTTATCTCCTTTTTTTCTTTTATTGCTTGCATTTTTGGCGTCATATTTAAGAAATCATTGCCTAACCCAGTGTCACAAAGATTTACACATAAGTTTTCTTCTAAGAGTTCTGTAGTTAGGTCTTTGATCCCTTTTGAGTTGATATTTTTGTATGGTCCTACAGGCTTTTGACTCTTCTGATTTCTCAGACTGTGTTTGGAATATTCCGTCTGTAAAATAAGGGGTTGGACTCATGATAGCTGAAGTCATTTGTGGCACAAACCTTTTGTGATTCTAATTGTAACCAGATTTTTTTCTTTTTAATAGTGCCATTATTTGTTACAATGACCAAAACCCATGTGATAGCAGCTTCGAAAGAAGCATTCTATATCTGGCAATATCGTGTGGCAAAAAAGCTTACAGCACTGGAAATTAATCAGATCACCCGGTCTCGAAAAGAAGGGAGAGAAAGGTATATCTTTTAATGCACATTTTTTAGTGGCTCAACCATATCACATTTAAATCAGACATAGCTATTTATAAATTGTCATGCTTGAGAACCGTAAATTGTTTTGATTACTAGAAAAATATTTTTCCATTCATTTGATTATCTTTCAGATTGGTGTGTTTAAATTTTTTAAATTAGTTTTACTTTTGGCTGTACTGGGTCTTTGTTGCTATACTCAGGCTTTCTCTATTTGTGGCAAACAGGGGCTACTCTAATTGCAGGGCATGGGGTTCTCATTGCAGTGGCTTCTCTTGTGGAGCGCAGGCTGTCAGATGTGCGGACTCAGTAGTTGTGGCTCACGGGCTTAGTTGCCCTGTGGTACGTGGGATCTTCCTGGAACAGGGATCAAACCGGTGTCCACTGCATTGGCAGGTAGATTTTTAACCACCAGACCACCAGGGAAGCCCTATGTGTTTAAAGAGAAGTAGCATGTCGTATAATTAAAAAAAAAGGCCTTTAGAGATAAAGACGGGAAGCCTATGTTTTTATAAGGAATGGCTATTCTCACTCATCTACTCTCATCATATTACAGTTGTAATGCTACACTGAAATGTGATTATTCAATTGAAATCTAAATGTCTAACCAAAACTTCATTCCTATGGGTTAGTGGTAGAGGTTTTTCCAGGAAAGTGGGATGATTCTATTGTCATAATCATCACAGGTGAGGCAAGTCCTTAGACGCAGATATGGAAAAAGTCTATAGGTGGGCAGAACTGGTCCCTCACCTTCTTTCTCTTGCCCTGGATTCCAGGGGCTTGGGGGTTGGAACTATTTCTTAGAAGTTGGGGTAAAGACGACTCTACCACATGGAGAAATTAGGAGCCCTGATGGAGGGATTCTTTGTAGTAAGTATTGCAGTGCATTTACTGTGTTTTGTAAGTTACGTGGTCTCTGTTAGCAATATTCCATGTTTGTTGCTCTTTTGTTGTTATCCTGAGCCTTTAAGCAAAGCATTTGGTTGAGTAATTTTAACCTGATGATTCTTAATGAAGGCACAGGCCTGTGTTGTTGTTGGTGGGCAGCGAGCAGACTTTTCAGAAATCTCAGGTTCCTTTTTTCAAATCATTTTCCTTCAGACATACTTGAGATCTTAATGCAGTCTTCCCTTCCTTTTATGACTCATTTGTGTACTAAGGTAGGCGATACAACCCCAGTAAAAGTATTTTGGATATGTGAATTCATGTGGAAGCAGAAAAAAAAACCCAAAAAACAGTTGAAAGAGAGTCTGTGTTGTCTTCTCAGTAGTCCTGAGAGACTCAATGCAGATAACTTCTGGCCTCTTTGAGGAGAGCACGTGGCAGACATAGCAGTAATAACGCGAGACCTGCAGTTTGTGGGGAGAAGGTAGATCTTAGGACAAGGCTGGGGAAGAAAAGTCTAGCCTCTCCACGGAGTGAGTGTCCTCTGTGAATGAGCTAAAGCGATTCCGGCTTTTGTTTAAATAAAGAAGGCATCATTTCCTTATATTTCTGTCTGGAATATAATTGCTAGTTTTAATGACTTTGGGCCAGTTGTCTCTGAACTTCAGTTTCGTCATCTGTAAAATACAGCTGGTGATGGTGATAAAAGCCAGCATTGATTGAGTACTTCTTGTTACTTCTTGCGTGCCAGATACTGGTGCATCTTGTCAGTACTCATATTATTCCTGTTTCACAGGAAACAGACAGAGGTGCCCAGCTGGTAAGCAGAGATGAGACATACTGCCAGGTCTATCTGGCTCTGAGCCCCTTGATTTAAGATTGGCCTTTCTTGTAGTACCCTACTTGTTTTGATAAAGGGATTTGAGTCAGGTGATCTCTTGAGATACCTCCTATTCTAATCTTTGACTTTTTTTTTGTGACAGCTAAGTAGAATTATTATCTGTATGTACTTAATGGAAATGTATTAAAAAGTAGAAATATGGTTATCTCTAAATTGGTATACCTTTCTGTGTTTCATGCAGTTCTGTCACCTATATTAATTTAACATTTGATCTCCTTATTATGTTGGTGGAACTACAAATGTGACTTCAATTTAACAATGATAAAATTTAATGATATTTTAAAAGTAGAAAATGGCTTAATGTCCCATGATTATATTACAGCTACAATGTCTCAAACTCTTTTTTTTTTTTTTATGGATCAGGCTCTGTACATGTGTGCTTTACAAACATCATTTAATTTATGCCTCTCAAAAGTCCTGCAAAGGGCAAATTGTTAGCCTTCTTTTACAGATAAAGAAATTGAGGCTCAGAGAAGTTAAATAACTTTCACAGGGCCTCAGAGCTACTCAGTGATGAGGTTTCTCTGTTCCTCCATTCATTTTAATGTTTTTTTCAGCAGACATTATAGAGCGCCTGACAGTGTGTGGCAGGCACTAGAGATGTAGTCTTTGCCTCTAGGAAAATCACTGCCTAGTGGGAAAAGCAAGTAAACTAGCAGTGATACTGTGCTGTGAGTAAGTGTTACAGTAAAGGTATCCAAGAGACAGTACACCTGAGGTGGTGCCATTTTATAACACAGGAAGCTTAGGGGAAGGTTCTTTTCCTCAGAACAAAAATCTCATTAACTAGAGCTTCCCAAATACACTTAAGTTTTACTTTTATTAAGCATATCAATAAAAAGGAAATTACGGAGAAACAACAGAGACACTTGATGCTTTAGAAGTTGTTCCTGACAAATGTTCCTCGGGAGAGTAAGGGAGAATATCTTTTGCGGCTTACTGAAATTCATTGGAAATCTGTGATTCAATGTCCAGGTATAGTTTTGGCCCAGCTTCCAGGAACATGGCCCTTGCATAACTAGTAAACACATGGTAGGTAGTTTCTGCCTTTATAAGGTTGAGCTGTGTCAAGAACTCTTTAAAATAATCGGGACATTAATATTAAATAACAGTATTCATTTGTGTCATCCAATCCTTTAATTGTTCTAGAGATCATGAAATAGTATAAACCTTACTTACACTGTCATTGAAATTTGAATTTTTTTTTCCAGAATTTATCATGTTGATGATACTCCTTCTGGATCATTGGATGGTGCGCTTGATTATAGTAAAGCCATTCAAGTAGGTGATTTTATTAGTGCCAGCAAATGTTAATATTCATAGATTTTTAAATACTGTAATTTTATTTTGAGACATGAAAAAATTTGTTTCCAGTGAATAGCATATTATTCTAGTAATTTTTTTAAAATTTTATTTTATTTAACTTTACAATATTGTATTGGTTTTGCCATATATCAAAATGAATCTGATCCAACTTGTTCTAGATCTGCTATGTTTTCTTCTTTTGATTTAAAAAAATTTTTTATTTTGACACAATCTTAGGCTCATAGGAAGTTGCAAAAATAGCACGTAAAACCGCTTTACCCAGCTTCCCACATGGTGATATGTTATGTAATGATAGTATAATATCAAAATCAGGAAACTGACATTGGTAATGATGCTGTGAACTAGACTACAACTCAATTCCTTATTCGGTTTTCACTAGTTTTTACGTGTAGTTTTATGTAACTTTATCACCATAAAGGAACTTGCCTAATGCTACTTCTTCATTTTTATACTCACTCTCCACCCCCATCCTTGTCCCCTGGCAATCACTAATCTGTTTCCATCTCTATAGTTTTATCACTCTGAGAATGTCTTATGAAGAGAATCATATAGCATGTCACCTTTTGAGAATGGCTTTTTCTTTTCTTTTTTTTTTTTCTTTTTAAAGATC
Source organism: Bubalus bubalis (assembly GCF_019923935.1). NCBI lineage: Eukaryota > Metazoa > Chordata > Mammalia > Artiodactyla > Bovidae > Bubalus > Bubalus bubalis. Next base: position 78,485,551 of record NC_059168.1, read on the forward strand.
CATCCAGGTTATAACAGTGCCATACCATTTACCCCTTCTTTATTTTGGCATATGCTGGTCCTCATGCTAAACATTCATCTTTTACGACTAAGCTCAAGTGTTTGCCTCTCCTCCCATTTTGGTGTAAGTTTAGGCTCCTCCCTCTGTGTTCTCGTAACTCTCGTGTTTACCCCTACTCTGATCACACTGTACTGTTGTTAGGCGCTGGGTCCACTATTCCCCACTAGACTTTTGAGTAATCCCTGAGGGCAAAGATTACATCCGAGTATCTCCAGCGCGTCAATGTCTGTTACATAGTAGGTGCTCAGTAAGTAAATAGTGGTTAAGTTAATAAATATATAGCTGAAGTATTCTTCTTAGTGAATTGCATACCACCTTATACCAGATCAGTCATTCAATAAATGTTTAATAAAGAGTAACATTGATTTATTTTAGGGCACAAGGGATCCGATTTGTGCCATAACTGCATCTGATAAGACGTTGATTGTGGTAAGTGGTTAAAAAAAAAAACTTATTCTATGAACAGTAATCTTTTAAGTGGTGAAAACAGGGCAAAGCAATATGTTTTGGATTTGAATCTCATCTTGTGGGCACCTCAAGTTTTACTAGGTCCAACAAAAGAAAATAAAGTTTTAAAGATTGCCTCACAAATTGTTAATCATTTGCAAAAAATAACTGTGAAAGTAGTAGACTCGTGGCCAGCTGGGGAGAGTCTGTCACTGGGTTGAGTGAGCCCTGTAAAGATTGGCCAATGTGGCATAGATTGGACGGTGGCAGTAGGTCTTGGAAAGTTTCCTCTATGTAGCCTGCTTTGTTGTGTACTGGAGAAAGTGCTTTGGCTCAGCTGTTTTCGTTAAGACTTAGAATGAAGAGGTAGTGTGTTTGCTAGCCAATAAAATAAAGAGGTCTGTGGTAAATTTTTGCTGAATTTTTCAAATAAAATCAGTGTATCAATGTTATAGTGTCTCTTCTTGAGCTCTGATATTTGAAAATAGTGATTTTAGAAATAAATGCTGAATATAGTAAAGCTGGTAGAGTCATTAAATTTGAATTATGTAAATAGATCCTTGAGTGTGTATATTCCAGTTCTAGTTACATTCTTTAGACATTAGCTAAGCATATGGGGGGAAAATCTTAAGAACATAGTATTCATTTTTCTCACCAAATGAATTTGGTGTATGTTTTAAGCAGTTTGTCTTATAGTCAGCTCTATGGAGAGTCTTTTCTTTGTATATTCTTTGTTACATAGCACATTTTTTGGTTGTGTTAGTTGTGTTTCTGACATTTGCAGGAAAAAATAAAAAGAAAATGCAAGTCAGATCAACCATAGAAATGGACTTAATTCCTAAATGAGAGAGTCTCCCTATAAGAAACACTCAGACGGTTTTAATACCAGCAAAAATTGTAGTGTAAAGATACCTTCTGCATTGAAAACTTTCCACTGTTGAAATATAAAGAGCTTTTAAAACCATCACGTTTTCAAACTCAAAGTCATAGGACCTACTTTTTCAAAAACAAAATCTGATTGTGTACTTCAGTATATTAAATCTTTTAAAGCCTGTACCTGTCTTTTGCACATTAAAAAAAATATCTGCCCTCGTTACCAGTCCCTTGCCCTTCCCAGTCTTCCTGACAGGCCCTCTGCAGAAGTGTGCTCAGAGGAGAGAGCTGCTCCTGGCAGAAAGGGAGAGGGAATAGTGGGCTGAGGGTAGCCTCCTGTTTTTTCCCATTGCCATGGCCCCAGGCACAGTAGGGTTTCGCTGTCTGTTGCTCTGTTGATTTGTCAGCCTTAAGGCTTGCAGAGTTGCATGGAAACTTACCTTCTGTTCTGTGTTTAAACACATTGAAATAGTACTCACTGTATCACTGCTTTCTGATCATCACCTTTTGCCACGATCTGTATCATATAGATGGCTACAGGACGACAACATAGACTTTCAGTGACAACTGTATTTGTATGGTGGTCTTATATTTATTTTTCATGTATATGAAATTTAGTTCAGTAAGTGCTGTATATGTTAGCTTTCAACGTACCCCGAATATTAACCTAGACAATTGTAAATAACCCTAGATATGTCTTCCATCTGATATAAGACTTGGTGTATTAAAAAGAACTAGGTTTCTGACTTTTTTTTCTTGGATATTACATGAAAAAAATTAGATCATCTTCAGCCACTTTAAAAAGTTTTTAATTAAATTAGGAGGTAAATACTCAGAACATGATCAGTATCAGAATTGAGAATTCACTGTGACACTACCACTTTGGATTTGAAGCAAATGTATGAACATATGGAGAGACCTGTAGTTGTAATTAAAAGTTATTATGGTAAATAGGCTTTAGTAATCAAAAATATTTTCTGTAGAGTCGTGAATCTGGCACCTTTCAGAGATACAGTCTTCCTAACGTTGGTTTGATTCAAAAATACTCCCTTAATTGTCAAGCCTACCAATTATCCTTGAATTGCAACTCTAGGTAAGTCTGAAAACTTTCCATAGGTAGACTGTCATCCACTGGGATTGTTGTATTTATGTAACAAATGCAAAGATGTGTGTTTGTTTTCAACTTGTATAGTCCAATGTGGTTTTACTATATTATATTTGTATTTAAATATTATATTTATTAGGAATATATATATACACACACACATATATATATATTAGATGTTTTTCTCGAATTGGGCAAAGATGTTTTTCTCTAATTGGGCAAAATATAGAAATTCTACTGTAATATTTTAGGTTATTTGCATACCAGTTGCTTTAGTCTCTTGGATACTTTTTTCTCTCAAGGAAGCAAAATGGAAATGTTTGTTTAAAGTTAATTATTTAAAGCCATTTCTACCTTCTTCCTGGGTTCTGATGAAGTTGTTTTGAAGAATGGTGACAGGTAACTATATTCATGAATGCGAGATTACTGTTTCTTCCCCTCCTCCAATTTCATTACTTGTAGCCGCCTTGCTGTCATCGACATCTTAGGAGTGCTAACCTTCTTTGACTTGGATGCTCGAGTGACAGACAGCACAGGACAGCAAGTCATTGGCGAGTTGTTAAAATTGGAGCGAAAAGATGTCTGGGATATGAAGTGGGCCAAAGATAATCCTGATTTGTTTGCAGTGATGGAGAAGACAAGAATGTATGTTTTCAGAAACTTGGATCCTGAGGTAAAACCAAGAAACGAGCATTAATGGTACATAAATAATGAGCCAAAAACCAAAACCTGGACGTTTCTCCTTTGTTTCTTCAAGAAATTTGTTAGTGTTGGCTGCATGAATTCTGAAAATAAATAGGAACATTTCTGTGGAACTCAAAAATATTTGGTCTTAAGGGGGATTAATGTTTATCTTTTAAATATTCTCTACTTTCACTGAAAGGTACTTTCTAAGCATTTATCTGTTCTATTTAAAAGATGGAACCATGGTCACTAACTGTATAGTCTTTATTTCTTCCCTTGCCAAAGTTTAAAAGAAAAGAGAATCTGTAGTCTTATTTACCAAAGTTGCTGTAGGCAACCTAACCAAAAAGTGGTTTTGAAATTCCTTTGTCCTTTCATTCTATTTTGCCTGTTCTGTGCCTACCTTTGTCTCATTTATATTTACATGAACTTTATCAGCCAGTAATCCATGTTTTTTTCTCATCCTGATAATCTTGTGGATGATGACTAATAATCTCCTCTCTCTGGTGTGTCAGAATGCTCCTTTCTCACTGATTTTTAAAGTTATATTTTTTGTTTTCTACTTGTGACTCACATCTACTGATTTTTAGGCACTGAACTTTCCTGTCAGTCTGCTCTGTAATTCTTAGCTATTGTGTTTGGGAATTCAAAATTTGAGTGGTAGCCTAAACAAAACATAATTAAGAAGATAAATCTTTTAAACAAGTTTTGAATTATCTGTGGATTTTTAATTTGACATTTTCAGTACTCCTATTGTACTCTGCTAGTTGAAGAAGGCAGTGGCACCCCACTCCAGTACTCTTGACTGGCAAATCCCATGGACGGAGGAGCCTGGTGGGCTGCAGTCCATGGGGTTGCTAGGAGTCAGACACGACTGAGTGACTTCACTTTCATGCATTGGAGAAGGAAATGACAACCCACTCCAGTGTTCTTGCCTGGAGAATCCCAGGGACGGGGAGCCTGGTGGGCTGCCGTCTCTGGGGTCGCACAGAGTCAGACACTACTGAAGCGACTTAGCAGCAGCGGCAGCAGTGGAAATAATAAGAGATGACTTGATACGTGCTTTATGGCAGTAACTGATGTTTGTTTGGACCTGTCGTTTCCTTCTTGGGAAAAAATTACATGCTGGGGCCTCTGAGCTACTGAAGATCTTCTGTAATAATTTATTTAGTGGTAAACTATTTGCCCTTTTATTTATTTATTTTTAATTTTAATTTTATTTTTTAACTTTACAATATTGTATTGGTTTTGCCATGTATCAAAATGAATCCGCCACAGGTATACATGTGTTCCTCATCCCGAACCCTCCTCCCTCCCCATACCATCCCGCATTATTTTCAGTTTTAATATCCTAAATTATATCCTTATTTGAGCCCTACTCAGGATCTTTGGGTTGGCCAATGACCTGATGTAAATTGCCCTCAAAGGCTTTGTTAAAGCTTTTAGGTGTCTTATGAAGTCACTTAGTCATGACTGACTTTTTATGACCCCATGGACTGTAGCCTACCAGCCTCCTCCGTCCATGGGATTTTCCAGGCAAGAGTACTAGAGTGGGTTCCATTTCCTTCTCCAGGGGATCTTTGCAACCCAGGGATTGAACCCGAGTCTCCCGCATTGCACACAGACGCTTGACCATCTGAGCCACCAGGGAAGCCAGGTGTCTTATGGATCTTTGTAATTTTTAGACCCTGAGTAATGGCTCAAAGGGCTTCCCTGGTGGCTCAGATGGTAAAGAATCGCCTGCAATGCAGGAGACCCAGGTTCAGTCCCTGGATGCAGAAGATCCCCTGGAGAAGGGAAAGGCAACCCACTCCAGTATTCTTGCCTGGAGAATTCCAAGGACAGAGGAGCGTGGCAGGCTCACAAAGAGTCAGACCCGACTGAGCAGCTACCACCACCAGTGGCTCAAAGGAAGGGCATTCAGGGTGTTGCCTTTAACCTGTATAAGCACAGCTGTCTTTCAAAGGTTTAAAGAAAACTTGACCTTTCCAAGAAACAAGTGTGGAAGTTTGGCAGGTAACCATGGGATAAACTTGAGGATGGAAGTGAAATACTTTTTGAATGTGAGGGTCCTTTATCCATTGTTGGCCCCACTTACACTGATTTTGAAATCATGTGCCCGGAGAAGTGAGAGGATTATGCCTGGTTGTTTATAATGTGTGTGCAGCACACATGGTGAGTCCAGGACCAGGGCAAATCTTTGCTTAGTGGAAAGTGTTTCTTAAGTAGTTTCAAAAGAACAACCTTTTATTTATTTATTTTTGGAGTTTGTTGTCTGGCTTTGCAAGTATTTCAGTTTTCTGTTAGATTCAGAGGTAGGTGAATTTCTTAAAGACTTAATCACTGACTGAATTTCTTTATAAACCATGCTAAGCTGTTGTTTTCATTCATGAGAACACTGGCTGGCTGTGGTCCCTGTTGGGTCAGTTACTCTGCTTGCCATGCCTCTAGCACATGAGGACATACTCTTCAAAACTGGACTTACTAGAACTCCTTTAGGACATCGTATTCTGTCCTAAAGGGACAAAGGGTCTTCCTATGCCATCTCGATCCTGCCTGATCACTCTCCTTACCTTTCTGTTTCTCCTTTCCTCTTTGTTTTTGGTATTATTTTTTATCCACAGATCATCTTTTATGACTTTTATCTTTTGTCTGCCTTGCTTTGTTGAATTATCTAGCTAGAAATAAAAAATTTTCTAGTGATGAACCTTTTTATATAGGTATACTTGGTTTACATGTAGTACCAAAAGAAAGCCTCTAAAAGGTTCCTATAGTCTATAAGAAATATTTTACCACGTGTACTTTTTTGTGAGTTAAACTTTGTTCTGATTCTTTTTGTTCATAAAAGCATACTATTTGCCTTTATGTAATATGATTTTTTGAGGAAGTGTAGGGATTTTATAAAGTTTTCTCATATAATTTTAATCAATTTCTACTTTTTAAAGAAAATATATATTTTAAAACCTAATGAACATATATAATATGCCTCCAAGAGCCTCAGTATTAAACTTAGACATATTAAGTGCAAACTAAATATGATTCAGTATTTACTTATTTTCATCTTTTTAGTGTCTTCCTATTATAAAAATTTTTAAGTTTCTATTATATATGAAGCACTAACTTTCAGAGTTATAAATCTGATACATTACTGCATTTGGATTTTAGGTTACTATTTATGACTTTACACATATATTTTGAAAAATTGCATTCTTGAGTTATTTTCATTATCAGACATTATCCTATTCTTTTTGCAGTGTTCTTGGAGGTATTAGGTATATTGGGAGTTTATTTTTTTTTAATATAATATTTATACCTATTTTTTCCACTAGGGGTTTAGGACAGCTACTTTACATTATAATATGCATTTGCTCTACTTTATTTCTACAAGCCTGTATAACGCTAGGACAAGAAAGAGACATATAGCAGGTTCATGTATTTCCATGTTGGCAAATTAAATCTCATATAGGAAATGAATCTATCAACAATACCCTCGGGCTAATGTTACAGAGAACATACTTTTCATGGTATGAGACTTCTTTGACATATATATAAATATATATATATATATATATATATACACACACACACACACACACACACATACATACATATATATATACACACTTAGATACAAATTTCATTAAGAACTAAATTTAATGTTACATGGAATGAATGAGAATTATCAAACCGTATAAACCATCTTTGGATTAATTCAGAAGCTGATGCTGGATCCCATTAGGGAATTAATACTGCTTATGTGAGGTGTGATCATCATCATATGGCTATGTAAGAGAACATCCTTATGTTTTAGAGATACATACTGAAATAGGAGTGAAAGTCATGATGTCTCTAGATTTACTTTACTTTAAAATACTTTAGCCAAAAAATTGACTGAAGTATATCTCCAAACTGTTAATATTTATATGATAGGTATGTGGGTGTTAATGACATTTTCTCTACTTTTTTGTTTTGAGAATTTTTATTATAAAATTTAAACTCATGATAAGTCAAAGAAGGAAAATTTTGTACTTTTAAACATAACATTTGTTTTTGTCTTTAAAGGAACCCATTCAGACTTCTGGATATATCTGTAACTTTGAGGATTTAGAAATTAAATCTGTTCTTTTGGATGAGATATTAAAGGTACTTCTTATTAAAAAACAGTTATATTTCTGTTGTTGGCTTGACTGGAATTCGTTTTTGTCCTGGGCAGTATGGGGTGCTGGTTAGGAGTGTGGGTTGCAGAGTTCCAGCCTGCTCTGTCACTCACACAACCTTTAGACAGCTTCCTTCATCTTTTAAAGTTTCATTTTCCTTTCCTGCTTGTGAACCTGCTTTTATCTCTATAAAATGTGGGTAGTAATAGGACCTTTCTTGTTATTTTGTAAGATAATGAGTAGAAAGCAGTTAGTGAAGTGCTAGGACCAAGAGCTCAGAAAGGGTAGTTAGTTGTCATTATTTTATGTTAATAACAGAGAACACTGAAGAAATATTTGATAATTTTCTTTATAGTCTTTTTCTTGTTCTAGAATATTTGAGTAACTTTTTATTTGGAGGTCCACCTTCCTTCCATTTTTATTTTCAGGTTTTATAAAGTAATCTTTCTAAATTCCAGATAATTTTTGAACTTCTACTTTGACCTTCATTGAACAGTCTTTGAGAATTTTTTACTCTGAGAATATATTGCAAGTTTACTTTCATCTTATTCAAAGTGTTTATTTTCCTATGTACTATGTATGTTTTTTGGAATTGGGATAGTAGATTTTAAATTTCCAGAAATGTTCCATTTTATAACATGTTTTCATATTTTAGTTTGATAATGTAAATTGCAACTCTTTTATTGTGATCCAGTCTTTTCTGTATATGATGACCACACAAAAGCAGCAGGAATGGCCCGCACCCCAAATTTTGTTTGCATGTCAAGAGTATTAATACCACAGGCATACCAAAAGGGTGTAAAAAGGTCTTAGCTACATAGTGAGGTTTTTCAGGGAGAAAGGACAGCTTTCCTAAGCTGGTTCAAAATTGATTTGTGAGCAAGGAAAGGAGACAGGCTAGGGTTTTTTGGGTAATTAGAGGGTGGGGCTAGAGTGAGGGTTCCCATAAGTAGGTAGAGATATGTGTGGTTTGAAACTCCTTTGGCACCAAAGGATGGAACACTTAACACTTTCTTATCACCTTGTCCAGATGTGAGGCAGAAGGGGAAGGAGTTGGGGTGAGGCTTAAAAGCTCTCAGCAATCAAACATCAAAAAGGAAGGTCTGAAATTCTGTTGTAATCTAGATATTTTAACGATTGCATGTTAAATTGCTTCAGTTGTGTCCGCCTCTTTGTGACCCTTTGGACTGTAATCTACCAGGCTCCTCTGTTCGTGGGCTTCTCTAGGCAAGAATACTGGAGTGGGTTGCCATGCCCTCCTCCGGGGGATCTTCCCGGTTTAGGGATTGAACCTGTGTCTCTTAGGTCTCCTGCATTGGCAAACTGTAACCAATATGTGGAAAGATAGATTTGATATGATAGATGAAATAAACATGAATAATTTTATAAAAGTGGCATCATTGTACAATCTACTTTTTTAGTGTTCAATTTAATTTAAACAATGGCGACAGTGAATCTGAAGAAATTGTAGAACTTCAGATAATTTTTTTTTTCCACCACAAATGTTGCCATTTTTCTGGGTTAAGAAAGAAAACTGAAAAACTAAAGAAACTAGTGAAATTAAAAAACTACTGCTTTTAAACTGCATCTTAATGTTTGATATTATTGATTGTACACTCTAAAAGATGATGCTCTTACATTTTCTCCCTCTTTCTCACCTTTCTTCATTAGTTATATTATTATTTTTACTTTGTCAAGATTTAGAATGTTTACATTTTGTTTTCTAACCCTATGTTTCCAGTTGTTTAGTCTTATATTTGTTTAAATGAAAGCTACTAATCAGCCTTTTTCTGTATTTTCTCTGTGCATGAGTTCTTAATTTTGATTAATTTTTTAGTTGGCTGGATTTCATCATTACAGCATTTTTCAAGAAAGGCTCATAGTTGCTGATTGCCTTGGATTCTGGAATGCTTAAAAATGATTATATTGACACTTATGAAGAATTTTTAAAACACGTATTTAAACTGGTTCAATTCAGTTCAGTTCAGTCTGTGAACTTTAAAACTCTTGATACACTGGGCACAGTTTGTGTATATCTTGTACTAGGCTGAAGAATCACTGCAGGACTATTGGCTGGTTTACTGGTAGGGGTTGTTAAACTGAGGGAAACCAGCTTCTTGGTGACAATTTGGTTCTCTGCCTGACTTACCACATGCAAAGCCATAAAGAAAAGAATATTGTCATATCATAGTTCCCTCTGAGGCCTTGTTGACCCAGGAAATATTTATCTGAACTGTGGATTCCTTCAAGCATACAGTTTTAAGAAATAACATGAGTGTGGTACACCTAAAAATAATAGAATGTTATATGCCAATTATATGTCAGTAAGATAGGAAAAAGAAATAACATGAGAAATTTCTTGGAGGAAGAAGTGCAGAAGAAAAAGGAAGGGAATTAACAGCTTTTTATGAGGTATTTATTTGTTGTTACAACTGTACCTGATAGATATTTAGATCAGGAAGGTTCTTGGTAGATAAAATTATTTACCTAAAATTCATCGGTTCATGGATTCAGCAAATATTGTTTGGGAACAAGTAAAGACAGTTCCTGGCCTCCAGCAGAGAAGCTGGGGAGATGGACAAGAAGTTCAGCAACTAGAAGAGGATTATGGAGAAGGCAATGGCACCCCACTCCAGTACTCTTGCCTGGAAAATCCCATGGATGGAGGAGCCTGGTGGGCTGCGGTCCATGGGGTCGCGAAGAGTCGGACACGACTGAGCGACTTCGCTTTCACTTTTCACTTTCATGCATTGGAGAAGTAAATGGCAACCCACTCCAGTGTTCTTGCCTAGGGAATCCCAGGATGGCGGGGCCTGGTGGGCTGCCGTCTTTGGGGTCGCACAGAGTCGGACATGACTGAAGTGACTTAGCAGCAGTAGCAGCAGAAGAGGATTAAAGGTGCTGTGGTTCAGTCAGCAGGTATATTTCTTCAAAGGTCTGAAACAAGTGTGTGTCAGGTTAGTTCTGAGACTGAATAAGGTGAATAACACAGCTGGGCATTGTGCTCAGTGTTCGATATGGTATTATCTCATTTAATCCTCACAATACTAGAAGGTAAATTTGATTACCATCCCATTTTTTTAGATGAAGAATTTGAGGCCTGGAGAAATCAGCTGGCTTGCCAGTGATACCCAGTTAGCAGTAGGCACAAGCATGATTTGACTCCAGGCTCTCTAGCTTCAAAGTTGGTGTGTGTAACTGTAGTGCTGGATTATGGGTATTTTCCAGAAAATTCAAAAGACCCACACATGGGAATTTCTTTTCTTCCCAGTTTTGCTCATAATATGATACAGTTGTTTGTTTGCCTTTTTTTTTTTTTTTTAGACTGTTAGAAAGAAATACATACTCTAAAGGCAACTATTTGGATTTCTCTCTTTTCATCTTTACTTTTAGAATCCAGAATATCCAAACAAGGATTATATCATTAACTTTGAGATCAGGTCCCTGCGAGATAGTCGAGCATTGATCGAGAAGGTTGGAATAGAGGATGCATCTCAGTTCATCGAGGATAATCCACACCCCCGACTTTGGTATTTAAAAATAAATAAATGAAACCTCATAAAGTATCAAGTGTAAAATCTCAGCCGTTGTCCACTACTCTGATACTAGATTCCTGGTGGGAATAACTTTCATTCTTGCTCTTCTTTTTAAAATACAGAAATTTAGAGGTGGAAATAGTCAACATAATATTAGGACTTCCCTGGTGGTCCAGTGGTTAAGACTCTGCACTTCCACTTCAAGGGCCATGGGTTTGATTCTTGGTCAGGGAAGTTCTGCGTGCAGCCCAGTGCAGCAAAAAAAAAAAAAGAAAAAGTTTATAAATTTGTTAAAATAATCACTTCCCACTGTGTTTCACTAGAAGCAATAGGTGTAGTAATTGAGTTCTGATTCAAGACTGGTTTATCTATAGTTCACCATAGGCTTTTACTGTTCTCTTTTTACTATAGGCGTCTGCTAGCTGAAGCAGCTCTTCAGAAACTGGATTTGCACACTGCAGAGCAAGCGTTTGTGCGTTGCAAAGATTACCAGGGCATTAAGTTTGTGAAGCGCCTGGGCAACCTGCAGAGCGAGCCCATGAAGCAGGCAGAGGTGGCTGCCTACTTCGGCCGGTTTGAGGAGGCAGAAAGGATGTATCTGGATATGGACAGAAGGTACGTGCTGGAGGTGCAGGTTTCTGGACTGCTCCCAGAATCCGCATTTTTTTTTTTAAACAAATGAGGATTGTAAAATAGACTAAATATATCACACCATTTCTTTTAAAAAAATAACTTCAGTTTGGATTCCAACCCAGACATTCAACATGACCTTAATTTATGCTTTATAATTCAGGGGCAGCTTTCTTCTCTGTCTTTACATAATGTTAATGACTGGCCATAGGAGATTTTTTTCATTTGGTAGGGGAAAAAACCCGTGTAACTACAGAGACTAGGGGCTTTATCATTTATTGTACCACTCGTTATTTAGGTTCTCTGTTTTGGTTTAGGTCATTATTTAATTTTCTGTTGTCAAGGAGCATGAAATGAAATTCCAAGGTATTTAGGGATTGGGTTTTATTCTTTATATATCATTTTTCTTTATATAAACTACTATATGAACTTCATTTCAGCTGTGAACATTATATCTAGTTTTTATTATTTGTACTTTCAGGAGATTGCTAATAATACAACTTAAGCTTTGAAAAGAAATATTAAACCAAACATGTAAACATGAAATAAGCTTGATCATGTCTAAGAAACTGATGAAATGATTATTACTGAAGGGATTATTTTGCCCAAGTAAATTGAAAGCCTAGGAGAATAAGAGGCAGAAAAGTGTTTCTTTTTTCCTGTTGCAGGTTCTCCCCATTGCCTCTTTCCTGGTCAGGCTAAATTTCTAAAATGTTTAGAGAGTTACCTTATCTGTCTCTTCATTGCTGTGTATTCTCTGTATCGGAGAATTGAACCTAGCACATAACAGGCACTTGCTAAATGCTTGTTGAATGAATGAATATCTTTTTTTTTTTTGTAGAGATCTGGCTATTAGCCTGCGGCTGAAGTTGGGAGATTGGTTTAGAGTACTCCAGCTCCTGAAAACTGGATCAGGTGACGCGGATGACAGTCTCCTTGAGCAAGCCCACAATGCCATCGGAGACTACTTTGCTGATCGACAGAAGAGGTAGGTCACCTATCTGGACCCCCCATCCATTCATTCTGCACTTGAAATTGTAGCTGCCTGTGTAGAGTACTTCCCTGTGAAATAATGCCAGGGAAATGAAGACCATCCTTCAGGTCGCAGAATTCACATAGCCCTAGTTACCATGGAGGAGCAAGGGATCCTTCCAGTTGTCAGGTGAGCATTGTAAGACTTTGGAATTTCAAAACTCAGAAGACGTATGCTTTAGCACTAGGTAGCTTTCTACTGTTTGTTTGCTTGTTTTGTTATAGTAGCTTATTTTCAGAAATCATTGGCTTTTATTCTGAAACTATCATTTTGATCAGTATGCTTACTTATATATGTCAATGTTTGAAAATACAACTGTGTCAGAGTAAAGCAGTATTTCTTAAGAATGTTCAAAGAATATTGTAACTAAAATATGCTATGCAGTTTTTTTTTGGTTTTTCAATTTATGTGCTTCAAAGATATTTTATAACTAAAGATGATGATTAGAATAATATTATACTAGTGCTGCCATTCTAATGAAAGAACTTTTTTGGTGAAAGTGCTTATTTATCAGGAGAGTCACATTAGTTTAAAAGGTTTTCTTTTCTTTCTGTAGGTTGAATGCTATACAATATTATGTACAAGGCCGGAACCAGGAACGCTTAGCTGAATGTTATTATATGTTAGAAGATTATGTGGGATTGGAGAATCTTGCCAGTTCACTTCCAGAAAACCACAAGTTGCTTCCAGTAGGATATTATACATTTCAGTTTTGGGAGTTGTTAGGTTACTTTATAAAGCTTTTCTATTATAGTGAGGAAATGTACTTTGTCATATGGAAAATTAAAAATTATAACTTCACAGTTTCTAAGGCGTGAAATGATCCTTTAGTTATTAAAACAATTTTCAGTATTACAGAATGCTTCAAAATGGAGAAGGAAAAAATCAATCATATTCCTACTATTTTAACATGATTACAGTCTTGTGTGGGGCATGTCAGTTTCATAACATTGCTTTAAAAATTAGCTGAACACATGAAAT